>NC_056681.1:24000000-24300000 GCF_018350215.1 Panthera leo | reverse complement strand
AGATCCTCTGTCCCCCTCTCTCTCTGCCCTTCCCCTGTTTGCGCTCTTTCAAAAATAAAAACATTAAAAAAAAAGTTCTCATCACAACAAAACTGTCACTATGTATGGTGACAGATGTTAACTAGATTGTGGTGGGTGATCATTTCACAATATATACAAATATGGAATGGTAAGTTATACACCTGAAACTAATGTAATGTTATATGTCCACTATACCTCCATAAAAAAAAAAATTCTAAAATTCCAATTCTGCACTTAAAATCAGCCTTTCAATCCAGTATGGCAAAGTTTTATTTCGTAAAACTCAAGACAATCACAGAAGAGCAAACATTTTTTTAAAAAAGTAACAAGAAGAGGGGCACCGGGGTGGTTCAGTAGATTAAGCATCCGACTCTTGATTTTGGCCCAGGTCATGACCTCACAGTTTTGAGATTGAGCCCCCGCACTAAGCCTGCTTAACATATTCTCTCTCTCTCTCTTTCTCTTTCCGCCCCTCCCCCACTGGCATGTGCTCACTCTCTCCCCCCCAAAAAAAAAGAAAAAGAAAAAAATAATTAAACTAAATTTTAAAAATAATTAAATAATAAATTACCCATGTGTAACAAATTGGGCACATTCTCCAATATTGTGTCCAATTTCCATTTGAAGTCTTTATCACCTATATTTCCTTTGAAGGCCACAAATATTGTGGAATCCTCCAAAATATTATCACTTTTTGTGTCATCATCTTCTAGTCCAGAATCAAAATCCATCTCTGAGTCTTCCACTGATGATGAACACAAGGAAGTATAGATGTCTTCTAAGTTTGGAAGGTCATCCAAAACCATGGTGAATATTATTCCAGTAGCATATGCCAAATGGAGAATAAGCAAACCTTTGAAAAGAGAAGATACAAAAAGGGCGTTACAATGCATAATTATACAATCAACAATGTATAATCCATTGGTCTGTAAAAACTATAATTTATTTCCCAAGTAATAAGAAAGCACACTATAAACATTAAGAAATTACAGAGAGGATAAACTAAGATAGTCTATAATAATTAGTTCTTAAAAATACTTGAAATAAAAATTCACCAGTTTTAAATAAAGTTCCTTTTATTATATTATAATGTTTATGTCTATTATGTCAGGCTACCTAGAATACAGGGAGGAGGGAACAAGCAATCACAAGAAAACAAGTTATATTTTGAAAATTAATTTATATAAGCCTTTGACCCCACAGACCAAAGGGCTCTCCAATACTCCCCTTATTCCTGTTCTGACAAAAGTTTCAGAGGAGCCAAGGTTTCTAAAGCCATTCTCTTTTTCTAACCTGCAAAGCAAAGCTTGACCCAACTAAAAACATCTGGAGGACTATCTAAAATCCTAAAGTCTTGAGGACCCTTTAAAATAACTTTAGGGGCACCTTGGTGGCTCAGTCGGTTAAGCGTCTGACTTCAGTTCTGGTCATGATCTCATGGTTCATGGGTTCAAGCCCCACATCAGGTTCTGTGTCTCCCTCTCTCTCTGCCCCTCCCCTGCTTGTGTGCATGCATTCTCTCTCTCAAAAATAAATAAATTTTAAAAAATAAATAAAATAACTTTTAAAGTATTATTAATAGTTATATGGCTAAAAATAATAATTTAGAAACAAAACAATAAAACATTTTTAAATACTTTTAGGAAAGGAAAATAAGTAGTTAACACATGTTTATAGAAAGAAAGAACTGTGTCCAGGACAGGAATTATTTTTCAACTTTTAGATCTAGAGAAGTCACATTATCTGTTATTTTCAGTTATGCTGTCTATCAAAGAATACATGTATTAACAATCACACCATGTGGCCATTTTCTCCATTAGCGTTGGGACTGAAGATCACTTCTTAACCCAAAAGTGAGTGAACATTCATTTTTTAGCATTTGTGTTAAGCCAGAATGACATGGATACATAAGAATCTCACACAACTCTTCTGATTTAAAAACATTCCTTATAGAATTACAACTATGTGTTTTTTTTAAAGATAGATAAGAAAAAAAGGGCTGAAAATAAATTCACTAAAATGCAAACAGTGATTGTACTAGGCTGGTAAATTTTCTTTTCCTATTTTCCAAATATGCTACAAGTCATTTAGGGACATGCAAAGCTAAATATGCTGTAATAGGTTATAATACCAGTATAAATGGAAAAAAATTATCAACTTTTAAAAACTGTTTAACTTTTTTTTAATGTTTAAATATAACATACTTTTATTGAGTTACTTCTTCTTTGACATTTCATTTAGGATTTACATGCAATAATCATTTTTTTAAATTTGTTTTTAATGTTTTATTATTTATTTTTAAGAGAGAGAGAGAAAGAAAGAGAGAGAGAGAGAGAGAGAGAGAGAGGCAGAGTGTGAGCCAGGGAGGGGGCAGAGAGAGAGGGAGACACAGAATCCGAAGCAAGCTCCAGGCTCTGAGCTGTCAGCACAGAGCCGGATGCTCGAACCCATGAACCGTGAGATCATGCATGACCTGAGCCGAAGTCAGACACTTAACTGACTGAGCCACCCAGGTGTCCCATGCAAGAATCGTTTTTTATTCTTTCCTAAATACTAAATATTTTACCTCAAATTCACACTAGCATATCAGTTCTGCAAAGAGATGCCTACAAACTGATCTATTGGCTTAGGTATAGGATAGAGTTGTTGGGTTTTTATAGGGTGATTTCTAAAACTATTTTGGCAGTATATCACTAATTTGATAAGCTATCATGTTGTAAAACTCTGGTAAAAGCAAAATACTATATGGTTTTATTTGCCCATGTTAAAGACGGAAGTCCAGCATATCTACATCAATGATAATAATAATAATAATAATATAACAGAAAATACACATTAAGCATCTACATACCTTACTTCTCATTCCTAAGATTATGTTGGAGTATATAAAATACCCTCCAACTTTATACATTTTTCTAACAAAGTGGATACTCATATAGCAAATTTAAATCACAATTTTAATCTTTTGTGTCAGTTGTAGAATAATTTTAAGGCAAATTTATCTAAAATATTTAAAATATGATCAACTGAATAATCAGGTTATCGGATGATTTAAAAGTGCACAAAAACAAAAAATACTACTACTTTACCATTCCATGAGGCAGAACCGGAACAAAAGTCTTTAAAACTGGACTTTTATAATTGTCAGATTATGGATAATGGATATAATTGTCAGATATTAAAAAAAAGGAAAACTTACAGGATAGAATATAGAAAACTTACAGAATATAGCACTTACATTCAGTTATTCATTCTAATAACTATTATCTAGTTCAGGGAACTTGTATTAATATTCATATTCTTTCCACTCATTTCAGCCTTTTAGATATCAAAGTCATGATACATAGATGCAAACAGGTTCCCCTACTCCATTTATTCTGAACAGTTTGTTTTTCTTGTTGGCAGCTTTTACAATGAGGGAAAAAGGAAATTACAAATTAGATCTCTCATTCAGTGAAATTTCTGTTTAGTCTACTACTAAAAATTCTACTCTTTTAGTAAATCTCCTTCCATCTAGTTTCAAATACATGTTTATCCCAAGTTCTGAATTTTGGTTCTTTGTTATTCTAATTAATAGAAGGGTGTGTATTTTATTTTAAGACTTTTCTATATTTTTTTTTAATGTTTATTTATTTTTGAGAGAGACAGAGACAGAATGAGAGTGGGTTAGAGGCAGAGAGAGAGGGAGACACAGAATCCGAAGCAGGCTCCAGGCTCTGAGCTGTCAGCACAGAGCCCAACGCAGGGCTTGAACTCACGAGCTGTGAGATCATGACCTGAGCCAAAGTCAGACACTCAACCGACTGAGCCACCCAGGCACCCCTATTTTATTTTTTTAATTAATAATTTATTTATTTTTAAATTTACATCCAAGTTAGTTAGCATATGGTTCAACAATGATTTCAGTAGTAGATTCCTTAATGCCCCTTATCCATTTAGCCCATTCCCCCTCCCACAACCCTTCCAGCAACCCTCTGTTCTCCACATTTAAGAGTCTCTTATGTTTTGTCCCCCTCCCTGTTGTTATATTATTTTTGCTTCCTTTCCCTTATGTTCATCTGTTTTGTATCTTAAAGTCCTAATATGAATGAAGTCATATGATATTTGTCTTTCTCCGACTAATTTCATTTAGCATCATAATACCCTCCAGTTCCATCCACTTAGTTGTAATTGGCAAGATTTCATTCTTTTTGATTGCCAAGCAATACCATTGTATATATATACAACACCTTTATCCATTCATCCGTCGATGGACATTTGGGCTCTTTCCATACTTTGGCAGTTGTTGATAGTACTGCTATAAACATTGGGGTGCATGTGTCCCTTCGAAACAGCACACCTGTATCCCTTGGATAAACACCTAGTAGTACAATTGCTGGGTCGTATGGTAGTTCTATTTTTAGTTTCTTGAGGTAACTCCATACTGTTTTCCAGAGTGGCTGCACCAGTTTGTATTCCCTCTTTTTCTTTTTTAAACAGTCAATTAAATTTCAAGAACAAAGAATTTCCAAAAACCAATTTAAGCAATCTTACGGGGAAAAATTCCTCTGTTGTAAGTAAACATGAAAACAATAAAACAACAACAAAAAAACTTACGTTTGAGCAAAGCACTTTTTCTAGTACTGTGACTGTTACAAAGGAATAGTGTGACTTGGGTGGTTAAGAAACAACAGCATTCAGAAAATCCCTTATAAATACCATTGCCTTTAGTCAACTGCCATCTGCTCCTTACAGATTTTAAAGAACTTTAGAGGTAAATAAACAAGACTGAAAAAGACTTTAGGGCTTAAAAGCTGTTACTCATCAGGAAAACGACTGATTGCTGAGACTGCCTGAAATACTAGAGCTATTTAATAGCTACTCCCCGTTGGAACAACTACAAGAAAAGAATTTAAGATTTAAGAAGTGTTTTCCAAAAGAAATCTTTTACTGGAAAGAAAGAGATCAACTAAAAATCTGTCTTCTAAAGGGGTCATCGGTCATGTCATGAAGGCTGGCAAATCTGAATTTGGAAAACCATCTCCTGGCAGATAAAACAAATCAACTAATCCAAATTCAAGAATTACTGGTTTAAAAGTACTATGGCACTACACAGGTGCTTAAAAAATGAAGAAATTAAAAGTAAGTATGAAAAATTGCTGGCCTCCTCTCCAGAAACTTTTTTTTTTTTTAATTTTTTTTTTAATGTTTATTTATTTTTGAGACAGAGAGAGACACAGCATGAACGGGGGAGGGTCAGAGAGAGAGGGAGACACAGAATCGGAAGCAGGCTCCAGGCTCTGAGCCATCAGCCCAGAGCCCGACACGGGGCTTGAACTCACAGACGCGAGATCGTGACCTGAGCTGAAGTCGGACGCTTAACCGACTGAGCCACCCAGGCGCCCCCAGAAACTTTTTAAAGAAGCTTCTTCCCGATAACATATTCATTGACATAACGTCCACTTAAAATCTAGTCTTTAACAAAGGATTTATAATCAAAACAATTAACTAATTTTGAGTGAAATGCAGTTCAGTGACTGCTCTTGGAGACAGAAATCATTACAGCTGACCAGTTTGAGACTCACTTGCTCATTTATGGTCATCACAAGAAAACATGTGCTATCTCTCTGGGTTTGTTAAGATTAACCACCAGTTAATTTGCTCACTCGCCACATAATAAACTTCCAGATTATCTGTTGGTTTCACTTGTAACAGGGAATCTTTTGATTTTTTTTTTATATGAAATTTATTGTCAAACTGGTTTCCATACAACACCCAGTGCTCATCCCAACAGGTGCCCTCCTCAATACCCATCACCCACCATCACCCCCTCCCACTCCCCATCAACCCTCAGTTTGTTCTCAGTTTTTAAGTGTCTCTTATGTTTTGGCTCACTCCCTAACCTTTTTTTTTTCCCTTCCCCTCCGCCATGGTCTTCTGTTAAGTTTCTCAAGATCCACATAAGAGTGAAAACATATGGTATTTTTCTTTCTCTGTATGACTTATTTCACTTAGCATAACACTCTCCAGTTCCATCCACGTTGCTACAAAAGGCCATATTTCATTCTTTTGATCTTTTGTAAAGAACCTAAGAATAAATGTGACATCCAGGAGAATTTAAAGAGCAAGCATATTATTTATTCTACTTTTGGAAATAGATTTCCAAACTAAATCATTTAAGGGTAATATTTCAGGATAACCAAATAGCTCCAGTTGATAAAGGAAAGCTCTTTTTTAAGAAGAAAGCCAACTTAAATGTAAAAAGAATGATATCATTGGAAAAATCACAATTTTGTGATCCTTGATAAAATAATTCAGAAAAGGATCATTAATAAGGATAAAACATTATGTGAAATGTGCCAAAAATGTTTAACCTGAATATAATAAAATCTTTATACAGGAGACAGAGGTATAACTTAAATAACATCATGAGGAAATATTCAGACAAATCTAGAGTGTAGGATTTCTACAGCATAACTGGCTTGGCCTCTTCAGTAAGTCAGTTGTAATCAAGGAAGAAAGAGATGGGTGAAACTATTCTACATTAAAAGAGCTTTTAAAAATTTTTTTAAAAATCAAATGCAGTGTATGGTCCTTTATTAGGTCTTGGTTTGGAAAAAAGATGTAAAGCACATTTTTAGGATAGTGAACTACCACTAATTTTGTTAGGTGTGATAACAATGGTGTTATGGTTATATAGGGCAATGTTCTTACTGTCTAAGGGATGCATACTGAAGCATTCAGGGGTAAAACATCAGGATGCTTATAATTTACTTTAAAATAATTGAGAGAAAAATAGATTAGGCAAATATGACAAAATTTAATAATGGTTAAATATAGGTGATTAGTATACAGGTGCTTATTATACTTTTGTTTATATTATAATTTTATAAAATGTTTGAAATTGTTAATAAAAAGCTTAAAAAAAAAAAAAGGAAGAAAAAAGCAAGCATACCAGCAACATAGTGCTGCTCCACAGACATCAGGAAGGCTTAGAAGCTTACTTATGAACATCTTCCAAATCACAGTAGGGTTAAAAATAAATAAATATATTTAAACATATATATTTGTAAATATATAAATTTATATTATTTATGAATATATAAATTTATATACCTTACGTATTATATATATACCCTGCTAATATGCACCAGATTTACATTTACATATGAACAGAAGGGACTGGTGCAGGTAGCTGAATAATGGGTAGAAGATTGTTACAGGTTATTCAGAATATCAGCTTGGCTGCCATTTGAACAAAAGACAAGACACTATGATCTGCATCAGAAACCACAAACTTACATACTCATAGCAGTTAGGCAGATAAAATAAGAGAAGAACACTGGATATTAAGTGTATTTACACACACTGTATGAATGATTTGGGTAACAGGAAACTCACATACCCATCTATGCTAAGCAGCTACTATCCTCTGCTCCAGCTTATTACTTTCTTTTTGGAAGGATGGGAGGAGTTGGGCAGATGTTCTGAATTTTAAGAAAAGGATAAAATCCATATATTCAGTGAAATCTCCAGATTTTAAAATAGGTTTGCATTTTCAGAAAATAAAAATACTCTGCATGCCAAATGAAACACACTGTAGCTGCATAAGGCCCAGTCACCAATTTTCAATTTCTACAACTCCCATGATTGACTAGTACAATGCTAGGTGTGAGTGAACTATGCTGGGTTTGGTACAGTGCTGGAGTAGACCAGATATTTGAAATGCATTTAAATGTTATGATGTGCCTCCTAAGAGGTATGTGGACTCTCGAAGAGAAAGAAAAAAATAGATCAAGTTCTCAACCCCAGAGGAACAGAAGGCACTCAAACTTAGTGAATTTGGGGCTTCATTAAATATACTGATACCTTCGATAACTGGCTGAAGGACCATCTTCTCCTTTGACAAAACGCTAGATGATAAAGGAAACAGTTTTTTAATTTGCTACGTAACTTTAGTAGAGTCATTCCATTGCTTGGAATTAAGTTGAGCCTTAACCACTCTTTCACTAAAGATTTCACTCACCAAAATGTCTTTATTTTTTTATCATTTATTCAGGTCATCTTCTAAGTCCAAACAAGCTGGCATTTTTAGGGCCTGTATTTCAAAAGGCAGCAGCCAAATAAAAATTCTAAAAAAGAGAGACAAAGAGAAAGTTGCAGTATCATATAGAAATTAGAAATTACAGAGGTGACATCTTTATAACAGAAGTCAATGCAAATACAAGTTACCAAGTCAACTTAGACATCTTTAGAGAATGTTAAAATAGAGTTTTCATTAGGTCTACAAAGAATATCTTTTTTCTGAGATCAAACCACTATTCAACAAGCATTTCAAAGAGTATAGAAGCAAACTCCAGGACATATACTGCCTTCGCTTAAGAATCATGAAACTGGGTGGAGGGGGGGGAGGGGCACCTGGGTGGCTCAGTCGGTTAAGCATCCAACTTCAGCTCAGGTCATGATCTCGTGGTTTGTGGGTTCAAGCCCCGCATCGGGCTCTGTGCTGACAGCACGAGGCCTGGAGTCTGCTTGGGATTCTGTGTCTCCCTCTCTCTCTGCCCCTTCCCCATTCATGCGCATGCGCACTCTCTCTCTCCCAAAAATAAAATAAAAAAACATAAAATTTTAAAAAAATTAAAAAAAAAAAAAGAATCATGAAACTGGGACCCTAAGCCTTAGAGACCTCCTCCCTTTACCTCCATTTTTAAACCTGTCAAATTAAAATGAATTAACATCATCATGCCACACTGTTTGCAGATACTTGGAGCCAAAACCAAAATATTTTCTACACACACTAAATACAAGACCCGCTTGTTCTAACATAATTTCAAAATTCATTTTAAACTTCATAAAGTATATGGGGTGCCTGGGTGGCTCAGCGGGTTAAGTGTCCAACTTCAGCTCGGGTCATGATCTCACCATTTATAGGTTCGAGCCCCACATTGGGTTCTGTGCAACAGCTCAGAGCCTGGAGCCTGCTTTGGATTCGGTGTCTCCTTCTCTCTCTGATTCTCCCCCACTTGTGCTCTATCTCTCTCAAAAATGAATAAACATTAAAAAAAATTTTTTAAATAAACTTCATAAAGTATAGATTTAAGCTTTTTTCCTACTTTATATATAATTTTATTTTATTTTATTTTTCATTAAATTTTCAGTTTTTCTAAGTATTATTTATGGTACACATAGAAATTTTGCATGGAAAGGGTCTAATTTTGGCATGCTTCAGAAAAATATTCCCACTTTAATAAGGTAGTATCAGTCTGGGGCGCTGGGGTGGCTCAGTGGTTAAGAGTCAGAATTTAGCCCAAGGCACGATCTCACAGTTCGAGGGTTCGAGCTCCGCATCGGGCTCTGTGCTGACAGCTCAGAACCTGGAGCCTGCTTCAGATTCTGTGTCTCCTTCTCTCTCTGCCCTTCCCTGGCTTGCTTGCTCTCTCTCTCTCTCAAAAATAAATAAACAGTAAGAAAATTTTAAAAAGAAAAGATAGTATCAATCTACAATGTCTTTAACTTGGCTGTTATGGTTTTACATTATTGTCAAATATTGATTTTATAATTTCAAATTTTTAAATGGATATATATACTAGACATTAATAAATAATTCTTAGGGAAAGAACTATGCTCCTTAATTATTTTTTAAGTCTAAGCCATTTTTTCAAAACTCCATGGAACATTAACAAAAAATGACCTTAAGAAAGGCCATCAAGAGGGATGCCTGGGTGGCTCAATCTGTTAAGCGTCCAATTCTTTTTTTTTTTTTTTTTTTTTTAATTTTTTTAATGTTTATTTATGTTTGAGACAGAGAGAGACAGAGCATGAACGGGGAGGGGCAGAGAGAGAGGGAGACACAGAATCCGAAACAGGCTCCAGGCTCTGAGCTGTCAGCCCAGAGCCCGATGTGGGGCTCGAACTCACGGACCGTGAGATCATGACCTGTGCCGAAGTCGGACGCTCAACCGACTGAGCCACCCAGGCGCCCCTAGCGTCCAATTCTTGATTTTGGCTCAGGTTATGATTTCAGTTTGGTTCGTGGGTTTGAGTCCCGTGCTGGGTTCTGCGCTGACAGTGGCAAGCCCGCTTGGGATTCTTTGTCTCTCTCTCTGCCCCTCCCCAGCCTGCACACTCTCTCTCTTAAAAATAAATAAACATTTTTTAAAAAGGCCATAAAGAAAATCTCTATAGTGAATGGGATTAACAGTACACTTACCCTGATGAGCACTGAGCAATACATGGAATTGTTGAACCACTACACTGTACACTTGAAACAAATATAACACTCTATACTGGAATTTAAAAAAGAAAAAACTCTATAAATCCAAAAAGTAACAGTAGAATAATACTCTGATTCAGTACAATGTACTGAAATTATACATTTAAAATAAAATCAAGAGGGGCGCCTGGGTGGCGCAGTCGGTTAAGCGTCCGACTTCAGCCAGGTCACGATCTCGCGTCTGTGAGTTCGAGCCCCGCGTCAGGCTCTGGGCTGATGGCTCGGAGCCTGGAGCCTGTTTCCGATTCTGTGTCTCCCTCTCTCTCTGCCCCTCCCCCGTTCATGCTCTGTCTCTCTCTGTCCCAAAAATAAATAAAAAACGTTGAAAAAAAAAATTTAAAAAAAAAATAAAATAAAATCAAGAAACAAAGGCCTTTTCACCTTAAAACAACAACAAAACCCTTGGAGTTGGGTTAAAAAAGAAATCAATATTGCAAAATTTCTAGAGAATGCCAAAATAAGGAAAATGCTACATTTTAGAACCTAAAGAATACAGCCAAACCAGTAAAGAAGAAAATTCACAGCGATAAATACCTACATCAGGAAAAAGAAGGAAAGAAAGAAAGAAAGAAAGAAAGAAAGAAAGAAGAAAAGAAAGGAAGGAGTTAAATGTCTGACTCAAAAAGTCAGGAAAAAAACCTGTAAGGTGAACTGAAAGAAATCAAAATGAAGGAATTAATACAGATAAAAGGAGAAATTAATAAAAAAAAAAAAACCCAAACAAACAGAAAAAGAGGGGCGCCTGGGTGGTTCAGTTGGTTAAGCATCTGACTCTTGATCTGTGCTCAGATCATGATCTCAAGGTCATGAGATCCAGCCCCACGGTGGGCTCTACGCTGGGGGTGGAGTCTGCTTGAGCTTCTCCCTCTCCCTCTGACCCTCCCATGCTTGCGCTCTCTCTAAAAACAAAACAAAACAAAACAAAACCCAGAAAAACAGAATAAATAAATCCAAAAATTGGTACATTGGAAGAAAAATCAATAAAATAAACCACTAGTTAATCTAGTAAAGGGAGAAAGTCCAAATACATAAAATAAGAAATAAGAAGGAAATAGCCACAGAAACAAAGAAAATTAAAAGGACCATAGAGACTATTTTGTTCAAGCTTTTGTTCACTCTACCTATATAAATATGATAATGCCCCCCAAAAGCATCACACACAAATTTAATGGAAACATTAACCCTTTAGAGAACAGATAAGTCTAATGATCTGAAACTGTTCCAGAACATACAAAAAGAAAGCAAACTTTCCAAATCTTTTTATGAAGCAAATATAGCATGAATATCAAAAGCTAATACACACTGCAGGCAGAAAGCTATAATCTCTCTTATGTTGATGCAAGATTCTAAATCAAATTTTAAATAGAATACAACAGTACATTAGATGAAGAAGAATGCATCATAATTAAGTAGAGTTTGGTCTAGGAATACAAGCAAGGCTCACTATGAGGAAACTAAGGGAAGAAGTCATATGATCATCTCCACAGATACTTAAAGTCATTTGACAAAATTTAACACTTCTCAAAAAAAATCAAATATATAAACACTTCCTTAACATGACAAAATATATCTTTTTTTGGCCTAAAGTCAGCAGCTTGCTTAATGGGGAAAAGTTGGGAAGAGGGCAGATATCTACTAAATATTATTAAACATTCTATCATAGGTATATAAAGTCAGTGAAATTAAACAAGACTAATAATAGTAAAAAATTGAGAAAAATGTAAAACTATCACTATCAGCAGATGATATAATTGTATTCTTGCACATCTTGAAAAATCAACCAAGAAAACAGCAAAAATAAGAGATTCAGCAAAGTAGAATGGTACAAAATATACAGAAAACAACAGCTTTATTACATAGGCAATCAATCATCAATATGTGGGGAAAAATTTAATTTATAACAGCCCCAAAAAGGACAAACTATTTAGGACTGAACTAAAAAGAAAATGTAGAGTTACAAGATGAAATTTTAAATATGCTAATAAAGGATCCAAATACAAAAAAGACTTGAACAAATGGAATGACACACCACATTCTTAGACAAAAAGACTCACAGGGTGCCTGGGTGGCTCAGTCGGTTAAGCATTTGACTCTTGATTTCAGCTCAGGTCAGGATCTCACGGTTGTGAGATCAAACCCCGTGTTGGGTGCCATGCTGAGTATGAAGCCTGTTTAAAATTCTCTCCTCTCTCTGCCCCTCCCCAGCTCGTGCTCTCTCTCTCAAAGAGAGAGAGAGAGAGAGAGAGAGAGAGAGAGAGGAAAAAAGACTCATAAACATCAATTCTCCCTAATTTAGGATCTAACAATCCTATTAAAACATGCTAACTTCTTGGGGTGCCTGGGCGGCTCAGTTGGTTAAGTGTCTGACTCTGGCTCAGGTCTTGATCTCACGGTTTGTGGGTTGGAGTCCTTTGTCGGGCTCTGTCAAAGCCTGGAGTCTGCTTGGATTCTGTGTCTCACCAGCCCCCCCCCCCCCCCCCCGCCCTTCCCCTGCTTGCATTCTCTCCCTCTCTCAAAAATAAAATAAAACAGGGGTGCCTGCGTGGCTCAGTCAGTTAAGCATCCGACTTCGGCTCAGGTCACGATCTCATGGTCCGCGGGTTCGAGCCCCGCGTCGGGCTCTGGGCTGATGGCTCAGAGCCTGGAGCCTGCTTCCGATTCTGTGTTTCCCTCTCTCTCTGCCCCTCCCCTGTTCATGCTCTGTCTCTCTCTGTCCCAAAAATAAATAAACATTAAAATAAATAAATAAATTAAAAAAATAAAATAAAACATTAAGAAAAATTCTAACTTTTTTTTTATCTTATTTTTTAATTTTTTTTTTTTTTAACGTTTCTTTATTTTTGAGACAGAGAGAGACAGAGCATGAACGGGGGAGGGTCAGAGAGAGAGAGACACAGAATCTGAAACAGGCTCCAGGCTCTGAGCTGTCAGCACAGAGCCCGACGCGGGGCTCAAACTCACGGACCACGAGATCATGACCTGAGCCGAAGTCGGCCGCTCAACCGACTGAGCCACCCAGGCGCCCCAAATTCTAACTTTTTTAAAATGGAAAAGCTGACTTTATAGTTCACATGGAAATAAAAAGAGTAAAAAAAAACCTCTGAAAAATAAGAGTAGGGAAAGGGACAAGTCCTACCAGATATCAAAACATAATGCCTCAGTAATTAAAACTGTGAGTACTGGCATATAAACGGATGGGAGACCAATGGAAGACTAAAATCCCCAAAAGTGATCAAAATGGATGTAGAATTTTAGTATCTCATAAAGGTGGGGGGAAACAGATTTTTCATTAAATGGGACTAGGTAGCCACCTAGGGAAAAAATAAACTTAAAGCTATACCTCACATCAAGATAAATTCCAAATGGATCCAAAACTCCAATCCAACAAATGAAACCCTACAAGTATTAGAAGAAAGTACAGAAGAAATTTTTATACTCTTGGACTGGGTAAAGATTTTTTAACTATGACATAAAATCCAAAGCCATTAAAAAGTGGGTAAATTTGAATACATAAAAATCAAAGAATTCTGCAAGGCAAAAAATACCATAAGTAAAGCAAAACAAAAACCCAACAAACAAACAACAAACAAAATGACAAAGAAAAAATATTGACAATGAAAGAGCAAATTTCCCATATATAAACATACTATAGAAAAAAACAGGTTTGTGTATGTATATGTGTATGCATATATAGGTATTATAAAGAGAACAGCAATTTAGACAAAGTATTGTGTCCAAAAATGGGCACAGAATATGATCATAAAATTCAAAGAAAAGGAAATACAAATGAACTTTAAACATATAAAAAATGTTAAACTTCACACATAAGAAAACATTTTTTTCACTCATCAGATTAGTGAAAATCCAAAAATATAATAATGCACTCTCTTGGCAAGGCTATAGGAAAACAGACATTCTCATTCTTTGCTAGTGGTTGTCTAACATCAGCAAGTAGGCATTATCTATCAAAATTACAATTACATATACCATTAACCCAGCAATCTCACTTCTGGTTGGTGATCCTGTAAGAGGGGGTACAGCTCAGTGGTAGAGCATTTGACTGCACTGATCCTACAGATAAACCTGTTCCCTTACTAGATGACGCATATACAAGGTTATTCAATAAAAGCATTTTTGCAAGAGCAAGATAGGAAACTACCAAAATGTCCATCAACAGAGACTGATTAAATTATAGTACATCTAATAAAAAGGAAAGGCAGCAAGAATATGGATGCTCTCTATGCACTGATGTGGAATGATCTCCAAGATATATTGTTGAGAGAAGAAAAAACAAGGAATAAAACATTGACTACAGGATGCTACTTTTAGTGGGGAAAGAGGAGAAAAATATTTTATATATGTTAGTATTAAAAATAAAATACTCTAGGGGTGCCTGAGTGGCTCAGTTGGTTAAGCATCTGACTCTTGATTTGGGCTCATAATCTCACAGTTTATGAGACAGCTCTGCATCAGGCTACACACTGTCAGCGTGGAGCCTACTTACAACTGTCTGTTTTCTTCTCCCTCTGCCTCTTCCCCACTCGCACTCCCTCTGACAAAAATAAAACAAAAAACAAAACAAAACAAAAAAACACAAACAAAAAAAACCTCTAGAAGGAAATACAAAAAAAACCCACAAAACAGTAAAAATTATTAGTTTCAAGGTAAACTAAAAAAAACAAAACAAAACAAAACAAAAAACATGTTGTACCAGAGGAGGGCAAGGAAGCACTCAGACAAATAGGGAACAAAGTCACAAGGACCCAGGAGCCAGTTTAAGGGGTTTCTACCGGCAAATTTGAGATAATTTAAGTATCAAAAAGAATTAATGACTAAAATTGATTAAAATACCATGAATAAATAGAAATCCATAAATATATAATAATAGCTCAGAGTAAATAATAGCTCAGAGAGTAAAAAAATTACTCAGAAAGTCACTATTAGGTGTAACTATGACGTCAATTCCTTACTCTGAAGATTGATAATTAAAGAAAAAAGAATGAAGCAAGAAATTTACTTTGTCTTTTAAGAAGCATTCATCCTTGGTAAAGAGGGAAAGTTCTCCTTTACATCAGAATGCTAGTTAATAAATGCAGAAGGAAAAAATTTTTGAAATCACCATTGTGCAACCTCCAATGAAGTAAGTGATTCAGGCAAGGATGATCAAAGGATGCTAAAAACCATCTGGTGAAAACTGCTGGGGAACAGAAGACTCCCATGGTGCAAACGGATTATTCCACAGATTACTTTCTAATTGCAAAGAGAAAACAAGTATCTTTAGAGTGGAAAGATATGACATTCACCAGCTTTACCTGGTGATCAAATCCAGTAACAATTACAGTGAGACCTTCTATTTATGCCTTCTGATGGCGATTTTACCTGAAACACCAGTCATCATCTATGATGATTATTACTAAAAATGCCTAGCCTAGGTCTAAAAAGTCTTTAAAAGTAATTTCTCCTTTATAGAAAATTCAGGAGATAGAGCAAAAAGAACAAATACATGAAGAAGTATTTGATTACATGAAGAAATAATCAGATCTAGAATGTGTGGCTTGCTACAACAAAATTGATCTGGTCTCTTCAAAACCCAAAATCTTAAGGGAAGAGATAGGGGGAAGACACAGTTCTCAATTAAAAGACCTTACAAATATGACCACCAAATGCAATTCATAAACGTTACTTAGACCTGCTTTGAAGAAAACAGCCATAAAATTATTAAGACAGTTGGGAAAAACTGAATGTGAAGTAACAGAAGATATTAGGGCATTTTTAAAAACGTCTTGGGTGTAGTAATGTTATTTGTGATTGTATAGCAAATGCTCTTATTCTTAGGAGATGCATGCCAAAGTATTTAGGGATAAAATGTCATAATGTCTGCAACTTATTTTCAAAGTATTCAGTAAAGATAGGTAGGTAAACAGATGATGCAAATATAGTGAACTATTATCACTGTATTATTCTTTCAACTTTTTTGTATTAAAAACATTTTTTTTCATATTAAAAAGTTATGGGGAGAAGGGTATAAATAAATCCTGGGAGCTGAGGGTGGGATCAAGACTTTTCCCTGTATATCTCTTTTATAATGTTTTTATTTCTGAACCACATGCATGAATTATGTATTAAAAAAAAAAAAAAAGCCAGCTATCTACTACCCTCTTAAACACTGAGCAGCAAGTATATTTCTACTCTTACCCCATCTCAGGCATGCAACAACAAAAATAGCCTCTGCTTTCTATCTCCTAGTTCTGAGGAGAGCCCCTCTGACCACATTTTCCTTGAGTCATTTGACAGTAAGGTTAAGAACCTGGAACACATTGTTACCAAGGGCTGAGCCACTGTCACCACCTTCAACAATATTCCCTTCAGCCAGTCTCCTACACTTGCTTCCCAACCCTTTCCCATCCCATTCGCTTATCTCCAGGTTCTGTTGTTCACCCAGTCTGTTCCTCCCCACCCACTCCCATCCCATCCCACAGCTGGCTCCTTCAGCAATGCTTTTATCAGTGTCCTGCCCCCCTTGCTCACTTATTCTTAAGGCATACAAATCCATCAACTGCCTTTCCCCCACCCCCACTAACTCACAAACTTGAAGTTTAAGAGCTAGAAAGGAATTTGCATAATAATCAGTCTAACTCCCCCCAACTCTCAAAGGAAAAACCTGAATCACAGCAGTGGTATTGTGACTTGACTGAAATTATAGACTAGGATTGTGACAGGATAATGACTAAAGCCTGGTCTTTCACCTTCAAATTCAGTGCTTCTCCCACCATATACCAAACTGTCTTCTCACCAGGGTGACTCTACCCTACTCATACATAGTACACAATTAGCAGAAATATCAGAACCAAGTGACCTAGTTTATTTCAGGCCAATACCCACTAATTAGAATTGCTGCAATAACTCCAAAATGACTGAAGTCAGAATATCTGAGATCAAATGAGTATATGCCTTGAAAGAACTTCAGTAGCTCCCAACCTTGGCTACACATTATAATTATTTGAGAAACTTAAAAAAATAATTCCAGAGTCATACTATGTCTGCACTGTGGCCTGAGCTTTGGGCACTGAAACACTACCCAGGTGATTCTAATGTGCAAAGTTTAGAACCACACTTTTCATACATTATTTAATTTACCTTATATGAGGAAACTGAGTCAGGTAGGGAATGTGGTTAAGAATTTGCTCCAATGGGGTGCCTGGGTGGCTCAGTCAGTTAAGCATCTGACTCTTGATTTTGGCTCAGGTCATGCATGGTTCATGGGTTTAAACTCTGCGTTGGACTCTGCACTGATAGCTTGGAGCCTGCTTGGGATTCTCACTCTCCCTCTCTCTCTCTCTCTGCCCCACCCACACTCACTTGCATGCACTGCCTCCCTCTCAAAATTAATAAACATTAAAAAAAAAAAAAAAAAGAATTTGCTCCAAAAAAGTGATGAAGGAGAAACAAAAGCTTTTTCTTTTATTATCATAAAGTCTGGTTGTTTAATTTTTTTTTAATATAATACAAACCATATTATTTGTGTGGAAATAAAACAAACATAACTATATAGAATCTAAAATTGAACTGCAGCACCCTGTATTCCATCTTGGTTTTTTTCTACATCCTTGGAATCACTTAAACCTTTCTTAGCTTCCATGTTGTCATTTAGAAAATGATGGGCTAACATTTTCCAGATCTAGGGACACTATGACTATTTTAATCCCTGGCTATTTGACTTCAATGTTTTTGGTTTTTTTAATTTTTAAATGTTTATTTTTGAGAGAGAGAGAGAGAGAGAGCATGAGTGGGGGAGGGCAAAGAGAAAGGGAGACACAACTTTAAACTCAGTTTAACCAACTGAGCCACCCAGGTGCCCTGACTTCAATGTTAATCATACTTCCCTGAAGAACTGGAAATTATTTGGTGCAAGATCTCTAACTCTTCCTTTTTCCACTAGTGGCTATTCTCCACACTATTCTATCATCTTCCTCCTTTCAAAAAGTTAATCCAAACTGGAAATTAAAATGGAGGCTACCTCAGGGTGTCTGGGTGGCTCACTCAGTTGAGTGCCTGACTCTGGCTCAGGTCATGATCTCATGGTTCGTGGGTTCTGGCCCTGCATCAGGCTCTGCGCTGACAGCTGGGAGCCTGGAGCCTGCTTCATATTCTGTGTCTCGGTCTCTGCCCCTCCCCAACTTGTGTATGCTCGCACCTGGGTGGCTCAGTTGGTTAATGTCCGACTTTAGCTCAGGTCATGATCTCATGATTCGTGAATTCAAGCCTCTCTGACAGTGCAAAGCCTGCTTGGAATTCTCTCTCTCTCTCTCTCTCTCTTTTTCTCTCTCCTTCCCTATAAAAAATAAATTAAAAAAAAATACATTTTTCCTATTCAGCTTTATAGCCTCCATGGGAAGATAAGCTCTGAGCACAAATGAAGAGTGTGAATTCTGGGCCTCTGATACCCAACATTCAGGAAGTGTTTACAAAGGTGCAAGACCAGCCCTAGTCCAGTTACATAGTCATCAGAAGTTGGCTACTTACCATGTCTACTCCCTCACAGCCATTTTGCATAACGGCTAACCCTAACCCTATCTTTAACTTATAACCCTAACACTACCCTGATCCTTTAATTTAGGAATGGACTATTATGTTCCTTATTCTTGACATTTAACTATATCAATTATTTGGGATTATGATTGAGAGACTTTTTTCTTTCCATATTATTTTTCTATTTATTCAATGCTGCTTATTTATTGAATAAATAGCACTGAATAAACACCATCTTTTTTTGTTTGTTTATTTTTGAGAGACACCGTATGAGAAGGGGAGGTGCAGAGAGAGAGGGGGACAGAGGATCTGAAGTGGGCTCCATGCTGACACCAGAGAGCCCAAAGTAGGGCTTGAACTCACAAACAGTGAGATCATGACCCGAGCTGAAGACGGATGCTCAACCAACTGAGCCCCCCAGGTACCCCATAAATACTATTTATTAAAAAATTTTTTTTTTAATTTTTTAATGTTTATTTTTGACAGAGAGACAGAAAGACAGAGACACAGACAGAGTGGGGGAGGGGCAGAGAGAGAGGGAGACACAGAATCCGAAGCAGGCTCCAGGCTCTGAGCTGTCAGCACAGAGCCTGACGTGGGGCTCGAACTCACAGACTGGGAGATCATGACCCGAGCTGAAGTCGGACACTCAACCGACTGAGCCACCCAGGTGCCCGTAAAAAATTTTTTTTAGTGTTTATTCATTTTTGAGACACAGAGAGAACATGAGTGGGTGAGGTGCAGAGAGAGAGGGAGACACAATCAAAAGCAGGCTCCAGGATGAAGCTGTCAGGACAGAGCCCGACACAGGGCTCGAACCCACAAACAGCAAGATCATGACCTGAAGTTGGACATTTAACTGAGCCACGCAGGTACCCCAAATGCTATTTTTTAAAAAAAATAATCATTGAAAAGATCTATAAGGTATGAAATAAAGATGAACTATTACTAGTCACCATCATCTTCATCCGAGTACAATGAACAATTTTGCTAATATGCTCTGTTTTTAATTTAATGTGTTAATCCCCCCCGCCCCCATTAAAGGGTAAAGTTGAGACTAGGTCGAGGAGCATTTGTCTTTTCTAGATACCTCATATAGTAGAAACCATATAATAACTGGTCTTTTGTGACCAGCTTCTTTCACTTAGAATATTTTCAAGATATTGTAGGAAGTAACAGTATTTTTAAAAATACCAAATAACATCCCTTACCAAAAGAACCACATTTATTTATCCATTTATTCATCAGCTGATAGACATTTGGGTTGTTTCCATTTTTCACTATTATGAATAATGCTGTTATGAATATTTGTATACGAGTTTTTGTATGGACATATTTTCATTTTTCTCAGATATATATATATATATATATATATATATACACGATTACATGTACACATACATACATATTTACATACACATATACATACATATATACACACACACACTTAGGAGTAAAATTGCTGGGTCATATATTTTCTATGTTTAATCTTTTGAGGAATTTCCAAACTGTTTTACAAAGCAGTTACACCATTTTACATTCCCACCAGTAGGGCACAAGGGTTCCAACTTCTCTGCATCGCCGCCAACTTGTCATTACCTTTCTGAGTACAGCTATCCTGGTGGGTGTAAGGTGGTATCTCATGGTGCTTTTGATTTGCATTTCCCTGATGCCAAATGATGTTAAGCATATTTTCACGTTTATTTTCCATTTGCCACAATTTGGAGAAACATCCATTCAAATCTTTTGTCAATTTTTAAAACTGGGATATTTGACTCTTTATAATTGAATTGTAAATTTTTTTTGCTAACCAACTGGGCCACCCAGGCACCCACAAGAGTTCTTGGTATATACTTTTATCTTTAATATTTTATCATTCTTTTATTTTTACTGCAGTATAATTAACATACAGTGTTTTATTAGTTTCTGGTGTACAATAGATTCAATAATTCTATACATTATTCAGTGCTCCTCAAAATAAATGTACTCTTAATCTCCTTCACCTATTTCACCCATTCCCCCAACTACCTCCCCTCTGGTAACCACCAGTTTGTTCTCTATAGTTAAGAGTCTGGTGTTTCATTTGTCTTTTTTCTTTGTTCACTTGTTTTGTTTCTTAAATTCCACACGAGTGAAATCATATGGTATGTTTTTTTTCTCTGAGCTATTTACTGAGCAGTATACCGTCAAGATCCATCCACGTTGATGCAAATGGCAAGATGTCATTCTTTTTTTATGGCTGAGTAATAACTATTATATACACACACACACACACACACACACACACACACACACACACACACCTTTATCCATTCATCTATTGGGCTGCTTCCATAATTTAGCTATTGTGAATAATGCTATGATAAACACAGGGGTGCACATATCTTTTAGAATTAGCATTTTCATATTCTTTGGGTAAATACCTAAAAGTGGAATTACTGGATCATACGTGAATTCTATTTTTAATCTTTTGAGGACTGCCATTCTGTTTTCCACAATGGCTGCTCCAGATTGCATTCCTACCAACAGTGCACAAGGGTTCCTTTTTGTCTACATCCTTGCCAATACTTGTTTCTTGTTTTTTATTTTAGCCATTCTGACAGGTGTGAGGTCATATCTCATGGTTTTGATTTGTATTTTCCTGATGATGAGTGATGTTGAGATTCTTTTCATGTGTCTGCTGGACATGTGGCTGTCTTCTTTGAAGAAATGTCTGTTCATGTTTTCTGCCCATTTTTACACTGCATTATTTGGGGTTTTTTTTGTGTTGAGCTGTATAAGTTCTTTTTTTTTTTTTTTTAATGTTTTTATTTATTTCTGAGACAGAGAGAGACAGAGCATGAGCAGGGGAGGGGCAGAGAGAGAGGGAGACACAGAATCTGAAGCAGGCTCCAGGCTCTGAGCTGTCAGCACAGAGCCTGATGCGGGACTTGAACTCACAGACTGTGAGATCATGACCTGAGGTGAAGCGGACGCTTAACCGACTGAGCCACCCAGGCACCCCTATAAGTTCTTTATATATTTTGGATACTAACCTCTTATCAGATATGTTGTTTGCAATTATCTTCTCCCATTCAGTATGCTTTTTGTTTTGTTGATTGTTTCCTTTGCTGTGCAGAAGCTTTTTATTTTGATGCATTCCTAATAGTTTATTTTTGCTTTTGTTTCCCTTGCCTTAGAAGATAGATATATCTAGAAAGCTGCTGCTACATACAACTGATATCAGAGAAATTACCCCCTGTGCTGTCTTCTAGGATTTTTATGGTTTCAGGTCTCACATTTAGGTCTTTAATTCATTTTACGGTTATTTTTGTGTATAGTGAAAGAAAGTGGTCCAGTTTCATTCTTTGGCATATAGCTGTCCAGTCTTCCCACCATCATTTGTTGAAGACACTTTTTCCCATTGCATATTCTGGCCTCCTTTGCTTTAATTTAATTAACCATATAATTGTGGGTTTATTTCTGGGCTCTTTATTCTGTACTATTGTTTTATGTGTCTATTTTTGTGCCAAGACCACACTGTTTTAATTACTACAGCTTTATAGTATATCTTGAAATCTGGGATTGGATTGTGATACTTCCAGTTTTGTTCTTCTTTTTCAAGACTCTTTGGCAATCCAGGGTCTTTTGTGGTTCTACACAAATTTTAGGATTATTTGTCTAGTTCTGTGAAAAATGGCATTGGTGTTTTGACAGGGATGCATTAAATGTGTAGATTGCTTTGGGTAGTATGGACATTTTAACAATATTTGTTCTCCCAATCCATGAATATGGAATATCTTTCCGTTTGTTTGTGTCATCTTCAATTGCTTTCATCAATGTTGTTTAGTTTTCAGAATACTGGTCTTTCACCTCCTTGGTTAATTTTATTCTTTTTGGTGTAATTGTAAATGGCATTGTTTCCTTAATTTCTCTTTCTGCTACTTCATTATTAGTGTATAAAAATGCAATGGATTTCTATAGGTTAACTTTGTATCCTATGACCTTACTGAATTCATTTATCAATTCTAGAAGTTTTTCGGTGGAGTCTTGGGTTTTCTACATATAGTATCATGCCATCTTGTAAACAGTGAAAGTTCTGCTTCTTCCTTACCAATATGGATGCTTTTTATTTCTTTTTCTTGTCTGATTGCTGTGGCTAGGACTTTCAGTACTATGTTGAATAAAAGTGGTGAGAGTAGACATCCTTGCCTTGTTCCTGATCTTAGAGGAAAAGCTCTCAGTTTTTTACCATTGAGTGATTTTAGCTGTGTGCTTTTCATACGTGGCCTTTATAATATTGAGGCATGTTCCCTTTAATCCTACTTTTTGAGAGTTTTTACCAAAAATGGATGTTATACTTCATCAAATGCTTCTTCTGCATCTACTGAAATGATCATATGGTTATCCCTTCTCTTGCTGATATGATGTATCACAGTGAGTGATTTACAAATACTGAACCACTCTTGCATCTCAGGAATAAATCCCACTTACTTGTGGTGAATGAATTTTTAAATATATTGTTGGATTTGGTTTGCTAATATTTTTTTTAGGTAATCTCTAGACCCAACGTGAGACTTGAACTCACAACCCTGAGATCAAGAGTCATATACTCTTCTAACTGAGCCAGCCAAGCACCCCTGCTAATACTTTGTGAAGGACTTTTGCATCTATGTTCATCAGAGATACTGGCTTGTAATTCTTTTTTTGTACCGTCTTTATCTGGCTTTGGGGTCAGAGTAATGCTAGCCTCATAGAATGAATTTGGAAGTTTTCCTTCCTCTTACATGTTTTGGAATAGTTTGAGAAGAGTATGTATCAACTTTTCTTTAAATGTTTAGTAGAATTCACCTGTGAAGACATCGGATCCCAGAATTTTGTTTGTTGGGAGTTGATTCCTGATTCTATTTCATTGCTGGTAATCAGTCTGTTCAAATTTTCTATTTCTTTCTGATTCAATTTTGGAAAGTTATATGTTTCTAGGAATTTATCCACTTTTTCTAGGTTGCCCAGTTTGTTGGCACATAATTTTTCATAATATTCTCATAATCCTTTGTATTTCTGTGGTGTCAGTTGTTATTGCTCCTCTTTCATCTTTGATTTTGCTTATTTGAGTCCTCTCTCTCTCTCTGCTTTTATTTTTGATGAGTCTGGGTAAAGATTTTTCAATTTTGTTATTTTTTCAGAGTCAGTTCCTGGTTTCATTAACCTATTTTACTGGGTTTTTTTTTTTTTTTTTTTTTTTTAGTTTCTATTTCATTTATTTCTGTTTTAATCTTTATTATTTCCTTCCTTCTACTGGTTTTGGGTGTGTTTGTTCTTTCTCCAGTTCTTTTGGGGATAAGGCTAGGTTGCTTATTTCGGATTTTTCTTGCTTCTTGCAGCAGGCTTTTATTGCTATAAATTTCCTTCTTAGAACAGTTTTTGCTGCATCCCAAAGATTTTGAACCCTTGTATTTTCATTTTCATTTCTCTCCATGTATTATTTTATTTCCTCTTTGATATCTTGGTTGACACATTCATTGTTTGGTAGCATGTTATTTAACTCTATGCACTTGTGTTGTTTCTAGATTTTTTTCTTATGACTCATTTCTAGTTTCACAGCATTGTGGTCAGAAAAGATGCATGGTAAGGTGCCTGGGTGGCTCAGTTGGTTAAGTGTCCAACTTCAGTTCAGGTCATGATCTCGTGTTTCATGGGTTCAAGCCCCATGTTGGGCTCTGTGCTGATAGCTCAGAGCCTGAAGTCTGCTTCAGGTTTTCTATCTGACCCTCTCTCTTTGCCCCTCCCTCACTCGCACTCTGATTCTCTGTCTCTCTCTCAAAAATAAGCATTAAAAATAAATAAATAGGGGCGCCTGGGTGGCTCAGTCGGTTAAGCGGCCGACTTCGGCTCAGGTCATGATCTCACGGTCTGTGAGTTCAAGCCCCGCATCGGGCTCTGTGCTGACAGCTCAGAGCCTGGAGCCTGTTTCAAATTCTGTGTCTCCCTCTCTCTCTGACCCTGCCCCGTTCATGCTGTCTCTCCCTGTCTCAAAAATAAATAAACGTTAAAAAAAAATAATAATAAATAAATAAATAAATAAATAAATAAATATGAAACTATATAAAGGTGTATTCATTATTTCAATTGTCTTGTCTTTCTTAATATTTAATTTCTTAAATATGTTTATGCACACATAGGGGAAAAGACAAAGGAAACTCAATAATAAGACATAATGCAATGAAAAATGGACAAAAGATTTGAAGAGACACTTTACAACAAGCACATAAAAAGATACTCAACACTATCAGTCATCAGGAAAATGAAAATTAAAGCGACAAATAACACACCTACACTAATGGTTAAAATTAAAAAGAATAAGTATCAAATGTTGGCAAGGATGCAGAGCAACTGGAACTCCCATAGTGGTGGGACTATAAAAACGTACAAACAATTTGGCAGTTTCTTTTAAAGTTAAGCATTTATTTATCATAAGACCCAGCAATCTAACTCCTAGATATTTATCCTGAATAAAAACATGTCTATACAAAGACTTCCTATGAAGGTTAATAGCAACTCTATCTATAACAGCCCGAAACTGAAAGTAAACTGGACACAGCCCAAATATCCATCAATCAGTAAATGGATAAATTGTAGTGTAGCCATACAGTGGAATACTGCCCAACAATAAAAAGGATCAACTACTGTAAAGGTTATCTACCAGTCAAGGGAGGGGATTTTGTCCCCTAGTGTATAGGTGGCAATGTATGGAGACATTTTTGATTGTTACAATCAAAGGAAGGGAGGAGAATGCTATGGGCATCTAATGGATAGAGGTCAGGGATGCTACTAAATATCCTGCAATACACAGGACAGTCTGCAAAACAAATTATCCAGCCCAAAATGTCCATAGTGCCAAGGCTGAAAAACTCTGAATTACTGAAATATGCAACAGGGATGAATCTCAAAAACATGGTGATCAAAAGAATCCAAACATTTCTATGACATTTTACAACAGGCAAAATGAACCCACAACAATAGAAATCTGATGGGTACTTCCTAGGACTGGGATGGGGACTGATTAAACAGGGGCACAAGGTAACTTTGGAGTGAAAATGTTCTACATCTTCTTGATTGTTAGGATATAGGCATCCGACAGAATACAAACTATACATTTAAAATGAGTGTATTTTATTGTATGTAGAGTATACTTGTAAGATTGGTAAAAAATAAATAAATAAATTGTTTAAGGTGGGTGAAAGGTACATACGGTTCATGATAGCATTCTACTTTTGTATCTGTCTCAATTTCCATAATAAAATGTTTTTTTAAATAAGCTATAAACACTAAATGATTCAGGAAGAAGCCTTAATTAAATCTCTTAACAACAATAAAAAATATTCAAGGGGCACCTGGGTGGCTTAGTTGGTAGAGTGTCCAACTCTTGATTTCAGCCCAGGTCATGATCCCAGGGTTGTGGGATCAAGCCCCCATCGTGGGATCAAGCCCCATGTTGGGCTCCGTGTTGGGTGTGGAGTCTGCTTAGGATTCTCTCTTCCTCTCCCACTGCCCCTCCCTAGCTCGAGTGCTTGCTCTCTTTCTCAAAAATAAAATAAAATAAAATAAAAACAAAAACAACTCAGATAAAAAACTTACTGTGAGAGTGACCTTTATGTCTCTCTTCGTGAAGGGGAGAGAGGCTGATGTGAAAGACAGAAGGAAGAAAGAGATACAGTTTGATACAGGAAAGATGAAGAAAATTTCACAAGCTACTTTTTCCCCTTGGTCCATCTGGACCCAACCTGCCACTAAACCATGCCTTCTGTGGGAGATATACTTCTAAGATGGCCATCAATTATTCCAGCATCTAGTATTCACATCCTTGTGTAATCTCCTCCCCATGAGTGGGCTAGCCTAGTGACTTCTAACCAACAGATGCTGGTGACAGGATGTCACTTCCATGATTATGTTAAAAAGATGTGACTTCTATTTTTCTGGAAGACTCTATTTATTGCCCTCTCAGTGTGCTATATTGGAGCAGCCTCCAGTTAACAGCCAGTGAGAAACCAAGGTCCTTACGGAAGGATAATACCTAAAGATCATAAAGGCCATCCATATATGAAAGATCCACTGTTAATATCATCCTCAATGGGGAAAAACTGAGAGCTTTCCCCCTAAGGTCAGGAACACAATAAGGATGCCCACTCTTACCACTGTTATTCAACATAGTGTTGGAAGTCCTAAACTTAGCAATCAGACAACACAAAGAAATAAAAGGGATCTGGGGCACCTGGGGGGCTCAGTCAATTGGGCGTCTGACTTCGGCTCAGGTCATATCTCAGGGTTCATGGGTTTGAGCCCTGCATCAGGCTCTGTGCTAACAGCTCAGAGCCTGGAGCCTGCTTCATATTCTGTGTCTCCCTCTCTCTCTGTCCCTTCCCCACTCCTGCTCTGTCTCTCAAAAATAAATAAACATTAAAGAAAAATTTTTTTAAAGAAATAAAAGGGATCCAAATTAGCAAGGAGGAAGTCAAACTTTCACTCTTCGCAGACGACATGATAATCTATGTGGAAAACCCAAAAGACTCCACCAAAAAACTGCTAGGACTGATACTTGAATTCAGCAAAGTTGCAGGATATCAAAGCAATGTACAGAAATTGGTTGCATTTCTATACACCAATAATGAAGCAACAGAAGGAGAAATCAAGGAATTGATCCCATTTACAATTGCACTAAAAGCTATAAAATACCTAGGAATAAACCTAACCAAAGAGGTGAAAAATCTATACACTGAAAACTACAGAAAGTTTATGAAAGAAATTGAAGAAGATGCAAGAAAATGGAAAAAGATTCCATGCTCCTGGATAGGAAGAATATTGTTAAAATGTCAATACTACCCAAAGTAATCTACATATTCAATGCAATCCCTATCAAAATAACACCAGCATTCTTCACAGAGCTAGAACAAACAATCCTAAAATTTGTATGGAACCATAGAAGACCCCGAACAGCCAAAGCAATCCCAAAAAAGAAACCCAAAGCTGGAGGCATCACAATTCCAGACTTCAAGCTGTATTGCAAAGCTGTAATCATCAAGACAGTATGGTAGTGGCACAGAAACAGACACATAGATCAATGGAACAGAACAGAGAACCCAGAAATGGACCCACAAATGTACTGCCAACTAATCTTTGACAAATCAGCAAAGAATATCCAATGGAAAAAAGACAGTCTCTTCAGCAAATGGTGTTGAGAAAACTGGACAGTGATAGGCAGAAGAATGAACCTGGACCACTTTCTTATACCATACACAAAAATAAACTCAAAATGGATGAAAGACCTAAACATAAGACAGGAAGCCATCAAAATCCTAGAGGAGAAAACAGGCAACAACCTCTTTGACCTTGGCCACAGCAACTTTACTTGACATGTCTTCAGAGGCGAGGGAAACAAAAGCAAAAATGAACTACTAGGATCTCATCAAGATAAAAAGCTTCTGCACAGAGAAGAAAATAATCAGCAAAACTAAAAGGCAACCAACAGAATGGGAGAAGATATTTGCAAATGACATATCAGATAAAGGGTTAGTATCCAAAATCTATAAAGAACATATCAAACTCACACCCAAAAAACAAATAATCCAGTGAAGAAATGGGCAAAAGACATGAATAGAAACTTTTCCAAACAAGACATCCAGATGGCTAACAGACACATGAAAAAATGCTCAACATCACTCATCATCAGGGAAATACAAATCAAAACCACCATGAGATACCACCCCACATATGTCAGAATGGCTAACATTAACAACTCAGGCAACAACAGATGCTGGCAAGGATGTGGAGAAAGAGGTACCCTCTTGCACTGCTGATGGGAATGCAAACTGGTGTAGCCACTCTGGAAAACAGTATGGAGGTTCCCCCCAAAATTAAAAATAGAACTATTCTATGACCCAGCAATTGCACTACTAGGTATTTATCCAAAGGATAAAGAAGTGCTGATCTGAAGAGGCACATGCACCCTAATGTTTACAGCAGCACTATCAACAATAGCCAAAGTATGGAAAGAGCCCAAATGTTCATCAACTGATGAATGGATAAAGAAGATGTGGTATATATACACAATGGAATGTTACTTGGGGATTAAAAAGAATGAAATCTTGCCAGTTGCAACAATGTGGATGGAACAATGTGTATTATGCCAAGCAAAGTAAGTCAGAGAAAGATAAATATCATATGACTTCACTCATATGTGAAATTTAGGATACAAAACTGATGAACATAAGGGATGGGGAGCAAAAATAATATAAAAACAGAGACAAACCATAAGAGACTCTTAAACACAGAGAACAAACTAAGGTTTGCTGGCGTGCTGTTAAGTGGGGGGAAGGGCTAAAAGGGTGAGGGGTATTAAGGAGGAAGGACACTTGTTGGGATGAGCACTGGGTGTTATATGTAAGTCATGAATCACTAAATTCTATTCCTGAAAATAAACAAATAGATAGTCTGAGAACACAGGGAAAAAAAAGAAAAGAAAAGAAAAAAGAAATCAAGGTCCTTAATTCAACATCCCTTGAAGAAGTGAATTCCACCAACAACCAAGTGAACTTAGAAGCAGTTCCTTCTTCAGTCAAGCACTGAGATGAGACTCCAGCCCTGGCTGACACCTTGACTGCTGCCTCTGAGAGACCCTGACACAGAGGACTCACCTAAGCTGTACCCAGATTCCTGACCCATGGAAATTGTGCCACAATAAATATCTGTTGTTTTAAGCTGCTAAATTTGTGGTAATTTATTATGCAACAATAGATAACTAATGGACTCTCCCTGGAAATCCTACTGAATATTCACCTCCTTTAAAACTTTTTGGCAGTTTCTGGGGCACCTGGGTGGCTCAGTTGGTTGGATGACCGACTTTAGCTCAGATCATGATCTCACAGTCTGTGAGTTCAAGCCCCACATCGGGCTCTTGCTGACAGCTCGGAGCCTGTAGCCCGCTTCGGATTCTGTGTGTCCCTCTCTCTCTGCCCCTCCCCCACTCACACTCTGTCTCTCTCTCAAAAATAAAAATATACAAAAATAAATAAAAATTTTTTAAAAAGTTAAAAAAAAACTTTTTGGCAGTTTCTTTTAAAAGTTAGTATGCCATATATGCCATACAACCCAGCAATCCCATTGCAAGGGATTTACCCAACAATAAATAAAAATATGTCTACACAAAGACTTGCAAAAATGCTTGTAGCAGGGCGCCTGGGTGGTTCAGTGAGTTGAACCTCCAACTCTTGATTTTGGCTCAGGTCATAATTCCAGGGTCAAGGGATCGAGCCCCACATCAGGCTCCTTGCTGAATGTGGAGCCTGCTTAAGATTCTCCCTCTCTCTCTCTCTCTCTCTCTCTCTCTCCCTCTGCCCCTCTCCCCCTCTCCCCTGGTCACACTCTATCTCTATAAAAAAATAAAATTAAAATTAAAAAACATTTATAGCAACTTTATTCACAGTCATCAAAACTGGAACTAACCCAAATATCCATCACAAGTGAACAGATAAACATGTTATATCCATATAAGACAATAATCGGCATCAAAAAGGAACAAACTACTGATACATGCAACAACACAGATAAATAATGAAACTATGCTAAGGGAGGGGCGCCTGGATGGCTCCTCCATGAAGCGTCCCACTTCAGTTCAGGTCATGATCTCACAGTTTGTGAGTTCGAGCCCCATGTCGTCATCGTTGTCGTCAGGCTCTGTGCTGACAGCTCAGACCCTGGAGCCTGCTTCAGATTCTGTATCTGCCTCTCTCTCTCTGCCCCTCCCCCGCTCATGGTCGCGCGTGTGTGTGCACGCGCTCTCTCATAAACATTTTAAAAAAATTAAAAATGCATGTAGGTAAAAAGTAAATAAAACGGATGCAGGTGATTGTATGCAAATTTACCTCATTAAGGTAACTTAAAAAAAAAAAATCACCTTCTTTGTCAAGCCTTCTTTAATTACATCTAATGCAGCTGATTCCATTATTCTACCCTAGCTCTCAAACAGTATTCTACAGATAAATTACCCAAACTGCAGAAAATACAGTTTTTTTTTAATTTTACAGTAGCTAAAACTTACAGGACACTATTATATACCAGGCATTGTTCTAAGTACTTTGCATTATCAATTCAATTAGTTCCCCCAACAATTCCATGAAATAGATTCAATTACCCCCGTTTTACAAATGAGGAAACTTAGGCACAGAGAAGTAACTTGCTTAAGGTCATACAGCTAGTAAGTGACAGAGCCATTATTCAAGTCTAGGCAGGCTGGGCTCTTCACAACCACCTCCCTCTCTATCTCAGACCATTGGTGTATTAGGTAAAAGGATACTCTCAGCTCACTAGAGACTGACAGGTTCATTCACTCATTCAACAAATATTTAGGCATGCAATATATGCCAGACATTGTTCTAAATGCTAAGGATACGATAATGAAGAAAAATACAGACATGCTACCTGCTTTTATGGGGCTTATATTCTAGCAAGAACCTAGATTTAAAGCACTAGATTCCTAAATCAAAATATTTATACTCTTATTTATGTATTTATCCAAACATTTATGCAAAAAAAAAGTCACAAGTTACAATAGTGGCCAGGTCTGCTTTAACTGGCTAGATCTGTGGTTCCCAAACTTGTCAAATTTTAGGATCACCTGGGGATCTTTTAAAAATACCAAAACCTAAGCCAGGTGCCCAAGCCAATTAAATCACAATGGAGTGGGGAGCAGGGAAGGAAGGGAGACACAGGCATCAATAGTTTGCCAAGTTCCATAGGTGATTTCAATGTGAAGACAAGTTTGGGAAATCACTAAGCTATGGTTTTCATCTGTCTAAATGATACAGTTCATTCATGGTTAGAGAGACGCAGATGAATAAGAAAAGAATAAACCAAAACTCTATACACTTGCCTTCCTCTGAATCAAAGATTTGCAAGGTACCTTTTTTTCTTTTCAATGTTATGAATTCTGAAAACATGAGAAAGACAACCAAATAAATATTTTCCTTCTTGGATTTACTCATGCCTCCATTCCCCTCCAGAATCATAGACAACTGAGACATTCACCTTTTTACCTTTTCTTAGTACCTTCCATGAAATCAATAAAGAATTCTGCCATATTCCATATTTTCAACATAACTGAAAAAGATAAGACTCACTTGCTTTTCTATTAAGAAAGTGTTTTTCTAATAAGCAGATCTCATTTAATTCTGTTGCTTTGGGTCCAATTCACATGTCAAACACAGCTTATCAAACTAAAATTCCCCACTGACATGGAGATCAAATGCCTTCTTTTTAAAAAAGTAAACTCTATTTCTAAATCAATCCTTTTCTTATGTTGAAACCAAGTTTTTGTTTTTTTTTTTAATAAATCAAGATTGCATTTGTATTCTATATATAAACAACAGACCTGTTTAAGAACTCTCTGACCACTCTCAGAAAAGATAATAGATGTTCAGTAGGACCCCTCTCCATTCCATCCAGGACCTAGACAGAAAAGGGCAGAGAGGAAGAAGAGAAACATCAGAAGAAAAGACTAAATTGTATAAGCCCAATAAGCCTATTCAAAGTAAAATTTTTGTGACTGGCCAAATTCCTTCTTTCTATCACTGTTTCTGGTAATTTCACTCTAGAAAGTGTTGTTAAAAGACATGAGATTATCTGGGAATGCAAGCTGGTGCAGCCACTCTGGAAAACAGTACGGAGGTTCCTCCAAAAACTAAAAATAGAACTACCCTACGACCCAGCAATTGCACTGCTAGGTATTTATCCACAGCATACAGGTGTGCTGTTTCGAAGGGACACAGGCACCCCCATGTTTATAGCAGCACTATCAACAATAGCCAAAGTATGGAAAGAGCCCAAATGTCCATTGATGGATGAATGGATAAAGAAAATGTGGTATATATATACATATATATATATATATATATGTATATATATACACACACACACACACACACACACACACACACACAACGGAGTATTACTTGGCAATCAAAAATGAAATCTTGCCATTTGTAATTACGTGGATGGAACTGGAGGGTATTACGCTAAGTGAAATTAGAGAAAGACAAAAATCATATGACTTCACTCATATGAGGACTTTAAAAGACAAAACAGATAAACATAAGGGAAGGGAAACAAAAATACAAAAACAGGGAGGGGGACAAAACAGAAGAGACTCATAAATATGGAGAACAAACAGGGTTACTGGAGGGGTTGTGGGAGGGGGGATGGGCTAAATGGGTAAGGAGCATTAAGGAATCTACTCCTGAAATCATTGTTTCATTATATGCTAACTAATTTGGATGTAAATTTAAAAAAATAAAAAATTAAATTAAAAACACACACATGAGATTACCTATAGTCTCAAATCCAGTGTAATTTTTTTAAAGGAAAGCTTTCGTAATAATTAAGAAAGCTTTTTCAAAATACATCAATAGTGGTTATGCAAGTGTGTTCATTTTACAATTCATTATCCTTATGATTTGTGCACTTCGCATTGTGTGTGCTATACTTGAGTTAACAAATATTAAGAACAGATATATCTGTACTGGGCAGAACCCTTGAAGGATTCTAATGAAGTAAGTAGCAGAAACAGTCCCACAAAGGTTACATGATTTGCCCAAGATCTTCCATGTAGTTAGCTACACACTTAGTCTTTCTTGTCACTTTCCTACTCTTTGTTGTAAAACTGTAAATGTTCTGATAATAATATACTTTTTAATTTAACATTATTCTCTTACTTACACTATGAAAAATTTTTATTACAAATAACAACGCAGGGGTGCCTGGGTGGCTCAGTTGGTCAAGCGTCCAAGCATCCGACTTCAGCTCAGGTCTTTGTAGTCTGTGAGTTTGGCCCCACAGTCAGGCTTGCTGCTGTCAGTGCAGAGCCCGCTTTGGATCCTCTGTCCCCCTTTCTCTTTGTCCCTCCCCCGCTTCACACTCTCTCTCTCAAAAATAAATATTTTAAAAAAGTGACAATGCAAAACCAAACAAGGAAACAAAAAAATGGAAAATACAGACGTCCTGGTTCACAACTTGTGCACCATCACAGGTGCTGCACTATCCACATAAGGAAATTAAATAAAGCCTAATGCCCATGCAATGATTTCCTAACTGCAGAATCCATTTTTAATAATATTTTCAATACAAATGTCAAATGATTACTAGTAAAATTAACTAGGTATAGCTTGAGAAAAGACATTAGCATTATTTTATGATAGTGAAACCCAGGGTGACAGAATGGAAAGAGGGCTGGGCTAAGCATGGCAGGGTAAGTGTGCCTCAAATTCTAGTAGTAACCTTCCCTTGTATGACTGGCAGGATATAATCTCTCTGGACCTAAGATTTCTAAACTATAAAATGAGAAGATGGATCACTAAGCTAAAGCTGAACAGAATCTTGAGCTCCTTCCAGGTTTAAGAAAACTCAAGGACTATTTACCAAGAAATTTAATTATTATTCTATATGCTTTCACTTTAACCAATGAATATCTCTATTTGAATGTTTTAAATAGCTTTGTAATGGGGGTGGGACGGGTGGGCAAAATGGGTGAAGGGGAGTGGGAGGTACAGGTTTCCAGTTATGGAATGAATAAGTCATGGAGATGAAAGGTACACCATAAGGAATATAGTCAATGGTATTGTAATAGAGTTTTATGGTGACAGATGGCTACTACACTTGTGGTAAACATGGCACAGCATATAGAGTTGTCAAATCACTGTGCTGTACACCTGAAACTAATATCACATTGTGTGTCAACTATACTCCAATTAAAAAAATAAACAGCTCTGTAAAATAAGAATCCTAGACTTCTTCTGGATTCTGCCTCATAAACACAAGCATATCTTCAGCTTGTGCCAAATATAAATCTTCCAGATTTGTTGTCTAGGTGCAAGACCCTTCCTTCTCAAAGATGGCTAGTAATAACACCCTCAATACTTTACCAAGAGACTCTTCTGCATGAGTTTTTTTAACTTAATATTTTGAAATCATTTCAAACTTACAGACCATGAGTTATTTCCTTTTTTTTTTCCTTTTTATTTTTAAGTAATCTCTATACCCAACGCAGGGCTCAACCTCACAACCTCGAGATCATGAGTTGCACACTCTACCAACTGAGCCAGCCACGTTCCCCCATGAGTTATTTTTTAAATAGAAAATATGTGTAGAGAAGTCCCTCATAATTTCTAATCTATAATTTGAATACTTTCAATGGATGCATTTATTCAACTATCCTTTAGCAACCGCTTACTATGTACCAGGTAAGGTAGGTATTTTCTTGCTCCCAAAGTTACTATAGAAGAAACAAAAATTCTGTATAATGAGAAATTTAAAGAACATTTTTATGAATGCCTAAATCTGGATATTATACTTATAAGTACTTAAAATTAAGTTGGCCTGTTAACCACACAGACCTAAATGTTTCAGGATAATTTATTAGGCATTTAAAAAGTATCTGAATAAACAGTTAAATGTGAACTGTCAAAAAACATTTGCCTTGGCATAACTAAAGATCCAATCCCATCCTCCCCATACCTCGTGAATCTGTTATAAAACTTTTACATGCTTCCTGTTTCTAAGTCCAGGGCTCCCATGGGAAAATTTATGCAAACCTCCAGTCAAATCATAGAAATTTATGAGACTGACACGCTATCTACTGCATAAATGAGGCACCTCAAATCATAAAAACTTAGTACCCTGAAAGGATCCACAAAATGCCTGTCAAAGAGACTGGCATTTCAATACTGTAGCAACAACTGGTTTGCTCCTAGTAGGCATAATAGACAACTTAAGAGATTAGGGAATATTAACATTAATTTTTAAACTTCAATTCTGACAGTGTAATATAAGAAGCAAAAGATGAATCTGTGAAATATGAAATTTGAGATTCCTAGAACTCATTCTAACACAAATATAGTTAAGTTAATTGAGCACAATATAAACCAACAAAATAAGTCAGAGGCTCAAAGAGATTCTCCCCATATTGTTAGATGCCATGATAGGTGGATAATGTAAAATTTAGAGAAAAACTACTTTCTATATCATGTTCTAACAATGAATACCACTGTGTCCTTTTAGGCCTAATAAAGCTGTAGTAAAAAAATAACACAGGTTTAGAGTACTAGTCTTTTAATCCATGTTCTAAAATACAAATGACATTGAAAAGTTGATCAAAGGGGCACCTGGGTGGCTTAGTCGGTTGGGCGTCCGACTTCAGCTCAGGTCATAATCTCACGTTCCGTGAGTTCGAGCCCCGCGTCGGGCTCTGTGCTGACGGCTGAGAGCCTAGAGCCTGTTTCAGATTCTGTGTCTCCCTCTCTCTGACCCTCCCCCGTTCATGCTCTGTCTCTCTCTGTCTCAAAAATAAATAAAAACATTAAAAATATTAAAAAAAAAAAGTTGATCAAATCCTACAATACAGGAACTACTAAAAAATTCTCTAAAAATTACTTGATGAGAATCTTAGCGTATGAACTAGAGAGCCCTTGGCAATCATCTAGTCCAATATCCTGATGGAAAATTGAGGCCTGAGTGAATAATTTGAAGCTTCTTAGTCAGAAGTAGGAAAGTCTTTCATTTCATATGTGACACTTCCTTACAAAAAAAAAAGTTCACTGTAAAAGCACTAGAAAAGTATGTTGTAATAATAATAACGAATGTAGTCTTGCCATAAGACGGAAGACGACTTTAAAGAACCATGGCTTTTTTTCCCCCTCTATTAAGTTTCCAATAGAATTAAATCAGAAGATCTGGGCTCTAAGTTACAGAAGTCCTTAAGCAATCAATCTAAGAGTCTACCAGTGTTGGGGCACTGGGGTGGCTCAGTCAGTTAAGCGTCCGACTTCGGCTCAGGTCATGATCTCTCAGTTTCTGTGTTCGAGCCCCACGTCGGGCTCTGTGCTGACAGCCTGGAGCTTGCTTTGGATTCTGTGTCTCACCCTCTCTCTGCCCCTCCCATGTTCATGCTGTCTCTCTCTGTCTCTCAATAATAAATAAACGTTAAAAATTTTTTTTTTTTTTTTAAAGAGTCTACCAGTGTTTCTTCTCCTCTATGGTCTTACATTCATAATGAGAGTGTTGCGTGTTGTCAAACTTTTTTCTTTCTTTTCTTCTTTCTTTTTTGTTTTATGCTCTGCAAATTGTCACTTTATTTTTTTTAATGTTTGTTTATTTTTGAGAGAGAGAGAGAGAGTCAGAGTGCAAGTGGGGGAGAGGTAGAGGCAGGAGGGAGAGATAGAATCTGAAGCAAGCTCCTGGCTCTGAGCTATCAGCACAGAGCCTGATGCAGGGCTCAAACCCACTAATTTTGAGATCATGTCCTGAGCCAAAGTCAGATGCTTAACCAACTGAGCCACCCAGGCACCCCTCAAATTGTTACTTTTATTTATTTATTTTTTATTATTATGTTCATTTATTTTGAGAGAAAGAGACACACACACGCACACACACGCACACACACACACACAGTGCGCACACACACACACACAGTGCGTGCGGGGAAGGGGCAGAGAGAGAGGGAGACAGAGTATCCAGAGCAGGCTCCAGGATCTGAGCTGTCAGCACAGAGCCCAACACGGGGCTCGAACTCACGAGTGTGAGATCATGACCTGAGTCGAAGCCGGACGCTCAACCGACCAAGCCCCCCAGGTGCCCCAAATTGTCACGTTTAAAATCAAACACTGAAATCCTAAGATCGGCTTTTAAATTCTGTAGTTACCATTTCATCATTACTGATGACCCAGATATAATCATTTAGCAAACCTATAGACAGAACTGTAGGTGAATACACTATTACTAATATTTTCAATCACAGGTATAGCATTCAAAGTAGCCACATTGGGCTCTGCACTGACAGCATGGAGCCTACTTGGGATTCTCTCCCTCTCCTTCTCTCTTCCTCCCCCACTTGTGCTCTCTCTCTCTCTAAATAAATAAACTTAAAAAATTTTTTTTTAATTAAAAAACATATAGAAATAAAATAAAAATTCATTAGTGGGGTAGTGATGAGCAAGACATGAATCCAGGAGTAATTAGAGAAAAAGTCTGACAGACATGAACAGGTAAAAATTAAAATAGTCTATGTGTCAAAAGAAACCACAAAGTCAAAAGCCAACTGATAGACTGGGATAATTGTACCATGTGACAAAAAAGGGTTAATATTCTAAATACACAAAAGTGCCAGCAAGTTGATTAAAAAGTAAAAAATTAACAACCCAAGAGAAAAATAAGTAAAGAATTGGTAAAGGGAATCTGTAGAATATGGAATACAAATGTCCAATGAATGTATACAATGTATTAATGGTCAGGGAAATGAAAATAAAAATAAGAAAACTCTTTTCACCCAGCTGACTGGCAAAGACTAAAAAGATACCTAATATCCAGTGCCAGTGAGAATAAGAAATGCAACAACCTTTATGGAAAATAACCTGGCAGTTCATAATACTGAAATAAGCTTATCTTTTAGCCCATGTTTGGGATTTATCCTACAGAAGTAAAAGCTCCATTTCTTAAAGATGTATGCACAAGGATGTTCACAGTTTGTGATGGGGAAAATAAAATCAGAAACAACCTGATGACACTTCAGAAACCTGCATAAATGAAATATTATGCAGCTAGAAAAAAGTGAATTTGATATCTGTTTAATGACATAGAATTAAATGTATATCCTAAAAAGTAAAAAAATAAACAGAATTTGTAGAATAATGTGTATGGCATCATGATAATCTTACTAAGAGAGAAAATGCCATGTTGGGCATTTAAAAAGTTGTGGTTTGAAAGGAAAATCCTATTTGAGTATAATTCATAACAGGAAAGAATTAAGAAAAATATCTGTAATAGGAAAAGGAATAACAATTTAAAATTGATAAAAATGGGTGTATAAAAAAGACCACCAAATGAAACACTCACAGAATAAGAAATAAATTCTGGGTGCTTTTTGGGTGGGTATGGAAAAACAAATGTAAATCCAACTTTTATAAATTTGAGATTTACCTCCATTTCAAAAAGAAAAATAAAAGAAATTTTTGATTCAAGAGTTTATGTTTTTTAGATTTGTCTGCTTGGAATGTTTTTTTTTTTTAAAAAGGAAACATGACTCATCACAAAATCTTGTCAAACAAATGCCCCCTATTATATATTTGAAATCTGTATCTTTTTTTTTGGTTATATTGGATTTCAGCTATATTTTGAAACTTGAAATTTATCTATCATAACAATGCATTATTTGTTATACTGAATACAATTTTTAAATACACAGTACAAACTTAAAAGGATAATACCAAATCTACATGGAACAAATGGTCAAATGATAAAGAAAACTAACTCAAAGAAGTTAAAAAAAATACCCATCATTGATAAAAGTAAAAAATATATTTGCTAGTCACAGAAGAAAAAGGGCAATTTCATAATCGAGAGATATGGAAGTCACAACCTTAAACCTCTGATCAAAGTTATCAACAATGGGACAACTAGACATTTGTGTAGCTTGTAATATGATGCCTTGTGAGGAATATTTAGGTATTTTTGCCAAAATGTTCAGCTCAGATCTGGTCTTCAAACCTTCCAGTTTAGGGAAATATAAGGAACAAATGTCACAAAGAAAACAATCAGATAAATCCAGAATGTGGAGCATTAAACAAAACTGCTCTGGTGTCAACAAATCAATGCCATGAACAAAACAAAACAAAAAAAACAAAAGGTGAGGAAGCAGACAAGGAATGGCAACTATTCCAGATTTGTAAAATACTACATCTACATAAATAGATGCAAATGTAGTGCGTGGTCCTTTGAACAAGTCAGCTATAAAAAGTCGTTTTGGAGACAAGGAGGGAAACAAATACAGACTCAATGTTAGATAACATTAAGGAATTATTGATAATTTGTTAGGTGTGATAAAGGTACTGTATGCGAAGAATGTATTTGTAAGAGATGCATGCTAAAATGTTTAAAGGCATAGTTTGATGATGTCTTTATTTTTAAAAGTTTAACATAAGTATACCATTGAGCATATGGCTACATGTTGAACATAGCTGGCAGGTATACGGGTGTTTATTCTACTAATTCAGGGGTTTTATCTGTATGTTTGAAATTTTTCATAAGAAAACATTTAAAGTATCTTAAAACCCAACAAACTGTGAGGTACCACTATTATACTAGAAGAAAAAATTTATAAAATCCAACAACAACTAATGGCTAGTATCAATATAAACTGGTAGTTATTCTAAAGAATAAGCTGACAAAATGGCTAAAAAGTGATGATCCTTAGACCAAACTGAATCATTTTAGAGAATATATTCTAAAATAAAATTGGGGGAAAAAGTTTTATAGTAAGATGTTATAGAAATATAAATGAGAATTACAAACCAAAAATAAAAACAAACTGGAACTCACCCAAATAAACAGAGAGTATTTAAATTTTGGTTATTATGTATCCATTAAAAATAACTATATAGACATGTGAAAAGTACCTCAATATATTGCCAAATAAAAAGACTATTAAAAACTATAAGAATTATGGGGCGCCTGGGTGGCTCAGTAGGTTGAGCGTCCGACTTCAACTCGGGTCATGATCTCACAGTCTGTGGGTTCAAGCTCCGTGTCAGGCTCTGTGCTGACAGCTCAGAGCCTGGAGCCTGCTTTGGATTCTGTGTCTCTCTCTCTCTCTGCCCCTCCCCACTCATTCTCTCCCTCTCTCCCCCTCTCTCTCTCTCAAAAATAAATAAACATTAAAAAAAATTTTTTTTAAACTGTAAGAATTAAATTTACAAAGACTGCATATATGCTAATAAGCACAAAGTTATGTGCTTGTAATAAACACAATTTTTTTTTTAAACTTTTCTAATGTTTATTTATTTTTGAGAGAGACAGAGACAGAATGTGAGTGGGTTAGGGGCAGAGAGAGAGGGAGACACAGAATCCGAAGCAGGCTCCAGGTCCCGAGCTGTCAGCACAGAGCCCTGATGCGGAGCTTGAACTCACTAGCTGTGAGATCATGACCTGAGCTGAAGTCGGACACTCAACCGACTGAGCCACCCAGGCGCCCCTAAACACAATTTTTAAAACTTCATGGGGACATAGGCTCTTACGAGATTATATGAACAATGCAAATACACAATCAGGAAGAACTACCTAGAGACAAATAAGGAAAAGCACCTGAGCTCTACTGTTGACCACAGCTTGAATGCATTCACAATATGAATAAAGTCCTACTGTGGGCAAAAGTCACCAAAACTATCATTAAGAGGACACAGAAAAAAAGTGTATCATTGTCTTGGACAGTACATAATTTTACTCAATTCTTTCCATTAGTCAGATGTTTAAAAAAGACGGAAAACCAAAGAGAGTTTTGAGAAAAATCAAAAGATAAAAAAAAAAAGGACAGAAAAGAGGTGATTTTGAAGAAAAGTTTGAAAGAAAATAGTGACATGATTATTAATACTGAAATTCATGGTCAGGCTTCTGAACAGAGATCCTAAAAAGCTGATGTATCTCAGTGTCCACAGATGGCTGAGCAAGAGGCTAATAAAACCCTCAAAGTTTGTTGTGGTGTTTCTGTTATTGCTGTTTTTTACAAAAGAGGAATTTCCTGACTGTCCTGAGCAAATGAGGAAGGCTGGGTGTGTTAAATCATCGACCATCTGTTTTTCTTCAGGGTGTCTACTTATCCATGATCACTTGATCACAAAATCTCCCTAAAGCTTGAATTACCTATCCAAAGCTTGAATCAGTTACCCACCATTTCAAAATTCTGCAGTTCCATCCTGTTCCCACACACTACCCACTCAACATCTGAATGTCCTTCCTAGATCTGGCAGCTAGGGCTCAACCAACTACTCTGGCTTCATCTCCCCATAGCTCAACACACCAGCAAAACAGACTTCTCACTATTTCATTTTCTAAATATTCCTTATGCTTTCCTATGTCCATCATGCACTTGGTTCTTCTCTCCTTAACTCACTGCAATCTTACCCTTCTATTTATTTAATAAATTTTAATTTAATACCTCTGTATCATCTCTGTATCATGCCACCTGTTACGGGTTGAACTGTGTCCCACAAAAAGATACATTAAAGTTCTAACCCCCAGTATCCCAGAATGTAGATTTGGAAATAGGGTCACTGCAGATGTAACTAGTATACATGAGGTCATATTGGAGTAGGGTGTAGGCCCTTAATCCAATTATGACTGGTGTCTTTATAAGAGAGAAATTTGGACACAGAGAGATACACAGGGAGAACACCATGTGGCAACAAAGGCAGAGACTGAAGTGATGTAGCTGCAAATCAAGAAATACTAAGAATTGATGCAAGCCAGAAAAAGGCAAGGAAAGATTCTACTGTAAGCCTCAGAGAGAACATGTCCCTGCTGACACCTTGAATTCAGGTTCTAGAATAAAGAATTTTAAGAGAATAAATTGTTGTTGTTTTAAGTCACCCAGTTTGTGGTAGTCTGTTACAGCAGCCCTAGAAAATTAATATACCACCTTTTCCATGAAGTCTTCCCTGATTCTCCAAGTGGTAGTGGTGCTCTCTCCTGAATTTCCACAGCACTTATAGTCTCGTTTAAAACATTTATGCTCCCCCCACCTTTTTATTTATGTTCATATCACATTCTCAGATTAATTAGTTTCCTGGAAGGCAGAAACTAATTACTCATTAACTGGATATACTTCTCAACACTGGTAGGCAGTCAACATATACTATCATAATCACATTTTCTTCCACACTTAATTGTTCTGATCATGATGCTTCTGAATGAGTCATCTCCACATGCACTGAACAGTTGAACACAATCTAAAAGAAGTCAGTTGAAGGCTCATTTTCTTTTATGAAGCATTACCAGATTTGAATTTATACTAGTTATATCATTATAATTCATACTGATATGTGCTTACGTGTATATGCATATACTGCTGTTAGTTAATACCTACAACGGGAAAGAATATTTATTTAACCAATCCATTATTTAGGTCTATTGATCTGTCTCTTATTATGTCTAGTCAGATGTTGGTTTACCTAAAACTCTTCTCCCCTGTACCAGCATTTGGTGGTTAACCACAACATCTTTGATTTCTCCAAGTGTTTGAACTTTTTAAGTCTGTATTTTATAGAAGGGACACAGCCTTACTTTCATATAATATTTAAATTTACGGCAAGGGACTTTACCTAATGAACAATTTCCCTCTATAAAATCCAAAATAAGAATCTGATTCACAAATTTGCAACTATTTCTTCCTGTGAGAAACTGCTGCTGTCTGGTCTTTAGAAAATATACATAAATGGTACTATGGAACTAATATTCAACAGGTTCAATATTGGTAAAGGTAAGAGTTAGCGGGAACTTTTGTTGCCTCTTTGTATGTGTTGGGGGAGGCGGTGGTTGTAGCTAGTCAATGGTAAATACGAACCTAAATATTTAAAGTATGAATGCCCTCTGAATTTGGTGATCATTAATATTATTAGCTGACAAAGATCTTTCCCCCCAGCTTTATTGAGATATAATCAACATACAGCATTGTGTTAGTTTAAAATGTACAATGAGGGGCGCCTGGCTGGCTCAGTCGGTCAAGCAGCCTACTTCAGCTCAGGTCATGATCTCACAGCTTGTGAGTTTGAGTCCCAAGTCGGGCTCTGTTCTGACAGCTCACAGCCTGAAGCCTGCTTCAGATTCTGTCTCCGTCTCTCTGCCCCTCCCCTGCTCATCCTCTCTCCCTCCCCGCCCCTCTCAAAATATAAACATTAAAAAATAAATAAATAAAATGTACAATGAGATGGATACACATATATACTGCAAAATGATTACCACAATAAGGTTAGTTAATATATCCATCACCTCACACACTTTTTTTTTTTTTTTTGGTGTGTGGCAAAAACATTTAAGATCTAATCTACTCTTTCTGCAACTTTCAAGTATATAATACATTATTGTTAACTATAGTCACCGTGATGTACTCTAGGTCCTCAGAATTTACTCATCTTACAGCTGGAAGTCTCTATGCTTTGACCAACATATTTCCATTTCCCCTACCCCATCCCCTGGCAACCACCATTCTCTCTGTTTCTATAAGTTTAGCTTTTTAACTTATATAGTTAATATTAACTGAGCATTAATATTCTATCTGACACAGAATATAATCATTCACAAGTTAAAGAAGATGTGGTTCCAGGCTTTTGCTTCATAGGGTTTATACATAAAATATAGCTTATCACCAAATTCTAGAGCTGCATTACTCTGTCCAAAAAAGTCATAGTCCCTTTATATACACACCTACCTATACTTCTGGTCATTTATAAATTAACTCAGCAAATGCTTATTGAGTTCCTAGACAGCCACCTCAAGTCCTTTTTAGAATAAGGTGAGGTAGGGAAAGATTACATTTTTAAAAATAAATCTGTGAGACAACACAATAGGTAGGCAGCGGAGCTGAAGGAAGGGGAGGACAGACACAGGGCCAGATATGAAGAAGCACTGAATCTAGTGAGGAGGTGGAGAGTAAACTGGCTGTCAGTATTTCTCCTTTCTCCCCATGCTGTTCCTATACTTCACTACCAGGCTTACTTTCCTACTGTGCAGGTTTCATTATGTCACCATATAGCTAAAAACTTTTGATGACTCCCTATTACTTAGTTAATCAAGTCCAAACTTCCCAGCCAGAAACTGAAAAGGATTCAAAGCCTTCCCTGATTAAGCTGTATATATACTATACAGGGACTAACACAGGACTGGGAATTAGACTCAAATTCTTTCTCCATCAATTGTTAGTTCTTTTCCTCAGTTTATTTTTAAAAAGCCATAAAAAATAATGCCTATCTCACAGAGTTGTTGTGAGGATTAAAAGAAATACTACTTATTGAATGCTTGGCAAGTTATCTGGCAAACAGTATGCAAGCAAAAAATGTGACCTACTACTGCTATTATTATTGCTATTGTTGTTCAATCTCCACTTCCAGACTGAACTCCAACAACAGCCCTGTAACGATCCTGTTCTCCAGCCAAACTGGACTCTTTACTAACTCCTAAACACACATCTCCACACTCATGCTTTCATTCAGCCTGGAAAATCGGTCTCGTCTCCAAGTATTAGGATCCTAACCATTCTTGGGGCACCTGGGTGGCTCAGTTGGTTGAGTGCCAGACTTCGGCTCAGGTCACAATCTCATGGTTCAGTTTATGGGTTTCAGCCCCATGTCAGGCTTTGCACTCACAGCAAGGAGCCTGCTTCAGATTCTCTGTCTCGGTCTTTCCCTGCCCCTCCTCTGCTTGTGCACGCGCATACTCTCTCTCTCAAAAATAAACAAACATTGAAAATAAAAAATAAAAAAAAAAACCCAAAAAGATCCTTACATTTTTGGCAGCTCCACTCAAACGCTACCTCTTTCAGGTACCATTCTTTGATATCCCAGCTTCATAACACATTACCTATACTCCACAGGACATTTAAACTCTGACTAGAATTATCTTTGTATCTTGCAGAGTTCTAGCCTAATATACAGGGTAGGGCTCAATAAATGTTTGGCAAGTGAATGAATTCCTGTTTTTCCTCTCTTTCGTCCAACCACTCTCTTGGAAAACAGCTCCACATCACAATTAAAAAGATCTCTTCTGCAATGTTTCATAAAGCTGGCCAGCTAGTTTTTTTGCTACCACAAATGTGGTAATTTCTATACCCAGTGCACAATAGATACCTAAGGATTCAGCAATTTGAAATTAATTTCACCTCATCTTTTAATTTCACTTATCATTTTATTCATTTTGATCAAAAATGACTCATCCTTGGGGCGCCTGGGTGGCGCAGTCGGTTAAGCGTCCGACTTCAGCCAGGTCACGATCTCGCGGTCCGTGAGTTCGAGCCCCGCGTCAGGCTCTGGGCTGATGGCTCGGAGCCTGGAGCCTGTTTCCGATTCTGTGTCTCCCTCTCTCTCTGCCCCTCCCCCGTTCATGCTCTGTCTCTCTCTGTCCCAAAAATAAAAAATAAAAAACGTTGAAAAAAAAAATTAAAAAAAAAAAAAAAAAAAAAAGACTCATCCTTATAAACAGACTTTGGTTTTTACCTGCCCACAAACTCATCTGTCAATTTCTGGCCATCCCAACCCTCATCCCAACATATCATTTATTGGTTTAAGAGAGAGAATATTTAAAACCTCAGTGAAGTAAGAACCAGAATGCCTACAGGGCAATAAAAGTAAATGAGCAAAGCAAGAAAGCAGTGAGGACCACAGAGCACAAGGAAACACACATCACACCTAAAAGCTTTAGCTTTCACTGTGTTGCTATGAGAGAATAGGAGTTTGTGTTAACAGATCTTCCAAAATTTCAAGAAAAGTCACAAAGTCAGAAATCTGTGTAAATTTTAGCCAAACAAAACATGTCTGTCTGCAGGTCAAATCCAACCACAGGCTGCTGGTTTGCATCCTCTGTTACAGAAGTTCTCTGCAAAAGAAGTGATGGGCTAAGAGGAGTTCCTTCCCAGCAGATAGTCTGAGGCAGCAGCTAAAACTAAGCAGCAACTGGAAGCATTTCCTGTTGAGATTCAGCCTACCTCTCAACCATTCTGTCTTGACCTGAAAACCAAGTTAAGACAGACAACTCAGTTGAGTACATTAAACCCCTACTCTGTACCAGGTGCTAGACATCAGAAATGAACAAGAATGCTAAGTAACAGCTAACATTATTGAGCATTTTCTAGGTGCCATACTGTTCCACACGTTACATGAACTAACTCACTTAATCTTCACAATTCTATGAGATAAATACTATTATCCTTATTTTATTTTATTTTACTTATTTTTTTAAACATTTTTTTAAATCTTTATTTATTTTTGAGAGAGAGAGACAGAGTGCGAGCGGGGGAGGAACAGAGAGAGAGGGAGACACAGAATCCAAAGCAGGCTCCAGGCTCCGAGCTGTCAGCACAGAGCCCAATGCAAGGCTCAAACTCATGAACCGTGAGATCATGACCTGAGCTGAAGTCGGCCACTTAACCAACTGAGCCACCCAGGTGCCCCTATTGTCCTTATTTTAAAAGCTGAGAAAACGTCGGGTGTCTGGCTGGCTCAGTAGGTACAGCATGAGACTCGGATCTTGCAGTGATGAGTTCAAGTCCCACGTTGGGCTAAATAAATAAATAAATAAACAAACAAACAAATAAATAAATAAATAAAAGCTGAGGAAAGGGAGGCACAAAGAGGTTACCCAACTTGTCCAACGTCACACAATTAGCAAACAGCACAGTTGGAATTAGGACCTCAGACAGACTCCACCAAAAGAGCACACAATTTGAAAACAAAGTGCTCTTCAACAAATGGTGAGGTGGGGGACACCTCAGTCAGTAAAGCATCTGACTTTGGCTCACACCATGATTTCACAGTTCGTGAGTTTCAGCCCCATGTTGGGCTCTGTGCTGACAGTTCAGAGCCTAGAGCCTACTCTGGATTCTGTGTCTGCCCCTTCTCACTCACACTCCGTGTCTCTCTCTCTCTCAAAATAAACAAACATTAAAAAATTTTTTTTTTAAATATGGTGCTGGGACCGCCTGGGTGGCTCAGTTGGTTAAGTGTCCAACTTTGGCTCAGGTCATGACCTCACAGCTCATAAGTTCGAGCCCTGCGTCATTGGGCTCTGTGGTGACAGCTCAGAGCCTGGAGCCTGCTTGGAATTCTGTGTCTCTGGCTCTCTAGACCCCTCTCCCACTCGTGCTCTCTTTGTCTCAAAAATAAATTAAAACATTAAAAACACTGGTTTTTTTTTTTTTTTAATTGATGCTGGGATAATTGGTTATACACAGGAAAAAAAAAAAGGAACTGGACCCTACCTCACATCACACACAAGAGTCAATTCCAGATAGATTAGAGATCTAAACATCAAAGGAAAAACAGTGAAGATTCAAGAAGATAATATAAAGAATAATTTCAAAATCTTGCAGGAAGATTGATAAATTTGACTTTATTAAAATTCAGAACCTCTTTTAACAAAAGAGAGAAAGATTTATGGGGCATCTGAGTGGCTCAGTCGGTTAAGCATCTGACTTCAGCTCAGGTCATGATCTCGCTGTTTGAGCCCCATGTTGGGCTCTGTGCTGACAGCTCAGAGCCTAGAACCTATTTCACATTCTCTCTCTCTCTCTCTCTCTCTCTCTCTCTCTGCCTCTCCCCTGCTCACACTCTCTCTCTCAACAAACATTAAAAAAATTTTTTAAAAAATGAGCAACTGGGAAATGATCTCTATGATACATGTAACCAACAAAGGATTACTAATCAGAAAATATAAAGAAATCTTTCTAAAAAGACAACCCAATGAGAATATGCCAAAACAAGCATGGTCTGAGTTGTGAAAACCTGTTACTACCACATTTGCCGCACAGCAGACCCCCGAACAGACCTTGGGATCACTGACTGATATAAAATATTCAGGGGTCTATGTCATACTGCAGATATACAGAGCATGGGTGAGAGCCAGCCGGAAGGACAAAGTCAAAATGGTTATTCTCCATTATATAAGAACTAGAAATGACAAAACAGAAGTTGAACATCCAATCTTCAGACACTGATCAGAGATTGGCAAGCATCTTTGGTAAAGAGACAGACAATAAATATTTTCAGCTTTGAAAACTATATATTCTCTGTAAAACTACTCAACTCTGCCTTTGGTAGAGTGAAAGCAGCCAAAGACAATATGTAAATGAGTAACTCTACCAGATTTGACACTGACCATAGTTTGGTGACCCCTGATGTAGACAGTTGTGGTTTTCCTACACTCTAGGAATACTTTCCCTGCTTCTTATGTCTGCTGACACTTACCTTTGATTTCTTTAAACAAAAACTGTACCACACTTGCCAGCTTTGCAGTGGTTTCCAGAAGTCTGTTATTCTATCCCCAAAAATCATCTCCCTTATTACCTGTGACAATTCTCACTTCATTTTCCTTTCATCCCTTTTTTAACTTGACAGCCACCATCCCAATCTAAAATATTCCTTCTCTCTTACCATGTGCAATATTATCAACACCTAAAAATTCTAACTTTGCTCAAAGCTGACTGCCTCTGCCTTAACTAGGCCCTCATTACTTCTTCCCTGCTCTCCAGTCCACTCTTCATCCACTTATCTCCTAAAAATTAATCCTAATCATACATTCTCCTCCTTGGAAATGTTGAATGCCTCCCTATCAGCTAAAGATTCAGTCCTTTAATAAAGTCCTTTACAAGCAGGACAACCAAACAACATTTCCATCTCATCTTTAACCACTTGATCCACACACATACTGTGCTTCAGCCACATTCAATTGTATTCCCTGAAAGTGCATGCCTTACATAGAAAGCTCTTCTCTCCAACTCTCCATCTGGCAAACTCCTCCACCTTTCAGGACACATCTCAAGTATCTCCCTTCACAAAACCTTCCCTGATTCTTAGAACCGAAATGTGCCCACCTCTTGTGTTTTTACAACTTTTGATACTCCTTTGGCATTCACCATCCTGAAATAGCATTGTTGGTACATTCATTTCTCTCACGAGACTGAATATCTGAAATGAAAAGATCCTGCTTTAAAGACCTTTCAATCCTCAGAGCCTGGCATAATAACGCTTGACGTGTCTTAGTGCACAGTAATTGTCTGCTGAATGGAAGACATGCTTGGTGGTAGCGGAAGGGTTTCTTAACCTGGGGTTCATAGATGGGATTCACAGGTAGAATTCAGAGGGGTCTGTGAACTTGGATAGGGAGAAAAAGAAAAATTACTTCCTTATTTTCACTAACTTCTAATTGAAAGTTACAATTTTCTTCAAAAATGAATTGTAGGCAACACACTACTCTAGTATTAGCAGTATCTGTCACTCTGTCAGTTATCACAGATACCTTTACATCATATTACAATTGTTGCTGATATCTTAAAGTATTATTTATGCTCATCGTGTTTAAAATTTGTAATTATCAGACCTGTCACTAGATCTGATTTCTTAATGTATTGATAAAGTATATCCATACTATTTTATAATTTGTATATTTTAGTATTTCAATACAATGGCTTTCTCTATAATCCAGTGTATTTTGTTTAATGCAATTAAAACTATTATTTTGGGAGGGGTTATTATTATTCTGAGCAGCTTCCCTAGATGCCCACTAGTTAGGTCTTCATGCATTAGAAAGACTCAGAATAAATTAATCTTGATACTGTATGTATGTATTGTATATACTCATTGAACATAGAAAATCTTACTACTATAAACATCTTCATAACCTTTTTGATTTTATGGGAGCCCTGGGTCTACTATCTCATGATAGATGTGCATGAAATTTGCATGACAGAACTATTCCATAACCCATATGAACTTTGAATTCCTCTCTATCTTGATCAAACTTTAATTGAAGTTTGATCATGATACAGATCTTGGGTGTACATGATTGTTCACTGTTATCTTTTTAGGCTTTCTATGTCCCTTTCCTACATAATAAACACCTAGAACAGAAGGAGCATCTCTTAAAACTCCAAGTTCAAAGTCAAAAGGGTCCTGAAGATAACTTCTTTGCACAAATGGAGGTGGGCTAGAAATTATCAAATAGCTGGTTACCTATCCTTCTTTGTATCCCCTTTCAGTCTTTGTACTGACAAACTATCAAAACAAAACCCATTAACAGTTCTTCGATACATGCTGCTGAGCTTGCCTTAACACTTTTCTCACAGCTAACAAATTCCTTTAAGCCAGTCTGTTGAATAAGGAGGCAGCAGACCTCGTCTTCCAGGAACCTGTAAGATCTGGAGGAGTCAACTTTACCTTTCTAGGTCTCAGCTAAAATCATTACATGACCCGAAATTGTTACATGATCTCTAAGACCCTTGTAGTTTCTACACACTGATTTTTCTTCACCATTCTTACTGGCCTCAAGGCCTTTCTGATGACCTCCCCAGGTGACCCTGCTCTTAAAACAGTGGGCTGTCCTCTTCCTGGGAAGACACCTTGGGTCACCACCCACAAACAGACTGGTCCCTCCTTTTAAAGACACAAACTCCATTAAGTTGATGGAGGCTCTTTCTTCTTGCCAACCAGCTCCACGCTGGGCACCCCATTTGCTGACCAACTCCTGCACCCAAACCTCAGTCTCTCTTTCCCCTCTTCCTCATAAAAGTCTTCCTATTTTCTGTTGCTGTCCCCAACTGGGAGTAGAATATGCTAGGAGAACATATGTCCTCAGTCTCTTGGGAGTCATACGGGACTTGCAATTCGCACCCGCGACTCTGAGAACTGTCCAAGTCTGATAGTCGCACCGGCCTCCAAAGGGCCCCCATTTCTAATATTCCTAATCAACACTCCACCCCCGCCCTCCACAAAGAACTGTCCCTGCTCTGACAGCCTGAGCTCGGACCCCACGCCCCTCTGGGTCCTACCGGTCCTGGGGTCCGGAACACGAATAGCCTAACCCAACTCCAGTCCTGGCCTCCAGCCCCACGGACTCCGATCCAGTTCCGTTTGGACTCAGTGTCTCTTCTCCTCGACCCCGGCCACGACCCCACGTTCGGCTCCCGCCAGTTCCTCGGGCCTGGAGCGCCACCCTGTGCAGACCCCGGCCGGCCCTGCACTCCCTCAGCGCCCCAGACCCCGCGTCTCGCACCCTCCCCAACCCCGGCCGGCCCCCGCTCCCTCCAGCACCCCCGCCCGCAGGCCCGGGGCCCGCTCCCCAACATGGCGACGGGGACACGAGCGCCGCGGGCGGGGCGGCTCCGGGCCGGGCCCGCACAGGAGCCGTCTTCCACTGCCGGCCGGCGCCATTTTCCCGCGCCGGGCCCGGGCGGCGCCTCCTTCCCGCGGAGCCAGCGGGGCCGGGACCCCAGACGCCCGGCGGGCCCACCCCTTACGGGCCCGCGTCGCCGTCACCTCACCTGAGCGCGGCCCCAGCCCTCCCGGGCGGGCCTCGGAGCACCGGCCCGGGCCGTGCGTGCCCGCCGCCCTCCGTCTGTCCGTCCGTCCGTCCTCGCGTGCGTCCGTCTGTCCGGCCGTCGGCGCCCGGCCGCCCGCAGCCCGACCCGGCAAGGGCCTCAGGGAGCCGGCGGGGAGGGGGATGGGCCGGACCGGGCCGGGGAGGGAGGGGGAGGGAGGGAGAGAGGGTGGGAGAGCGGGAGGGGGCGGGGCGGGCGGGGGCGGGCCCTGATCACGTGGCCAAACGTCCCCGAGAGCGCGAGGCGGAGCGCGCGCCCGCTCACTTGGGTGCAGAGCTTAGTGCATGGGTTGGGTGATTCTCTGTCTCCTGGCGCTGTTATATCGTCAGTGGCTTTTGCCTCCACTTTGGAGTCAGTGTACAGCCCTATAGGAGCCCTCTGGCCCTAGTGCCCTTGGGCAAGTCAACTTTCCAAGCCTCAGTTTACATATCTGAAATATGGGGATAATAATAGTGCTTGCAAAGAGGAAATGAGAGAAGACATGAAAAGCACTTGGCACAGTGCCTGACACATAGTGTTTAATAACACTAACGGTGATAAAGATAATCTTTAGCCTTAATTATTAATTTGCCTGTAAGCCCCTCTCTACTTTTTTCCCATCACCACCATCCTTGCAAGCTCATTAGGTGCAAGGGAATGTGGCTCCTCCCCTCTCCCCAAATGTAGAGAGGCTTCCCAGCACTGGACTTGATGTCTATCATAAAGGCCTGGATTCAGATCTGTTTTTCACACTTGATAGTTATGTAACTTTCTTTGCCTGTAACCTCAACTTCCTCATCTGTAAAATGGGAGTTAAGGAGTCTGTCATGAGCATCACAGAAGATAGAAGATGATCCAGTGGATTGTAAATTGATTGCATATTGGTCAGACATACTGGTTTCATCTAAGAATAGGAGTCAGGAGTACTTTCATTCCATTGAGCACACACTGTATGCTTGGATTGGTGCAGTAGTCACCTAAGGCCTTTTCACATCCTCCCTGGTTCACCTTCAATGAACCACTCTCCTGTCAGAGTAATGTTTCTAAGTCAAATTTTATCATGTCTCTCCCCTATTTAAAACTATTTGAGGGGCACTTGGGTGGCTCAGTGGGTTGAGTGTCTCACTTCAGCTTGGGTCATGATCTCATGGTTTGTGGGTTCAAGCCCTGCATCTGGCTTACTGCTGTCGGTGCAGAGCCTGCTTTGGATCCTCTGTCCCCCTCTCTCTCTGACCTTAACCTGCTTGTGCTCTCTCTCTCTCTCAAAAATAAATATTTTTTTAAGAAATTAAAAAACAGGGGCGCCTGGGTGGCTCAGTCGGTTAAGCCTCCGACTTCAGCTCAGGTCACGATCTCACGGTCCGTGAGTTCGAGCCCCGCGTCGGGCTCTGTGCTGACAGCTCGGAGCCTGGAGCCTGCTTCGGATTCTGTGTCTCCCTCTCTCTCTGCCCCTCCCCCGTTCATGCTCTGTCTCTCTCTGTCTCAAAAATAAATAAACGTTAAAAAAAAATTAAAAAAAAAAGAAATTAAAAAACAAAACTATTTGATGGCCCACATTGCTGTTAAGCTAAAGGCCAAATAGGTGTCTTCACTGTCGCCTGCCTTTGCCCCATCTCCAGACTTATCTTAGGGCCTTCTTATTCTCTCTCTGGGCTGTAATTACAGTGATCTTCTTCATACATTGTATTTCCTTCCTACTCAGGACCCTTGAACATGCTGATCCCTCTGCCTGAAATGCTCTGGTTGCTTAGGTAATTCATGACTCTTCAGCTCCCAGCTCAAACATCACAACCTCAAGGACTCCTTCCCTGACCACTCCCCAGACAGATTCTCTTATTTGTCCTCAATAAGGATGCACTAGGTTATATATTCCTTGTCTTCACCACTAGACTGTAGACTCCATAAGGAGGGGACTTTATCCATCTTGTTTACCTTAGCATATAGCACAGTGCTAGGCACAGAGGAGGTGCTTAATAAATATCTGTTGTGTTTGTGAATCCTGAATACAGCGCTAGGTGTGGGGACCAAGAGGACAAAGAAAAATAAAGAGAACCACAGATGGCCACAAGGAGGCACCTCAGGTCATTGAGCCTATGAAATTAACAGCAGAAGGTCTTATAAGATCCTGGGGAAAAATTTTTTTTAAAGCTTTTTCTTCTAACTTTTACAAAGTGAGGTATAATTTACATACAGCAAAATGCAAACATCTTAAGTATAATAAATGTTTACCTGTGTTCTCATGTTACCACCACCCAGATCAAGTTACAGAACTATCAACCCAGAAAGTTCCCTTTTGTCTCCTCCTCTATGTCCCCTCCCAGTCAATACTTGCTCTTCCAGAGACACCACTATTTTGACATCTAGCAACTTAGAGCCACTTTGACAGTTCTTAAACTTCATACAAACATATATGCATATATTCTTTTATGTTAGCCTAGAAATCTGACACAGCCAAAGAGTGACTCCTTGTATAATGATACAATTCATTAATTACTTGATTAATGAATTAATCTGAAAGAAACTAGTAAAAGTTCCCACCAGAAGCCAGCCCAGAGGCTGAGATGACATCATCCACAAACCTCCAAGTCTTAGAACAATTTCTAGAGGTAAGAAAGTTCTGAAAGATTCTAGAAACTCAACATCAACAAAAATCCAATTTAAAAATGTGCAGAGATGCCTGGGTGGCTCAGTTGATTAAGTGTCTGACTCTTGATTTGGGCTCAGGTCATGATCTTGAGGTTTGTGGGTTCAAGCCCTATATGGGGTCCATGCACTCAGTGTGGAGCCTGCTTGGGATTCCCTCTCTCTGCCCCTCCCCTGTTTGCATGCTCTGTCTGTCTCTGTCTCTGTCTCCCTCTCTCAAATTAAAAAACAAACAAACAAACAAACAAACAAACTTAAAAAATTAAGAAAGAAAGTAGAATTGCCCAGGGCTAGCAGAAAAGGGAAATGGAGAGTTACTGTTTAATGGGTACAGAGTTTCAGTTGGGGAAGATGAAAGAGTTCTGGAGATGGATGATGGTGATGGTTGCACAACAATGAATGTACCTAATGCCACAGAGCTGTACACTTAAAAATAATTAAAATGGTGAAAATCGTTATGTATTTTACCACAATCAAAAAAAAAAAAAAAACATTCCAGAATCTGAGCCACTATCCTCATTTTTACCTTGTTTTCCATGTCCTTAAACTGAAGGTTCTAAGTTTTCCTGAGGTTAGCAAGTATTCAGGGAGGTAGGATCCAGAGACCCACTTGGGCACCTACCTATCCTGCAGGTGAAAATACAAGCATGGGCAACATAAGTATTTGTTGCCCACAGGTAATTAGCAAAGGGACAGAAACAGGCCATGAACTGGCACTAAGTATAGCACAGTGATCACAAGTTTGGGCTCTGAAACCAAAATACCCAATACTTGTTACTACAAAATCAGCTGGCATTTATTAGCTATGTGACATTGGGAAAATTCAACCTTCTTGTTATACAGATGAGGAAACTGGGACCAAAAGGAGTAAAATGTCTTTTCCAACAGGGTCCAAAGTATTTTCTCCTTTGTTTCTTAAGCCTTACATGGCATTTTTATTTTGTTTTGTGTCCCTAATAGACCATAAGCTCCTCAAAGAAGGTATTTTTGTAATATCACAACTTGTAATATAAATTAACTTTTTTGTACTTCAGTTGCCTCATCTGTAAGATGCAGATAATAAGGGCACCTTATAGATGAGGAGCCGATGATTAAATGAATTAGTAGATATAAAATGTTCCGAAGACTACCTAGGACTTATGACAGCTTCAACAAGTGCCAGATTCAGAGGCCTCTGGAGAGGATGCAAGACTGTTTCACAGAATGCTTTGAGCAAGAAAAGCAATCCTATGACATCCAGGATAGTTCTGGATTCAGACTTGGGTAAAGCAAGAGCAAATCAATGGTTCTTTGATATGAACAGATTGATTAGCATTTATTGAACTTTTGCTTTCACATTTTAGTCCAAGTGGCTTAAGCTTTCACAGTGAATACTTCAACCATGTCTTTAAGAACAATATCGAACAGGAATAAAAAGAACAAAACCATCTAGAGAATGTCAACATTCTACTGTCTGCGGGGTTCATCACAACAGTGCCAAACAACGTTACCACATTCAGTTGAGCAAGTTGTGTCTTGCAAGAGGACATCACATCTAAGTGGGTGCTGGTCACTGGTTAACACTGTAATTCATAACTTTATTGTGATAATTTACCAGTAGATGGCAGTAAAGTGCCTTGTTACTACAAAATCAGCTCAACAATTCCAGACAACCAGAAATAAAGGTCCCTTGAAGAGGAGTCACTTCTACTTTGCATAAAGGCTTGATATGGGCAAGCAATGGCTTGCTATTAGGAAAAAAACATTGAAAATGGAAATAGAGTGATAACTACACAATTGAAAAAAATCAAAGAGTATCAAGAAGTGACCAAAAAGAGAGAAATATTCTTAGGACTTAAAAACCTATTTTTAAAAGTATTCTGAAATTATTAAAGTATAACATAAAAACATAAAAATACACAAGTCGTAAGTGTAAATCCTGATGCATTTTCACAAAATGAACAACACTTGTCTACCCAACACCTAAATCAACAAGTAGAACATTACCAGCTCCACAAAAGCTCCCTTTCTAATCATTACCCATGCCTCTGAGTGTAAACAGTATACCAACACCTAATTCCACAGATGAGGCACGCCAGGTGTTAAACTTTATATAAATGAAATCGTATAGAGTGTACTCTTTTGAGTCTGGTTTCTTACGTTCAATTTTATGTTTTTGAGATTCATCTATATTATTGCCTATGGTTGGGGTTTGTCCTTTTCATTGCTGTCCCTTTCATTTTATTATTTGAGTATATCACAATTTATCCATTCTACTGGTGGTGAAATTCTACTTCAGGTCAATTTTTTTAAGTACTACTCTGAATATTCGTATACATCTTTGGATGAACATGTGTACAATTTTCTGCTGGATATATACCTAGGACTAAGATTGCTGGGTCATAGAATTTACATGTTCAGCCCTAGTGTATATTGCCAAATCATGTTTTTTAAAAACCGTTTTATTGAGATATAATTCACATACCAAACAATTCGCTCATTTAAAGCATACAATTCAATGCTTTTTAGTATAGTCACAGGTGCAACCATCACCACAGTCAATTTTTAGAATATTTATATCACCTCAGAAAGAAAATCTGTACCATTTAGATATTGTCCTCTTCCCAAGGCCCCATTCCCCTATCCTTAAGCAACCCCTAATTTGCCTTCCATCTCTATAGATTTGCCTATTCTGGCTATTTCATATAAATATTGGTCACAATATGTGACCTTTTGTGTTTGGCTTCTTTTACTCAGCATGTTTTCAAGGTTCATTCATGTTGTAGCATGTATCAGATTTCATTCCTTTTTTATGGCTGAATAATATTCCATCATATGAATATACCACATTTGTCTTACCTATTCATCCATTGCTGGACATTTGGGTTGTTTTCACCTTTTGCCTTTTGTGAATAATGCTGTTATGAACATTCAGGCACAAATTTTTGTTTGAACACCTGTTTTCAATTCTTTGGGGCATATATCTGGGAGTGGAATTGCTGGGTCATATGGTAATTCTAATTATTAAAGAAATGCCACACTGTTTTCCACAGCAGCTGCACCTTTACATTCTCACTAGTAAAATATGAAGGTTCCAATTTCTCCATATCCTCACCAACACTTACTTCCTTTTTAAAAAATGATTTTAAAAATATTATAATTATAGCCAACCTAGTGAGCATGAAGTGGTATTTCATTGTGGTTTTGATCTGAATTTCCCTAGTGACTTATATTAAACATCTTATCATGAACTTATTGGCCATTTGAATATCTTCCTTAGAGAAATGTCTGGTCAAGTTCTTTGCCCAACTTTTCACTTTGGGTTGTTGAACTGGAAGTGTGCTTTATATATTCTGGGGACTAGACCTTTATCAGATCTATGATTGCAAATATTTCTCTCATTTTGGGGGTTGTCTTTTTACTCTCTTGGTACTATCCTTTGATGCTCAAAAGTTCTTAATTTTGATGCATTTCAATGTATCTATTTTTTTCTTTTGTTGCTTGTGCTTTTGGTGTCATATCTAAGAATCATGGCCAAATCTAAGTCATCAGGATTTACTCCTATGTTTCTAAGACTTGTCTGTTTTTTGCTTTTATATTTAGGTCTTGATCCATTGTGAGTTACTATTTGTATGTGACATGGGGTAAAGGTCAAATTTCATTCTTTTGCATGTGGATATTCAATTGCACTAGCACTGTTTGTTGAAAAGATTCTTTGTCCATTGAATGATCTTGGCACACTTGTCAAAAATTCAGTTGATCATAGGGCCACCTGGGTGGCTTAGTCAGTTGAGCATCCAATTCTTTTTTTTTTTTTAATTTTTAAAAATGTTTTTATTTATTTTTGAGACAGAGAGAGACAGAGCATGAGCAGGACAGGGGCAGAGAGAGAGGGAGACACAGAATCCAAAGCAGGCTCCAGGCTCCGAGCTGTCAGCACAGAGCCCGACGCAGGGCTCAAACTCACAGACCGTGAGATCATGACCTGAGCCGAAGTCGGAAGCTCAACCGACTGAGACACCCAGGCGCCCCGAGCATCCAGCTCTTGATTTCAGCTCAGGTCATATCCCAGGGTCTTGGGCTCAAGCCCCGTATCAGGCTCTACACTGAGCATGGGCCCTATTTAAGATTCTCTCTCTCTTTCCCTCTGTCCCCTTCCCTGCTCATTCTCTCTTTCTCCAAAAACAAAAAAATAAAAATTAAAAGAATCAATTGATCATAGATATATAGGTTTATTTCTAGATTTTCAATTCCATTCCAATTATGTTCAGCCTCATGTCAGTACCACACTGTTTTGATTACTGTTAACTTTGTAGTATGTTTTTTTCACTTAAAAAAACCATTTATTTATTTGTTTATTTTTAAGTAGGCTCTAGGCCCATTATGGGGCTCAAACTCATGACCTTGTGACTCAAGAGTCACATGCTCTACTGACTGAGCCAGCCAGGCACCCCTGTAGTAAGTTTTTAAATCAGGAAGCTTCATATCTTAACCAAGATATGAAGGAAATACCCAAAATATCTAATTTAGGAAACAAATAGTAAACACATTGCTGTAGCTGCTTTTGTACTATTTCACTTTCTCCCACTCCCAACATAGCCAAATATAAATCAATCAAGAGCCATGGTTAAGCAATAGTCTTCTTTAATTCCCCTTTGCAAATAGAAGCCCCTGAGCTGGTCCCCACCCCCACCCCTACCCACAACCTGGGAACCCCCAGATGCAAGGCCCCACCTCAACTTGGTGGGAGGAAGAGAGGAGCACCCCCTCCCCAGGATGGTCCATTTAAAAAATCCTAGTCATTTAAGAAATGAGGCTGGGGACAGGAGAAGGGAGCTGGAAGACAAGGTCCAGGTCAGGCCAGATTGGAGATGTTGGGGTTGTGAGGACCCTTGAGAAGGTTTTGCAAGCACATCCCTAAGCTCTGGGCCAGCATGGCTGAAGGAAAGGAGGCAGACAGTCTGACTCCTCAAGGCCCTGTCTGCCTGGTTGTGGACACTGACACTCACCACCACCGCCGCCACCACCACCACCACAGGCCTCTGGATAGAGAATTTTCCAGTTATTCTCGGATAGGGTTTGTTAAGCATCCCCTCTGGCCCATGATCTGGGGCATCCCTGGGGTTCCCCTGAGACCAAACCTGGGAGAAGGAGGGACTCTAAGAACATGCAAAGGTGGGGAGCAGAGACCCCCACCCCACCCTGTGCTCTACAGGATGGTGGCTCCAGCTGCGTCTGGGCTCCGAGGGTCTTTCACACCAATGATGAAGTTGTTGGTTCTCCGGCTGCCATGGACCCAGGATAAGACATCTACCTTCTCCACATGGTGACCCCTGGCTTCCAGGAACTCAATCTCTTCCTCTGTGAACTCACCTGAAAACCACCCCCCAACATATATACATTCAGAGTGTTCAGAGCACTGGCGCAGGAGTCCTGTGGTCAGACCTGAGTCGTGGTCCTGGATGCCCCACTGAGGAGCTGCGTGACCTTGGGCAAACTGCTTTACCTCTCTGAGCCTCAGCCTCCTCATGGATAAAATAGGGATTATATGAAAACAACACATGACGTTGTTATAGGGATTAAAGGAGATAATACACAGAAAGCACAGAGCTCAGAGCCTTGCAAATAGTATGTGATCAATAACATATGGTCATTCTTAACATTGCACAAAGGGCTTTGAGCTCTTCATCTCCAGCGGCCTAGGCCAAGCTGCCATCATCACTTGCCAGGATAGCCAGGATGCAGCCATTACTGCATAGCCCACTGACTGGTCTTTCTGGTTCCAGTCCTGCTTTCATACAGGTAAATGGAATCCTTTTAAACCATTAGGCCACTCACCTCCCCTTCTCAAAACTTCCAATAGCTTTGATGACTCTTAGAATAAAATCCAAAGTCCTCACCAGGGCCTCTAAGGCACAACATCATCTGGGACTTCACTACCTTTCTAAACTCTTGTCCTCACTTCTTTCTATTCTCTCCCTTGCTTACCTCTGCTTTAGCCTCCTTGCTGCCCTCAGGTAGGCCAAACATGCTCCTACCTCAGGGCTTTGCACTTGCTGTTCTATTTGTCTAGAATGTTCTCCTCCTAGATAGTCATGAGACTGGCTTCCTTACTTCATTCCAATCTTCAAGGAGAACTTACCTGACCGCTATCTAAAGTAGCAGCCCTGTCATCTTTACCTTGCTTTATTTTCTTTCAAAGTGCTTATTGCTACCTGTTTGTTTGTTTGTTTGTTTGTTTACTATGTCTCTCTCCATTAGATTATAAGCTTTTTGAAGTCAAGGATGTTGTCTTGTTCACTATTGCTCCTCAGTGCCTAGAACTGGGTGAAGACATAGAAAATGTTAAAGTATTTACTGGATAAATGAAGAAATCCCCACCCTCTTACATAAGTTCAGGTCCTCACCATCTCTTGCCTGGCCCATTATCCTAGTTGTTTCTGTTTCTCCAACTTAAATTCTCCCCTCTTCAATCCATTTTCCCTACGTAAAACATATCAGGTCTATCCCACCTCTACTCAAGTGGATGGAAACCATGCTTCTTAACATGGACCTCCATGATAAGCCCTGTAACCTCACCTACTACGGCTCCTCAACAAAGATATGGTTTTCTTATTTCCTCAAATGGGATAATCTAGGGCAGTTCTTGAGGTAAAGATACGACACCGAATAGCATTGAATCACTGAATCAGAAATGCATTTCCTTTATGGGTCCCTTTTAATCCTTTGGATAATGGCAAGGACTAAGTTTTAGTATGGCCTCTAACATTTTTTTTTGTTTTTCAATGTTAATTTATTTTTGAGACAGAGTGCGAGCAGGGGAAGGGCAGAGAGAGAGGGAGACACAGACTTTGAAGCAGGCTCCATGAACCACGAGATCATGACCTGAGCTGAAGTTGGACACTTAGCCGACTGAGCCACTCAAGAGCTCCTGGCCTCTAACACTTTTTTTTTTTTAATTTATTTTTTTAATTTACATCCAAATTAGTTAGCATATAGTGCAACAATTTCAGGAGTAGATTCCCTAATGTCCCCTGCCCATTTAGCCCATTCCCCCTCCCACAACCCCTCCAGTAACCCTATGTTTGTTCTCCATATTTCAGCCTCTAACATCTCTACAAAGCCTTCTGGGGCAACAATATCCACCTAAAATCTAAAAACAGTTGACTTTTTATAGCTATTTATCTTTTATTTGTGGCAAATGATGTTATTTTTTCCAATTGTGATTATGATATGAGATTTACCTTTAAAATACACTTACATTGAAAAAGAAGTACATGTATAGATACGCATATGTAAATAATGGTTTAGATGGTGTACAAATATGGCAAAATTCAAGAAGGTGCTGGATAAATTCTTAAGTTTAGGAAACAATGTCTCTAGTCCAGCAGGCCTCCTGGCTGCTCTCTGAACCATTCTTTCTGGCTTTTGCCCATTTGTCCAGAAGGTTCTTTACCCCTACATGCCAAATTCCTGCTCCTACTCCAATGCCCAGTCAGTTGTCACCTCCTCCATAAAGCCTCCCAGAAACCCCAGTGGATGAACTTTCCTTTGGCCAAGCCTACTCCTCATGTTCCTGTCATAGACCATAAGCTTCTCAAGGGTGGGTAGGATGAACCAACCCCCCCCCCCCAAGTAACTTAGTGTACAGCCTCACATTCAATAGACACCAGAAGTTATTAGTTGGGATAGCCTCATTATCATCATTTGGGATCCAGAGTGTCACCAGCCAAACCACAGGCTGTGACTGCTGAGGATTTAGGTCTGTGGCTTCTAATGTGCTTCACTCTAGGAGACAGGCAGTAAAGAACAGAGTCTTTGGTATCAGCCAGGTATATATTCTAATCTCAATTCTGTCACTTACTGCTGATCTTTGACTACTTTATAACCTCTGTGGGCCTCAGTTTCTTTATCTGTAAAATGGGGATGATAATACCATGCAGGCAAGGACCATGTCTCATTCAATACTCTATCCCTTTTGGATTTGTATAATACATTGTCTGTTGTAATAAAAACTCCTCAAACCTGCACATACTTTCCCACTTACAAAATTAAGCTATGTTTGGGCGCCTGGGTAGCTCAGTAGGTTGAGTGTCCGACTTCAGCTCAGGTCGTGATCTCATAGCTTGTGGGTTTGAGTCCCGCATCAGGCTCTGTGCTGACAGCTCAGAGCTTGGACCCCACTTCGGATTCTGTGTCTCCCTATCTCTCTGCCCCTCCCCCACTCACACTTGGTTTCTCTTTCTCTCTCTCTCCTTCAAAAATAAACATTAAAAAAATTAAAAACAAAAAACAACAACAAAAAATAAGCTGTGTCTACAATTAAGCCCCAGTCATTCTTAAAGGAAAGTCCATTTTCTCACCGTAACCTATAAGGTCCATGATGTGGCCTCTGCCTGCCTCTCTGACCTCACATCAGTTGCACTTACCCCAGTCTCCTTTCTACTCCTAAGACATGCCGAGCCCACTCCTGCCCTGAATTGCATCTGTTCCCTTGGCCTACAAAACCTGCCCCTGTTCTTTGCATGGTGGGGCTCCTTCTTACTCTTCAGATCTCAGCTGAAATGTCACCCAAGAGAAGCCTTCTCAAGTTATCAGATCAGTCCTATATGTCAGCCCGCAGAGCATTTATTTTGCTTTCTCATATTTCTTTGATTATTTCTTTTCCTGTCTGCCTGTAAATGCTGTATCCTGAGCATAATGCCTGGCACACAGTAGGTATTCAATACAAACTACTGAATGAATGGTTTGCAGACTGAACAACTGTATCTTATTTTACAAATGAGAAAACTGAGGCTCAGAGTGGAGACATGCATTTCCCAAGGCTGCACAGCCCGGAAATGACAGAACTGGTTCCAGTCCCCAGATCTTTCACTGTTCCAAAGGAGTTCATTGGAAGAAACCAAACTTTCACTGGCAGGAAGTTATGCTGGTATAGGTGGGGGAACCCTTGGGAGGAGACCCCTTCTCCACCCAGCTCCTTGCCCACCCCCTGGGGATCTCTGCTGTGCACTCACTGTCCACCTGCAGAAGGTTAGACTGCAGGTCTGGATGCAGACGGCCATGAGCCAGGCTGTCACTCAGGTTCCGGTTCAAGGTCAGGACATTCAGCAAAACCTGTGGGCGGCCAAGAGATAGAAGTCAGGGCTGCCCCAGAGATAGGGATTCAGGACTCCCCAGGTCTCACTCCTTAGCTGGACTTCTAGTTAGAAACCTTACACTAGGGGTGTCATCTGAACAGCCTCAGAAGAGAGGCAGGCCTGTGATGGCCATCCCCATTTCAAAGAGGGGGAAACTGAGGGCCAGGAAGGGAAAGTAACTCACTCCAGAGTTTAGAGAGAGCCAAGGAAGAGGCACCACTAGCAGTCAGCCTCCTATAATCCAGCCCAGGGCTCTCCTCCCTTTTCCCTGGCCAGGACAGGGTTAATAGCTGGGGAAGGTCTAGGGCACAATGTGAGTACTTTTAGCTTAGTGGTTGTGTGGGTAGGCTCTCAAACCAAACTGCCTGCCCATTCTTAGTAAACTGGACCTAACTTCTTAACTTCTCTGGGTCTTAGTTTCCTCATATACAAAGTAGAAATAAGGATTCCTTCCAAAGTTGAGAAGGCTAAAAGAATTAACACATGTAACACCATTCCTGGCACTTAGTAAGAATTCCATAAATGTTTTCTCTTGTTATTATCTTCATTTTACATATGAGGAGACTGAGGTTCAGAGAGGTTAAGTGAATTCCCGGAGATCACACAGTTAGAAATTAGCAGCACTTGGACTGGGGCCCAGGGCTGTCTGCTTCCAAAGCTCAGGCTAATTAACTCACTACCTGCCAAAGTATGTGCCTGGCACATATATCTGGTGCTTAAAACATCTGTGTAACTGTTGTGAGACATTTTGGAGAACTGTAGGTCCTTCCTTTCAAAATCAAACCCTAAAGAGAGTTGTTATCTCTTCAGATGCTGAGTAGAGGCATCATGGGACTTGAGGTTGACAGAACCTAGGCAGCCCAGATGCTATATCACCTTTCAGTTCCACTGGCCCATGATTTTCTATGCAACCCGGAAGACAGGGAGCTTCAGGGCTCCATTTTGGCTAAGTAACTCAGCATAGCCTATGTCCCTAGTATCCAGGATGAACTTGTAACAAAGCAGCCTTGGCCTATGTTTGCTGACCTAGGGATGAGAACAAGACAGAGACATGAGGCACATCTACAGTCCAGGCCACAGCTTGGCTGCTGGCCCCAAAGGGCCTACCATGGAGGAAACCTCACCTGGGTCAGGCCGCTGAGGCCCCGGGCAGCTCCATTGGCCCCCAGTGCGAGGTAGGTCCCACAGAGCCCCTCTGCCGGCCGGACCACAGTGGGCAGCAGGAAAGACAGTGGTCGCTTCCCTGGCTGCACCGAATTCTCCTGTGTCAGAGGACCGAGACCACAGGGGGATAACAGGTGGGGTAAGTTTTCATGGGGGACTGGTCCCTTCCCAGGCCACAGTTTGCTGTCTGTGAAATGGGCAGGGTTCCTGGATAACTAAGGTGGATCATGGCCCCACTGAATTGCTATGGAGCTAAGATGGGTGGCAAGGGAGGGGACCAAGCCAAGAAAGATGGCCAAGAGGAAGAACAGGATAATCTATACCCTGGTCATCTCTATCTATCTTCATCCTGCCAGGGCCCCAGCTCACAGGATGTAAGAATATTAGCCTCCAACTAGACCATAATTCCTATCTCCTTCCTCTTTTGACCAACAAGAGGGCTGAGTCCCATCAGCTCAGCATCCCACAATTGTAGACCATTGTGCTGAAAAGTGCCAAAGAATCAAATGGGGGCTAATATCCTTATTGTACAGATGAAGAAACTGAGGCCAAGAGAGGGGGCAAGACTTTCCCTAGGTCATATAGTGAGACAAGGACAGAATGGGATGAAGTTTCTTCAGGCCCACCAGGCTCCAAGCCCCAGACTTGGGCTGGGAATGAAGTGGACACCTTGTTTTGGGTTCCTTTATAGTAGAAGTTCCTAGAGGAAGTAGGGAAGGAGGCACAGCCATACTGCTACACTTTCTACCTAGCCTCAAGGTTCTCAGGGGAAGAGGGAAGCAAGGCCCTACCAGGCTGGGAGCAGAGTGGTTAGCAGTCCTGTTGGGCCAGGAGAAGTCTAGCATCTGGCTGTTGAGCAGGATCCCCGAGGGAGTGATGAGGCCACTGCCAAAGGGTCGGTTCAGGGAGCTGGGGGTGGAGGTTGGGCCAGGTGAGCCCTGAGGCCGCCCTCACCCCCATCCAGCCCCCAACCCTTCCTGGTCCAGACGATCCCCAGTGCCAGGTTCTGAGTCTGAGCTGGCATACCTGACCATGGCCACGATAAAGTCATCAGGGCCCATGATCAGCACCTGGGCAGCCGTGGGAGCCCCATCCAGCTCGTAGACAGGCAGGAGTGGAGCAGGAGCCGCCTGGGAGTCATTGATGTGGCCCCGGAGGTACGCAGCTTCCACCTTGCTGAAAAGACAAGGGGCAGGAGATGAATACACAGCAGGCTCTCATTACACCCCACCTACCACATTGTGATGCCTGTTTGTGCAATTATTTGATTAATGTCTGCCTCCCCCACTGGACTATTAGGTCTATGAGAGCAGAATCTCTTATTCTGAACATATGGGAAATATCCAGGAAAGTGTTATTGGACTGACTGAATTTATTTAGGTGTCATTCAGATTCCCTCCTAGAGCCAACTTTTATTTAGTGCTTAAACCAAGAGTCTTTTAGTTACTTGACTTCATTTACTCAGTTAATCCTCTTCTTGAAAGTACCTGGGACATAGTGGATGCTCACATAATATTTGTTTCGAATGAACAAACAGAATTCATTTAATCTAATGTTTTTAGTTTGGAACTGAAGTTTTATTAAGAGTTTAGTCAGAGGAGAGTTTTATATACAGGGATCTTTAGCTACTATTAGAATTTTGTGGGGGAAGACTTGGCATATAAGCCCTTAGTAACTATTTATTGGATGAAATTACTTGAATGAATTTAATATGTGTGTGTGTGTGTGTGTGTGTGTGTGTGTGTGTGTGTGTGTGTTAGAGCTAAATTGAAAACAACATGCAATTTTCCAGACTTTTTAAAGTTCGACAGAGGGTTTCTTACTTAATAACTGTTGGTTTGGTTATTGTAGTTGATTAGAGAATGACAAGTTACTAAGGATTATTAAAGATTTTCATTCAGTTTTCAACCATAAAGGCTGGGGGCCACACAGAAGAGGCAGAGAGGGCTTTGTTTCAGGTGGATTGGGTGAGGGGAGAGAGGCTTTGTTTTTAGACTTACTCTTATGGCTTTGAACTGCTTATTGATTTTGGTTGCTGCTCTTTTTGCTTTTTAATTATAAGCTATTCATTTAGTTTCATTGTTTCCAACTTAATTCATAGAGTTGTTTGAGTAATAATACAAATTTATGTTAAGTATATTTTTGGTTTCTGGTTTTTTCCTTAGCTAGCCTTTTGATCAGATATAGTAGCAATTAAATAGTAACCGTTCTTACCCACTCATATTGCCGGTTACTACTACTAATATTTGTTGAATACTTATTATGTGCCAGACAATGTGCTCAGTGCTTTGCATGTATGACCTTATTTAATCTGTACCACAACCTCATGAGGTTGGCACCATTATTGTCAGGCCCCCTTGTAGAAACAGACTTACAGAATTTAAATTTGTCCAATCCTGTACAGCTAGTGAATGGTGAAGTTGGGATTTGAACTGAGTCAGTCTGACCAGGACCCACAGTCTTACAATATTATGCTGCTAATGTGGATACATTATAGTGTATAACGTATGTATAATGTAAAAATTCCCATCACCTCCAGTAATTGCTTGGAGATTTTTCATTGTTATTAAGCTTTCTTTTTCCACTCCAAAGGGGGCCCAGATGGGCCCCGATAGGTGCCCTGCTAGGGTAAAAAATGTTTTGAGGGCCAACTCATTGTACAGATGGGGAAACTGAGGTAGGTGCAGGGTGAGGCAACCAGTGTCACGCTATGAGTTGGAGCTGAGCTAAAATTGACTTGGGACTCCAGGTCTTCTTGCTTTACCAGCTGCTTTTCATCTGATCCTTTCCTCACATCCACCACCACTTCTGCAGCCCCGAGGGTCCTGCCCTGGGACCCACCTGAGCATGTCATCCATGCTCTCAGTGATGGTAGAATCGTAGACAGGATCTCCCAGTCTGCTGGCCAGGGCTAATGCAATCTTCAGGGTCTGAAAATATAACAGGGGTGTGGAAGAGGCTGCCAGGCTCCTCCCAGGACCCACACTTTTGATCCTCATGTGAGAAAACCTGGAGGTGATTTAGTCCTGCCCCATGGCAGTAACCCATCCCCCTCACTCCCAGTGTACCAAGACCCAGGGCAGGGTGGAGGGGTCGGCCTTGCCTCTGCCACCCAGTGAAGAGCCTGTTCCCGGGACACCAGGGTGGTAAGATTGAAGCCTTCAAGGATGTTGAGAGCACTGATGAGGGCAGGCCCTGTATGCGGGGGTGGGGGACTGAGAACCAGGTGGCCTGGAAAAAAAATGGAAATGACCAGATGGCAGGGGAGGGGTCAAGGCATCTCCACATCCCACCATCACGTAGGCTGAGACCCCTGCACTGAACTCCTCATCAGACAGGGAAACTGTGCTGAGAGGCAAAGTATTGAGAGGCAAAGGGACCCACACAAGTTCACATGGCAAGTCAAGGGCAGGGCCAGGACTCCAACTCAGAACACTGGTCTTCAGTTTCCTCTTCTGCACAAGGAAACTAAGGCTCAAGAGAACTGTAGTCTGCCCAGAAGCACATTGCAGGCAGAGCAGGGACAGGTGTCCAGATGTCCAGAACTCCTTTTAGCTCCTCCCACAGACCAGGATACTATTCAGGGCCCATCATGGTCCCACCCCTAAAACTTCTTGGGAGCAGCGATCTCCTCTTCCTATTTGAGGCCTCTGTTATTAGATGTTTGGGCATCAAAGGAATAATGATAATACCTGACATATAACATTAACTGATTAACTCATTTAACCCCCACAATGGGTAATGTTATCATCCTCATTTTACAGGTGAGGAAACTGAGGCACAGAGAGGTAGCTGGTCCAAGTTTGTAGGAGACAATCTCAAGGTACTGGCATTGGCAAGAGAACGCAGGCTGGGGAGGGGATTTGTAAAATCAAATAAGAATTCAGCATCCATTCTGATCAGGGCAGCTTCTGATAACACCTCATCAAATCTTCATGGGCACCCCTCAAGGGTACTATCTCCATTTTTAGGAGGGAACCACAGCTCACAGTGGGAAGTGACTTGTTCAAGGTGAATGGGACAGCTAGTACTCAAACCCAGGTCTTCATACACTACCACCTCTGGTAGAAGAATCAGGCTAGAAATTGAGGCCTGGAAACCTGAACTCAGACGTAACCCCTCCTGGGGTTCAAGGTGATCCAGACCTCCAGGAGGGGAGAGAACCTGAGAACCTTCTGAGGGACCCAGGAAACCACCACTTTGGGTTCAGCAAACATGGATTTCATCCACATCATAGGCTTGGCTTTTGGGATTCCTCTAGTTTTGAGTTTGGCAGGTTAAGTTCCATTCTGTCCCTGGGCCTCAGTTTCCTTTTGACACAATGAGGGGACAGGTTTATAATTGTCTTCAAAGGTTTGTTCAATATGAATTTAGATGGACTCTGGACTTATGAATTCTCCTTAGGAAGTACACAACAGTGAGAGTGGGGCTGAGGCAACATAGAGCCCAAATCAAGAAAACTTATGGCCAGAACCCCAACTTCCAGGCCTGAACTTTTGGCCAGACCTCCCTCCCCATATCCTAAATACTTGGGGTAACTGACCCCATGACTACTTCAGAAGGTGGGCTGGCTCTGGCTTCCTTCAACAGTTGGCTGGCCAGGCAGCTCACTGCCTCAGTTTCTCTCCTGTAAAATGGGGAGGAATCTCTAGGCCAAAAGGAGGTGGCCATGGACTGGGAGGCTTCTCCTGAGCAGGGACCCTGAGAGCTGGGAGAGAGGTCACCTCTGTAGACGCCACACACAGGATTCTCCACGAGGGCACTGTAGTTGCTGAAATCCTCCTCAGTTATGACACCCCCTGCATGTTGAGCCTAGAGGGGAGAGAATGACCCCATCACAGCTGTGATCCACACTCCACAGTGTAAGCATATGGGCTTGGCCTATGGTATACGCTTGGAATCAAAGACAGATCAGATGTTTCTAACTTTTGTGCCTTCTGCAATTTCCATCATGGCCTTTAGGGACCCCATTAGCCCTCGGGACCCTACGGAAAAGAAAGGGGGAAAAGCACTACCTCTGAGCACCTGCCAGGTACCAGACATTCTATGAACGACCTCCTTAGATTGGCATTCAAGGCCCTTTGTGACCTGGCCCCTGTCCAATGCTCCCACCTCATGTCCTGCTATTCCCCAGTGACCTCTGTAAGGTACCTGAGTGAACTACAGTTCCTGAACTCATGACTCCATGGCCTTGCACATACTACCCTCTCTGCCTATATAAAATGAACATTTTCTGGGGTACTTGGCTGGCTCTGTCAGTAGAGCCTGCAACTTTTGTTGGGGTCCTGAGTTCAAGCCCCACATTGGGTGCAGAGATTATTTTTTTTAAAGGAATATTTTCTACTTAAAGCAGAATTTGCCTACAGATATCAAAACTGAATTCTTCATTTCACTACAATTAACTAAAGCTACTCCAAAACCATGAACTCTGGATGATTCTGGTAGGAATGACCCTCATTGGATGTAACCAAGCATCTATTGACCAATGAACCAACAAACCTATGGGCTCATTCCATCCTTTCCAGCATGGTAATTTTCATTCCTAAATTAGCATAACCACTAGGAATCCTCAATCTCTCTCTCTCTCTCTCTTTGTAGTTTTAGTACTTGAAACCCCTGACTTTTAATCCACCCTTGGTGAACTACACACTGAAGTTCTACACATTGAATGACACACACATCATATGTGTTCCTTTGTTGGTCAAATTTTTAAACTCAACTTCGGTGTTTTTTTCTTTTAAAGCTCTGATGGTCTTTGTTAGAGTCTCCTTCATCGCCTTCTCCAGTATATCCAGGTCTGGCTAATCAGAGCATTCCTTTTCCATGCCAGTGACTGGTTTGGGAATAATCATGAGACCTATGATAGGCCAATGAGATACAAGCTGGAGGTTTTTGCTTTAACTGTTGGAATGAGAAATGCTCTTTCTCTGGGATGGTTTGCTGGAAGGATGGCTGGTGAGGAGTAGGTATGGAAAGGATCTGACAGAGAGTGAATTCAAACAGAAGTAGAGTCATGACAGAGAGACAGACAGACCAAGGCCTGACAATGTAGATGGAGCTGTGGACCCAGCAGACCTAAAGCCAGTATTCTGCTGGACTTCCCAGTTAAGTCCATTTGAGATGGGCGTCTATCATATAACCATACCTCCAGTGCCCAGCACAGGGTCTGATGCAGAACAGGCACTCTATGAATGTAGAATGAATGACACATCTATTCAATTCCCATAACTATATGGCAGAGATACATATAATCACTCCAACAGTACAGATGACAGAATCACAGAGTTGGTGTGTATCCTCATCTTGAACATAATTTTCCATTAGGAGTTTTTAACTACTGACAATAGTTCTCAGAACCCATTACTGCCTCAGACTAAGAGTCTCTGTTGGTTGGTAAGTCCTGATAGTCACCAGTGAAGGAGGGGTTTCCCTCAGTCCCTAGAAAACCCAAGAGCAGGGTGAGCTTGAGGGCTCAGGGAAGCTGAGGCTGATCCTGAGTCTCCACCAGGCCTGGGAGGGACAGGACAAGACTCTGCACAGGTTGGCACCAGCCCTGGGGGGCCCAAAGGTACCTCTTTCAATCAAGACAGAACAGTTCTCTCATCCCAGGGGGTTCTTTGTGCTGCATCCCAGTTAACTGCTCTCACCCCAACCAACCACTAATCTGATTTCTACCACCAGAGATTGGTTTTGTCTATTCTACAATCTCAAGTAAATGGAATCCTCAGTAAATATATGTAGAAAGAAAGACCGAGAAGGAAGGAAGGGGAAGAATACTCCTGCAGTAGGGTCCTTCAGGGCAAGGGGAGCTCCCCACATGCTCACCTCAGCCACCATCTCCAGTGTAAGATTGCCTCCTGCGTAGAAGGCGGTGGGGCCAGAGGTGCCCAGCACATCCAGCACTGCAGCCAGGTCAGGCCGACGCAGCAGTGAGCCAGGTAGTGGCGGGTGGCCCAATGGCAGGAATGTCTCACGGAAACGCTCAGATGCATTGGGCGGAGGCTGTTCGGCCAGGGCTCGGGCTGCAAGCAGGGACAGGAGGCTGGGCTAGGGGCTGAGATGCACCATAGGTGAAGTGGCTGACCGGTTGGCCCTAATAGTTCTGGCCCCCCAGAAGCCTGTTATGGGGAAGGTGGGGGGGGGGTGTATATAGGCCCTTCCCAGATCCCCTCATTTGAGGCTGCATCCCTGTGAGAATAGGATGGGTGGGGAGGGAGCCAAAGGAGCAAACTGGAAGAGAGGTGCTTTTTGGCTTGGGCCCCAAATCTCAGAGGTTCCTTCTCCCCTTCCCATCAACCTCATGCCTTCCCCCCAACCCCCAGGCCCCACTGACCTAGATCATGGGTCACGTTGAAGCCATCTTGGGCCACAGCTGCTGCGAAGGCCAGGACTTGGGACCATGGCAGCCTGGGGGGGCCGGAGAGCAGGGGGTGGAGAAGGTCCTGGGGGGAGGAGGAGGGGTCCTGGGGGAAACTTAAATCCCTGATTAGGGAAAACCCAGAGACTGGAAGAGCAAGGGGGTTCCTGGGAAGGAGAGTCCTGGCAAGGGAAGGGGATATTAGGAGGTGGAGTTGGGAAGGAAAGAATCCAAGGAAGGTAGGAGAAGGCCACCCAAGGAGAGATGCAGGCAGGGGCCCCTGGTCCCCAGAGGGAGGGTCTTTACCTGCCATAGAGCTGGTGAGCTTCATGTAGCCCCTTCACCATTCCGGGGACCCCCACCAAGAGCCCAGGCTGGGCGAGGCGGGCAGGTGAGGGAGAGAGGAGACCAGGTCACTGGAAGCGGGGGGCTGGGCTGAACTCCGCAGAGCCCCAAGCCAGGGATGGGGGCTGGCACAGGGGAAAGACACAGGCCAAGTATCCCAGAGGAGGGACAAGCTCTCCCCGGCAGGCATCCCTCCCATTTCCCTGACTTATTATCAGCAAATGCAGAAAGGCTTCCTTTATCTAGCATAGTTGGTGGATTTATAAATTAAGCAAACCCTTTTAAGAGCCAAGACATAACCAATTTAGACAGAAACCTGTCTGTTGGATTATATCTATTCCTGCCTTTTAACGTAATGGACAAGGGACTTTCATTTAACCTTTTCGTTATCACACCACCATTACTCAGCTGTGATAACTCAGGCATGTGTTTGGCTTTTGTCACTGCACCAAGTAACTATTTTCCCAAATTTTTCTATTTTTTCCTTTGCTCTCAGTGGATAGTGGGTTTGCCTTTAGCAGTTCCTCTTTAATTTTCCAGTAGGTTGTGGGCTGGGAAAGTTATAGTCAACAAGCTTAGAATGGGAAGTATGAGATATAGTGCAAGAACTTTGCGATGTCTCAGACTGCTCAGGTTTCCAGATAGGTGAGGTCGCCAGAGAAGTGAGGTGTTGCTGTATTGCCTATTATCAACCATCCAGATCTTTTGGTTCATTATTTTATTTTGGGAGCTGCCTCTCTTCCTCATAGCCTTAAGAGCATCCTGCTTAACTCTTTTTCTCATTTCCACTGTAATTACTCAGCAAAGTAATGTTTCGGTTAGCAGAAGGGCAGTGAAGGGAGACACCCCCCCCCCCCCCGGACTCTCTCTTCTCACCAGCATCCCCACCTTGGTTTCCCAGGATCTCTGCAGGGCCTCTTCCCTGAGGGCCCCTGGTGCAGACTCCCGGAAGTCAATTAGGTGGCTCTCATTTCTTCGGATGTCATGTACCAGCATCACGCCGCCACTGGGAGAGGCACAGAAGGGGGAGGTTGATAAGATGCTACCCCTCTAAACAATTAACCTGCCACCCTTCAAACCCCCAGTGGTGATGGCTAAATCTGTAGGCTAAATCTGTCATCTGGAGTCAGATGTCTGAGCCCTCTCCCCAGCAGGGATTCAGAGACTCAGCTTCTGTAAGAGGGTGGGGGAGTGAAATCAAGGGGATTGGGGACCCAGAAACCATGGACCTGGTCTAGCCTGTTACTGGAGACTTTAATCCCTGATTAGGGAAACCCTAGAGACTGGAAGAGCAAGATGTTCTACCCCCTGCCCCCACCCTAGACCATAGCTGGACCCCTGCCAGCTTCCTGCACCTGCCTCCATGCTATGCCTCTGCTCCCTCTTCCAGGACTGAATTATGTAAGGATAGACTGTATACAACCAAAAGGGGAATTTCTTTGGTAGGGCCTGCAGGGCTGGTCTTGCAGGAGCCAAGATATGGACTTTGTCAGCTTGTCCCTTTTCTGTGACTTGTTTCCATCTGAGATGGAAGTTGCATCTGAGATGGTTGGCCTGCAGCCAAGTAACATAATAAAGAAAGTAGGAGAGATAAACAATAGGGAGTGCTAGGAATTATGGCCAAGTAGAAAGCACAAGCCCCATCATGCTATTTAGCTCCAGACAATTGTAGCCATGTGGGAATGCGGGCCCAGTGTTACCAAGACTCCTGATTTTTAAAGAGATGTTGGAAATCTGGATTTTTATGAAAATTCTCAACTTTTTAACAATAGCAAGCAAATTAAAAAATAATTTTTTTCAATGTTTATTTTTGAGAGAGAGAGAGACAGAGACTGAGCGTGAGTGGGGGAGGGGCAGAGACAGAGGGAGACGCAAAACCAGAAGCAGGCTTCAGGCTCTGAGCTGTCAGCACAGAGCCTGACATGGGGCTCAAACTCATGAACCGTAAGATCATGACCTGAGCCGAAGTTGGATGCTTAACCAACTGAGCCACCCAGGTGCCCTGAACAATAGCAAACAAATTTTAAAAACTTTAAGTGTGGGAGATGCTTGGGTAGCTCAGTCAGTTGAGTATCCGACCCTCAATTTTGGCTCAGGTCATAATCTCTTAGTTCGTGGGTTCCATCCCTGTGTTGGGCTCTGTGCCTGCTTGGGATTCTCTCTCTCCGTCTCTCTGCCCCCTCCTCCACTCTCTCTCTCTCTCAAAATAAATAAATAAACATTAAAAAAAATAAAAATTTAAGTGTGGAAAACAAACTAGTCTGTGTGCTGGTATGGCCCATAGGTGGCCAGTTTGTAATCTTTGTTTTAAGAATTCTTAGCCTGGGGACACTTGGGTTGCTCAGGTGGTTAAGCTTCATACTCTTAATTTCTGGTCAGATCATGACCTCATGGTTTGGTTTGTAGATTCCAGCCCCACATGGGTTTGTCCTGACAGAGGGGGAGCCAGCTTGGGATTCTCTCACTCTCCCTCTCTCTCTGCCCCTCCCTGCTCTCTCTCTTTTTCTCTCTCAAAATAAATAAACTTTAAGAGTTCTCAGCCTGGGGTATATTTTTGGAAGATAGAGGGTCCATAGCTTAACCATGCTCACAGGGATTTGTTTTAAGGATTTGTAAACCCGAAAATTAAAGTATCCCTGTGTTAACTAGTGACAGTATACCCCCACCAGAGTAGTTTACAAAAGTCTAGTTACAACAAAGTAAAACAAAACAAAACAAAAACAAAACAAAACTCTTCTGAAAATGCCTCCTCTGACTCAGGTAAGGAGAAAGGGGTAAAATTGGATGTAGAAAGGCAAAATGCAGGGAGTTGGGGCCTAGCTGCCCCTCTAGTGAAACCCAAAGACCCCCTAGTGAGGCCTACAGACCAGGACACAGAAGGAGGCCTGGGGGAACCCAACCTCCACAGCTAGGAGCTCCTTACCCGCCCAGGCCAGAACTGTGTGGAGCCACGATCCCCAAGCACAGGGCTGCTGCCACAGCGGCATCCACGGAAGATCCCTGTTTACTGAGCACCTCGATGCCCAGCGATGTGCAATGGGCAGCATCAGTCACCACCGCACCCTGGTGAAAGATCTGGGAAGGGAAAGGGTTCTAGTTGGGGGCAGTAGGAGACCCCTGCCCCCTTAAGGCACCTCCACCAACCCCAGAATCTCCGCAGGGGCTGGGGGTGCGAGGCCTGCCTTCTTGTCCCCTAGGACTCTTTCCATTATTGCCTCCAGTGCCTCTCACCTGATCAGGTGCCTTCCTGGCTCTGTCCTCCTCATACCTTGAGCCCCTCCCTTTGGGACCTTCCTCTCCCATGTCACTGTCCTCTCCCCTTTCCATTTGCTGACCTCCTCCTTCAATCAGCCATTCCGCAATCCCCACGGTCTCCTCAAGAACTTCCTCACTCCCTCCTCTTCGGTTCCCTCCCTCTGGCCCTCACGCAACCCCCTCACCTGAGGGTCCCCGAAGTAAATTTGCATGACAAGCGCCACAGTGACACCCGTGGCAAAAGTGAGGCAGGCCGTGACGATGACTGTGAGCCCGTCCTGGCGGCAGGAGCACTCGGCCGCTGCCGCAGAGAACGGGTCCTTGCGTGTCTCCCGCAGCGGCGACCCGTCCTGGCTGCCCATCTCCGACGACGTCGAAGGCAGCCGCTGCAGCCGCGCAGACTTCAGGAAGGAGTCCGGGTCTGTGGGGCGGCAGCCGGGTAGGTCTGGGCACCTCTTACCTGGCCCTGCCCGCCTGGAGGGCGGGACTATTCTGCATGACCCTCTCCCTGCCCCTGTCAAGCAAACCCCACTAGACGGCACTGCTCGCCCTTTTTAGCGTCTACCCAGTGCACCCCAAAAGGGGGAAGCGGCAGTCCCGGCTGGAAAGACAGGGACCCCCATCTAGGCAGCAGGAAGCTGGATGTCTGGCCCCTAGGCGAAACTTCTTGAGAACCGAGACCCACCCAGGGACCCAGGACCGAGACCCAGGACCCAGGACCTAGGGCAAAGAATACTTCCTGGAGTGCAAGGGGTTTGAGCCCTCCCTGGAAACTAGATCCTGCCCCAGCTGGGGCCAGCCTTCTGTGCAAGGCCTGAATGAACAGGCCCTGGTTTCCAACCTTGCTTGGCTTACCCATTCACTCACTCAACAAATATGGAGGGCCTGCTATGGGTCTGGCCCTCTGCTCAATACAGGGGAAAAGAATAAACAGTTTCTGCCCTCATGGAGTTCACAGACCAGTGAAAGAAAAGAAAATAAACAAACAAAGGGTATATCATCACAACTTGTGGCAAGTGCTATGAAGGATGAAATGATAAAGAATAATGGTGCACGTTGAAGGTTGCTTAGCTGGGGAAATCAGGCAAGGCTTCTCAGGGGAGGTGACTTTTAAGCTGAGAACTAAGGGATGAGAAGGAGCTAGCCATCATATGTAGAGCAAGGGGTGAGTGTGTGGAGTGTTCTAGAAAGGAGCAGCAGGCACAAAGGCCCTAAGGTAGGAATGAGCTTGGTACATTAGAAAAAAATAACCAAGGCCTGAGTGGCTCTGATGTAACGAGCAAGGGGAAAGAGTGGTATGGTGGAGGCTAGGCCAGGTGCACTGGGTCTTGTGGGCCTAGTGAGAAGCTTGGATTTAATCCTAAGAACCATGGGAGGCCATTGCAGAGTTTTAAGCAAGAACTGAAGACATCTGTTTTGTGTTTTAAAAAGATTCCTCTGGCTATCTGGAGAATGAATCTGAGGACTGACTATAAGAGTGGAGCAAGCTACTACTTGCTGGCTTATTATGAGTAAGTCCCTTCAAGCCACAAGCCTCACTTTCCTCACCTAATAATGGAGCTAACCCCTAACTGGCCAAAATGGGTATAAGGATTCCATGAGATGATTCTACCAGGCACCCTCTAGTTACTTCTATCCCCCTTCCACGTTGGCCAGGGGTGAGGCACTCTTCCATCCCATAGTTTTCCTCCTTTGGGTCATATTAGCCTTGAAACCAGTTCTCTAAATGGCCTATAGGTCCTGGGTGTTTGTGAACAGTAAAAAAATAACCTGGTACCTTGGCCTTAATACCCTTGTTGTATGTACAATGTGTTTTTAAAAGTTCATTCATTCAATAAATGTTTTGTGAGCACCTCCTACTATGCACTAGGAGGATAACCACTTTAAAAGTCTGTGGGATAATATTGAAAACTAAGTGTTATACTTTCCTGTTTAAAATACTATCATGGTTCATTGATGTCAACATGATGAAAATCCAAGCTCCTTGACCAGGCATTCAAGGCCCTTCAGAATCCATACTTCCCTCTTCTGTGTAAATAAGAAACCACATACATATATAGATAATTTTTAGAAAACGTTTATGGTGGTTACTTCTGGGGAAAGATACTGAAGGTAGGAATGAGATGGGGTGGGAGAATTTCTTGTTTGAAATTTTTATTACATATATGTATTTTTTTAGTCAATACATATAAATATATTTTTAAGATTTTATTTTTTAAGTAATCTCCACACCCAACATGGGGCTTGCACTCACAACCCCGAGATCAAGAGTCTCATGCTCCACTGACTAAGCCAGCCAGGCACCCCTAAATCAATACATATATTTTTATTTTTATTTTATTTTTTCTTTATTTTTTAATTAAAAATCTTTTTCTTTTAAAGTTTATTTTTATTTATTTTGAGAGAGGGATAGAGAGCAAGCGGGGGAGGGGCCAAGAGAATCTCTGTGCTGTGAGCACGGAGCCTGAAAATTGTTTTCTTGTAGAGAGAGAGAAAGAGTGTGTACACACATGAGCTGGGGAGAGGGGCAGAGGGAGGGAGGGAGGGAGGGAGGGAGGGAGAGAGAGAGAGAGAGAGAGAGATAAGCAGGCTCCATGCTCAGCAAGAAGCCCAATGTGGGGCTTGACCCCAAGACCCTGGGATCATGACCTGAGCCAAAATCAAGGGTTGGATGCTCAACCAACTGAGCCACCCAGGAACGCCCATATATTTTTAAATAAAAAGGAAAAATTGTGGGCAGATAGGAATGGAGAAGAGAACTTTTACTTTTCTTCACTTTTTTTTTTTTTTTTACTATACACATGTAATTTGTTTCACATTTTTTATTCAAAAAAAAGAAACTTGTCTTCTGGAAGCCTCCCTCAGCTGATCATGCTTGCCTCTACGCCATAGCACCAGCACCACATAGTCTTTAAATAAAACTGGTATTCATTCAACAAACAGATGTTAAATACCTACTGTGGGCACAGAACTCTCCTTGGTCCCTGGAGGTTTCAAAAGAAGTGCAGGAAATGGTTTTGAACTTATATTTATTGATGCTGACTATATTCCAAGCTCTTTATACACATTCCCTCACTGAAGCATTCCCATAACTTTATAAGATAGGCCTATTCCCCCCATTTTGCAGATGAGGAAACTTGGGACTGGGAAAGATGACGCTGCCCACTTAAGGTCATAAAATGAATAAATGACAGAAGCAAGAGTAACTCAAAACCTCCTTTCCATTGCTCCACAAGGCAGGAGCCATTTCCACACTCAAAAGCCAACCTTATAAGCTAATTCTAGTTGATGCTTGTCCTTAAATATGTTTTCTCCAATCAGCTATGAGGGACCAGGAGGTGAAGGTGATATGGTTTCATTAGAGTTAGATTTATGCAAGACTTTTTATTCCACCAGTCAATCATTAAGTTATTCATATATTCAACAAAAATATTTACTGAATACTTTACTGTGTAAGCACTAGGGCAATAAAACCATTGATTTTACTGATATGTAAGAGCAACAGCAGGACACTGGGAAAAGGTTAGTTTGGAATCAGAAGACCCAAGTCTTTTGGGAGAAAGATGATGAATTTAATTTTGGTGATTCTGAATTTGTGGGACATTAGCAGTTGTCAGGAGGCAACTGGCCTAGTAGGCATTTGATTTTTATCTGCTTAGATGCCATTTCCATTCAATTTTCTTTTAGAAAATACCATCTCCCTTCTCTCATTCCTCATTTTCTCATTCCTGACCAGAGTGAGTATATGACCTAGGTCTAGCCCATCAGAACAGGTACCTCTATACAGTAACTGGTTCAGGGACAGGCATGTGACCAGCACCAGGTCAATGAGACTAAAACTTAGTTCTATTGCTGGAACCATTGGGAAAGAGGAAAGCTTTCTTTCTGCCTAGATTGCTAAGATAGTAAGGGGTAAACCTGTTGCTGCTGGGGACATGTTGACCCACAAGAGGAAAGCCAATTCCTTTTTAGGTGCCTTGATCCAGCTATACTTGAGGCCCCATATCCCTGGGTTTTTCAGTTATGCTATCAAATAAAATTCTCTTTTAAGATTAGCTCAGTTTTAGCTGAGTTTCTGACAAAAGAATACTGAACAGAGTTGACTTGCTAAGTCTAGAGCTCAGGAAAGATATCTTGGCTAGAAACTGAGGTCATCTCTGGCTTGCTTATTCCTTAAGGGCAGAATCATTAAAGATTTTTGAACCAAGGAATGACATGACAGAAGTTCAAGGTAGTGGATGGATTGGGGTTGGGGAGGCAGAGGGGAGGAAGAGGCAGGTAGTAGCTAGAAGCCTATGGGTAATACAAGTAAGAGAGGATGGTGGCTTAGTCTACAGTAGTGGTAGCAGGATGATGAGATGGAATCTGCAAGATACTTGGAAGGACAGAGAGCATCTGATCACCATTTGGAAATAAAAGGAAGGAAGGAAATCATGGGTAGCTCCTGGGCTTCTACCTTGGAGACTGGACGAATGGCAGTGTCACTAATTGAGAATGACATTGTGGGAAGGGCAGGTATGGGGAAGAGATGATAAATTCAACATAGATCATGCTGACAGTCAGGCACTTGCAGGACATCTAGAGGCAGATGCCTGCGACAAAGAGGAACACATGGGCCTGAAGCTCAGGAGAGAGTCAAGAATTTCCCCAACCTTGCAGTGGTCACCATTTAGCTCTACTTTTTCCAGGGTCAGTTGTAGGGTACCTGGCACTTGGTTTTGGGGAGTGGCAGGCTAGAGGCTAGTTGGGCACAACCAAGGTCCTGGTTAAGAGGATGGGGCAGTGCCAGTAAGTAGCACCACCAGGTTAATAACATAGGAGATCATGTTAGCCAACAGGCTAGTCCAGCTGGCCAAAGAAGCCTTGGGGCCTAGAAGTAGTGCTCTGAGACAAAGCATTGAAATGACTACATAGGTATGATGCTAAGAGTCCTTGGAATTTTAGTGTACAAGTGTGGCATAAGGTGCAGGTTCCAAGAAACTCAGGTGACAAGGGTCTCTGTTGGATTTTTGTATAGATGAGGGCAGAATCTATATTAACTCCCCAAGGTACTCCCTCCCCTGCTAGTCTTTCATCCTGAGATCTCTCTCATTCATTTATTCATACAACAATTTTTATTAGTGCTTAGCACTGTGCTGGACGGTAGAGAAAGGATGGTGAACAAAACAGTCACGATCCCATCCTCATAGGGCTTACAAATATGGAGTAATCACATGACTGCTCAAATAATCACAGGTTTGATAAATGCTAAGACATTTATAGGGAGCTAGGAGAAAACATGTCAGGGGTTTTCCAATCTCTAGGTTAAGAGAGATAGACATCCCCAGTTGAGCTAGAAGAGGAAACTAAGGCCCAGGTCAGGGTAGGACTGCCCATTGTCATACAGAGTCAAGCCAGTGCTGGGATCAGGATTGGCACTCCTGACCCCTGAATAAAGGACATAGTTTCAGGCTGTTATCCACCAGGACACATCTTCCCATTACTCTTCCTGTTACCTCCTGATTCCAGAGTTACTCCCTCTGGAAAAGAAGTTTTGATCTGCAGCTTGGACATGTGATGTCCATAAGCCTCCCCCCTCCAGGTAGGGTACAGTCTAGTTAGGTTGGCAGGGGCTGTGAGTAAAGGCCAGATGACTGGGAAGTTGTGGAGGGGGAAGAGTTTGGAGCTTTCAGCCTGGGAATAGCTACAGAAGGGTCAGGCTGGAGAAGGCTGGGTCAGAGAAGCAGGATCTGCCTGCCAGGCTGGTAAGGGAGAGGGCTCAAGTGCAGGCATTGGGAGGAAGACAGAGTTAAGCAGAAGGATGCTCTAATGCCAGGAAGTGACGTTGAGGGAAAGAAGGATGGGGGATGGAGGATGAAGAATGGAGAGGAAGATAGAGCTGGGCCACATGGATAGGAGGCAGAGCCCTAGGGAAGAAATGCTCAGAGACCTCTTGGCCCTCAGGTCTCCCCCCTCCCTACTCTTGCCCCTTGCAGTCCCTGCAGAGGGCCAAGAACACAGTAAAATTCTGGAGCCTGCTTCCTAGGGGGCAGGGTACCTTACTAACATCCTGGCCTGATCCATGGCTCCGGGAGGGGTGAGGTAATCCACAAGGCAGAGAAGGCACTCTGGTCTCCAAGGACTCTGAGAGGTCATGCAGTCCATCCCCCTGTCTCCCAAAACCTAGCCCTCACAAACAGACGGGAATCATGCCCTCTGTACCCCTCCAGGGACATAAAGAGATTCTCAGCTGCTCCCTAAGGTCTCTCCTTCCCACAATCCTTGGCTGTGGGAAGTTCTTCCCAAGACCTAGCCTCTACCCATCCTGCTGCAGTCTGTTCTCTGTGACTAAAGAACGGCCTCTTCTGGGTGATCACAGCTGTTTCTTCGCATCCTCCCTCCAAAACTCCTTCCTTTTTAGTTGGTTCTTCCCAAGAGGTAACCCCAATCCCTGCTACTGCAATCCCTGGCATCATTCTTCCCTGTCGCATCCTAAGCCTCCAAAGCAGAAATGCATCTCCAACCTCACGAGATAATTAACAGAGACAAGGAAGAAGGGAGGGGTCCAGGAGGAAGGGGATCAATTAGGGAGATGGAGACTGGAGGTGATGCTCCGCGCAGATGAAGGAGGACCGGGGACGTCCCAGGGGGCAGGGACTGGGCCAGCGGGCCTCACCGGTATCGGGGTCTCCCAGGAAGGCGTCCTCGTCCTTGCGGCCCCTCAGAGGGGCCGCGGGCGCCGGCTCGTCCTCCGGCAGCCTCGGGAAGCTGGTGATGCTCATGTAATCCACGGGCGAGTAAGCGCCCAGGGCGCTCTCCTGACTGGCCTCGTTCTCCGCCGCCATCCTCGCCCGCGCCCCCCAGCAGCGCAGCGCCTGCCGGAAGTGGTGCGGCGGGGGCGAGGGGGGTGGGGGAGGGCGGGGCCTGAGCTCTAGGGCAGCCAGGAGGGGGCGCCTCACCACAACCCCCGCGGGCGTAGGGTCTGACTGCACACCCCTCCTCCACCTAGCGCTGTCAGCCTGCAGTCGACCTGCAGGTGGGCAGTGTGAGTGTGGGATCATAGACTGGGATGGGGTCTCTGGAATCTGAATATTTACCATCATTTTAAGAGTTTTTGATGTGGTTCTGAAAGGATACTTGGAGAGAGAAATAATGGTGGTGATGGTATGGCAGGAGTCGAGGGGGAGGGATAAATGGGAGAGGAATGGGTCTCTGTAGTCTAGTTGTCTGGGTTCTATTCCCTGTGCTACCACTTATAAACCATGTCATCTTAGGCAAGACATTTAATCTTCTTGAGTATCAGTTTCCTCCTCTGTAAAATAGAATAACAGTATTCATCTCAGATGGCTGTGAAGATTAAATAACATGTCAGAAAATGCTTAGTATAGGACGTGGCACTTAATAAATGTCATAACTATGATTATTGTTATTATTTCCTTAATTTCGTGAATTCTCATCCCATCCAACCCAATCCATCCTCTTCCTACCCTGAAGAGTTCTGACTACACTATAGTTTGCATTACTACCCCATCTCTAAGGATGGGGGAGGGAAGTTCTCTCTCTTATGAGGCCTCTTTTCTAAACTTCCATTACACAGCCCACAAGCAAGAGGGAGGGGGGTGCTGGTGAAGCCCCTGGGGACACACCCTCTCCTTCCGCAACCCCCAGAATCCAGGCTCAGAGATAAAAACCAGGACTATTTGAAAAACTACTGTGGGACCAGCAGCTGCAGTGCCATATTTAGACAGCAGAGGACATCAGTGTATTGAGAACAGCTTTAGGACTTAGGAGAAGGGCTTGGAGAGAAAAGAGAACTGGGGGCTGAGGAGGGAGGGAGGGGAAGAGATGACTGTCTATACTAGGAATGTGTGCCCATTGCGTGTGCCTTCCTTCCTACAGAGAGGTTCGTATCTCCTCAGTGAGGTCTGTAGGGCTTGTGATGCTTCAGGGAAGTCTGATCCCCCTTGTAGTCTCCACTAAGTGAGGTCTGTGATTCCTTAGTGGTGTCCATTTCCTCAGTGTTGTGAGAGGCCCCTTAGCGGGGTTTGAGTCCTCTCAGTGGAGTCTATGTCTCCTTAGTAAAACCTATATCTTCTCTATCTCCTAGGAGGAAGTCCATGTCCCCTCAATAGAATCAGAGAACTTCAATGCATTTTATGTCCTATTTGCAGGGTCCACAGCCCTTCAGTGAGATCTGAGATCCCTCAGCAAGATCTGTGCTCCCTTAATGGAGTACCTTCAGTAAAGTGTGTGTGCCTTTTCAGTGCAGTCAATGCCTTCTTGATGAATTATCTGTCTCCTCAGTGGGGTCCATATCCATTCCATGAGGTTTGTATCCCTTCAGGGAGCCCTGAGACTCTCACTTTAGGATTGAATAGGCTCTGGATCATAGGTCTGGTGGTGGGGAGTTTTTGTTTTTTCAATTTAGGGTGTTCTGGGCTTGTGGTTAGCTGGACAAAGAACAAAGGAGAAGATGGGAAGATAGCCTGGGCCAAGTGGGGTCACAAGCCCTGTGTAGGCTTCAGGGGGTGGGGGCTGCCCGTTTTGACCCTCAGAATCACCCTTGGAGTTAGATATCTAAGGATCCTTCCTACCTTGAAAGCCATTCTGTGAACTGATCAGTGGGGAGGGCCCTTCTTGGTGGTGAGTGCAGGTGGGAGATAGAGGGTCTTGTCTGGCCTCTCCTTTCTGTAGTAGAAGGGATGGAGGGAAGTCAGAGGTAATTGAGCCCAGTTGTGACAAGTAGGAGGGGTTTCTTGGTGAAGTAAAAAGATTGGGAAGGAAAGAAGGGTGATTTTTCCTATTTTGCATAGACTTTAGTGTTTTACAAGCATTACCTTCAGCCTGATGAAGGGGAGTCAGGAGACCTAGGTTTGGCCCTAACCTGGTTGTTTTTTCTCTGTGACCTTGCACAAATTATTTCCTTTCCTTAGTTCATTATTTGCATAATGAGGAGATGTGTTTATTAGCAAAGACCTAAAAGTACCTCCTAGTCTTCACTTGAGTCTTGTACTTGAGATCTATATGGGAATTTGTGGAGGCAGGGAGAGTGAAGACATATCTTCAGAGGTGGGAGAAAATTCTGAGCTGGCCCCAAGGTTAGCAGAGAGGGCATCCTGTCCCCAGGCCGAGCCCTCAACGTCGTGGGAGGAGTTTTTCCTGGGGACAGAGGGGAGTGGTTTACTCAGAATTGGGGGATAGTTCTCAGAGGAGAACAGTGCCACCCGGAAAGGACCCTATTCCACCTGGCTTTGCAAATCGGTGGAGTGACAGGCTTGTGCAATCAGATCACGGGGCGTCTCCATTATGGGCCAGATCCAACTCCTTTCGGTTGCCCAGCTCTTTCCCGCTCGAGCCCCGCCCTAACCCAACTTCTCATCTGTCACTCCAAGACCCCACCCCACTGTGGTCACTCCATGATTCAGTCTCCTCTCTTGTCACCTCCAGGCTCGCCACTCCCTGTCACTCCATGACAGGAGAGGGCCCACCTCCTCTACTGTCACGTCTGGCCCCTCCCCTCCTCTGTCACTCCAAGATGCCAACCTCTCTTGTCACGCGCCCCGCCCCTTCAGCTCCTCCCCTGTGGCCCCACCCCTTCCGCAGTCGGCTCCGCCCCTAACCCCAAGCAATACTCGACTTTTCCCAATCCGTGTCACTGCTAACATTCATTTTGACCCCATCGAGCATGGCTCCGCCCCTCCGGGTCGCCATCCGCCGAGGCTGCTTAAGCCACGCCTCCGGCGGCCGGGCCTCTCCTCCCGTAAGGCACCGCCCCCGGGCCAGCCTGTTTTCCTCTCCTGGGCGCGAGAAGCTACCCGCAAAGGCTGCTACGGCGCTCGGAACTTGACGTTATGGGGCTTCCGGAGGAGCGGGGCCGGAGCGGGAACGGGAGCGGGAGCGGGGAGCGGGAGGAGTCTGGACCCCGGAGCCGGGTGCGGAGTTGGTCTCCGCCGCCCGAGGTCAGCCGTTCAGCGCACGTCTCTTCGCTGCAGCGCTACCGCGAGCTGCACCGGCGCTCTGTGGAGGAGCCGCGAGGTGAGGCCGGGCCCGGGCGGCCCTGGGTGGGGTCAGTGAGAAGAGAAGTAGGGGGTTGCAGAAGAGTGAGAAATTGGGCACGAGGCGTGGGGAACGGGGATTACGTGAGGAGATCGGGGTCCCTGGCGGAGTTGGGTTTTCTCTTGGGAGGTTGAAGGGTTCATGAAGAGACAGGTTCTTTGAGGAGATGGAAAAGAAGTTCCGGGAGGATATGGGAGTTCTGTAGGGAGAAGGGTTCTGTGATGAGGAGGGTTCTGTGATGAGGAGGGTTCTGTGATGAGGGTTCCCTAGGAACCAGGGAGTTCCTTGGCGACTTGGGGATTTCGTGAGGAGTTGGGGCTTCCTTGAGGCGAGTGAAGGTCTGAGTTCCTAAGGTTCGCAGAGGCGAAGGGGCGCCTCGAGGGGAGGAGAGCTACAGAACTTTCTTTGCTCCCTTTCACGCCAACTCAGCTTTTGCCTCCTGACACCTTTACCCTGTGACTTAGTCTCCACAGTTGGTTAGTAAAGGGTCTGGTTCCCGTCCTGGGGGTCCCCCACATTAGTAACGGAGTCCCAAATCTGTTTTTCATATTTCATAAATTCCAGAGGCAATTACGCAATGTGAGACCGAACAAGTCACTGAGATGCAGTTTAAAAAAAAATCGGGCTGGGATTGTAATAACTCAGAAATTCTGATAGAACGTCCCATGCCTTTAAGAATGGGTATGGAAAATTCTTTGCCCTTGCCCTCAGTCTGGGTAAGGGGTCAAACTGTACCAACGTTGGGGGGCAGCATTATGTTTGGCAGTGGGATAAGCCTGGGCAATGAATCAGACCACCCCCAAATCTACCATTCATTCACTGTGAGGTCTTAAGCAGAGTTTTAAACCTAAGATTCCTTTTCTTCGTCCGTAGGATGCTGATAATAATACTTGCCTCCTACGTTTGTTTGAGGTCTAAAGCAGGTGATAAGTGTGCATGATAGAGTGCCTGAAACACCGTTGGCATTCAGAAAATGGTGGTTAGTCTGATAATAAGAACTTGGGCCGAGGGATTACTGAGTAATGCAAGACAAGACTGAATCAAGTGTAGAGTGGTTGACTGCTACACAGGCGGTGTTCAAGTTTGAATCCTCAGACCTCTTTTCACTTCTCTTTCTTCTATTTTTTTTCCCCATCATGAGTTCATCTGTTTTCTATCTATTTCCACAATAATAACTTCTATATATTTAGCCCTGTGCCCAGGATCCCACTTACGCTCTGGTCCCAGATTTCATAGGTCTGTAGACCATTTTATTCTCATACCTTGATGTTACACCATATTTAACATGACTGTGTCTGGGATTTACCAATTTTCCCTCCCAAAACTGCTCTCCCCTTAATTTTCTAATCCCTGTCAGTGCCACTATCCCAAACTAAATCTCTTTCATCATCTTCTTCTATAATAAGATCTATCTATCAACTATAGATGGATCTTTTCTATCTCTTTATCTTATCAGGGGCGCCTGGGTGGCTTGGTCGGTGAAGCGTCCGACTTCGGCTCAGGTCATGATCTCACGGTCCGTGGGTTCGAGCCCCGTGTCGGGCTCTGTGCCGACAGCTCAGAGCCTGGAGCCTGTTTCAGATTCTGTGTCTCCCTCTTTCTCTGACCCTCCCCTGTTCATAGTCTGTCTCTCTCTGTCTCAAAAATAAATAAACGTTAAAAAAAAATTTAAAAAAAAAAAAAAATAAATAAATAAACGTTAAAAAAAAAATTAAAAAAAAAAAGATTTCTATCTCTTTATCTCATTAAAGATTGCTTACTGCTTACTGAGCACAAATCCTGTTTGATTTGATGTAGACTGTTATCCCCATTATGCAGAAAAGAAAACTGAAGTGTAGAGAGATTAACTAACTTGCATGAGGCCATAAAGCTGCATAGCAGTGGATCTGGGATTTGATCTAAGGTAGTCTTGACTACAGAACCTATACTCCTGATAGCTATAGTCTTCCTCTTCCCTGACCCCACAGTCTGCCTTTCACCAAATTCTGTTAAATACTCTTCAAAATATCTCTGCTTACCTTTTCTTCCATTCCCACAGTACCTTTTAATTCAAGGAAGCAGCCTCCTAGTTGGTTCTCTCGTCCCCTGGTCTCACCCACCAATCTCTCTGGTAGAATTATCTAAAATAAACACTATTAGATTGAGATTCTGGAAACATTGCTTTCATATGTCACTTCAAAAACTTTCAGTAGTTCCCTGTTTCCTCCAATTTCAAATAAAAATTTGAAATTGCCGTTTACTCAAGGTCTGGATAACTAGCTACACCTTACCTCTCTGTTCTTATTTCCCGCTATTCCTTACCACACCCCTTATTCTAGACCAGTCATTCTCATTGATATACTGATTACACAAAGGTTTATTTCCCATCTCCTTGCCTTTGCCCATTTCCTTCTGCTCTTCTCTATCTAGTCAAACCCACCAGTTCCACACAACATTCCCTGATCATCTAGTCCATGCTCATCTTTTCCTCTTCTGAACTTTCATATTTAGAATGCATGCTAATGGTGGGGTGCCTGGGTGGCTCAGTCAGTTAAGCATCTGACTCTTGATTTCAGTTCAGGTCGTGATCTCACAGTTCGTGAGTTCGAACTCCACGATGTATTGTCAGCACAGAGCCTACTTGGGATTCTCTGTCTCCCCCTCTCTCTCTGTCACCCCAAATAAATAAATAAACTTAAAAAAAAAAAGAATGCATGCCAATGAAGCATCCAGATTTCAATACTTCCACCAAATAAAAACAAACCCCTCCCAAAACAAAACTAAGTGATCATAAAACTCAAGTTTTCTTTTTATTTTTTTAAAGTTTATTTATTAATTTTAAGGCGGGGGAAGAGAGAGAGTGTGTGTGGGTGAGCAAGTGCAAGGGGGGAGGGGCACAGAGAGAGAATCTCAAGCAGGCTCCACACTATCAGCACAGGGCTTGAACCCACAAACCGTGAGATCATGACTTGAGCCAAAATCAAAAGTCGAACGCTTAACTGACTGAGCCACCCAAGTGTCCCAAAACTCAGTTTTCCTCATCCTTATTGATATACATAAATGGGGTTCATAAATAGTTTTATATAACCTATGCCTACTATTATCACTTAAAAATATTTTTGAGTATATACATGTATTCAATGTAGTTGTAACAACATATGTGATTGTGCATACTGGTTTCTAGCTGTGTGTTTCCTTGGGAGAGTTCCTATGTTTTCTGAGCTTTGTTTTTCTCATCTATAAAATTAGGGTAATTAATATATACTTAATAGGTCTGTATAAACATTCAGTGAAGCCTTTTGTCTCATTTTGCTGCATTGGTGAGAGAAGATAGATCACCAGTAGCTCTCCTGGGCCATCTGAGGAAGTTTGGCCAGGGTTTTTATTCTTGCCATGTCTGCTCAAATCGCCACAGTCTGATCAGGAAAACACAGCCTCAGTATGTGCCGCCAGTGTTTCCATCAGTATGCAGAGAATACAGGCTGTATTAAATTGGATTGAGTAAACTACCTTGAGTGGGTCATCCAAGATACCTACCTTAACTGCAGATATCCAGGACACCTACCTTAATGCTCACTCATTGTACACAAAATAAAAATACTTCAATTATGAGTGTTTTAATATGAAAAAAAAATTCAGTGAGGGGCACCAAGTGAGTCTTGATCTGTGGGTTGTGAGTTCAAGCTCCACATTGGATACAGAGATTTCTTAAAAATAAAATCTTAAACACACACACACACACACACACACACACACAAATAGATTCAATAAGATTGGTTCAGTGCCTGGTACAGGAATGGCCATTTGCTAAAATGCCAGTTCCCATTTGCCCTCTGTTTAGTGGCCATTTAGTATTCTGTTGTATTACTACTAGTATTACTAGTTTTCATCAGCTTTTTTTTTTTTTAATTATTAGGCTCTTGGGTTGTTTCCAGTTTCACTGTTATAAATAGTGTTACTACAAACATCTCTTTAGCAATTACTTTTTTTTTTCCTTTGGAACTTTTTCTTGTAGTGTGCTTCCCAAAATTAAGTTAGCAGATGTTTAAAGGTATAAAAAATTTTATGGCTCTCGTCAGTCATTTTCCTGTTTTCCAGTAAGATTGTGACAATTTCTTATAATGCCATTATCATATAAGAGTATCTCTTTTACAGAGCCATCTGACATTGGATTTATCTTTTTTAAAAATTATTTGGATTTCTTAAATTGTTTGCAAGTTGTACACCATATGATTTAGCTTTCAACTATATTGTTTTGCATGTTCAACAGTATTTCATGTGTTAGTCTTATCTTTCCACCTAGATTGTATAAACTGAATCACATAACCTTGAGCAAATCACTTTACCTCTATGAATTTGGTTTGTTATTGGTGAAATGGGGATAATAATCTCTAAATTTCCTTTCACTGTTATGTTTCTAAGTGTGTCTCTTCCTTCTAGCTCCTGACCCTGTACTGACAATATCCTAAGTGCTCTGACATTACATGTTTTACCTGTTGAATACATTTTCTATGGAGTAGCAGGCAAATATTTTAAGATTATTAATCTGTTCATGTCCCTCTCCTTAAAATCTTACAATGGCTTTCCATTCTTCTTTAGGATAATATCAAATTCCTTATCATGCCCAGAAGGATCGCATGATCTGCCCAGTTTATGAATTAATTTCTGCTACTCTTTCTCTTACTCTCAGTGCTTCAGCCCCAGGGAGTTCCTCTTAACATATACCCTTGGTTCCTTTCTATCTCATGGCCCTGTTTCCTGGTAGGGAAGTGGAGAAAAACTCCCGTTCTCTTTTAGATTTTAGCAAAAATGTCTTCCTCTGGGCAGTTCACATCTTGACTTAGTAACTATATAACCTAGGGTAAGTTATTTAACTTCTCTGAGCCTTGATTTTCATTTTTTTTTCTTTTCAAATTTTTATTTAAATTCTAGTTAGTTAACATACAGTGCAATATTGGTTTCAGGAGTAGAATTCAGTGATTCATTAGTTACATACAAAATCCAATGCTTATCGTAACAAGTGCCCTCCTTCATACCCAGCACCCATTATATATTATGTATATATACCACGTCTTTTTTATCCATCATCAGTCAATGGACATTTGGTAAGCCTTGATTTTTCAAATCAATAAAATGAGAATGAAAACAAGGCCTACCTCTTATGGTTGTGGTAGAGACTAAATGAGATAATACATATAAAGAGCTTAAAGCAACATCTGACTCATAGCAAGTAACACTTGGTCAAGATGTAATTGGAGGAGATGCTCATTAAATAATTGCTGAAAGTGAATGAATGAACAAATTAGAAAGATATTATGGAAGGCTCTGTGGGTAAAGGATTTCTTCCTTTCACTACTTAATTTGTTAAATTACTGTTGTGCTAGGCATTGTGTGGCTATGATTTGAATAGATGGTGAAAAACGGAATGGCAGTTTTGAGAGAAGGAAGAAATTTGAGTCAAGATTCAGCTCATGGGAATAGAAGGTAGGTTAGGAAAGTAGTAGGTGATAAAAATTAGACAGGTAAAGGAAGGACCTCCGTCATGGGTCCTAGAATATAGGGCAGAGAAGTTGTGACTTGTTCATGTCATAGACTGGTAAGCCATCTGAGGATAAGTATGTCTGAGAAATTTGGTGACGTCTTGGTTTCCCTTTCTGCTGCAGAGTTTTGGGGAGACATTGCCAAGGAATTTTACTGGAAGACCTCATGTCCTGGCCCATTCCTCCAGTACAATTTTGATGTGACTAAAGGAAAAATCTTCATCGAGTGGATGAAAGGAGCAACTACCAACATCTGCTACAACGTACTGGATCGAATTGTCCATGAGAAAAAACTTGGCGATAAAGTTGCTTTTTACTGGTAAAAACATCTATCTTGAAGCCTGTGACAGATAAAAAGTCACCACTCAAATTTATATAGTGTTTCATAGTTCGCAAAGTACTTTAAAATCTATTAATTCATTTGATCCTTGCAACAACCTAGGAGAGTAAGTAAAGTATTGCTAATTTAATCTCAGATGAGGAAAAATACCTCAAGTAAGTTAAGTGACTTCACTGAAATCACATAACTAGTATGTGACAGAATTGACATTCAGAGCCAGGTGTCCTGACTTCTAGTCTGGCATTCTTGGCTTGTAGTTGGAGAGGAAAGAGAGGGGAGGGTAAATGGAAGTGAATAGGACTGAGTAGCAATCTTTCTCATTTTGCTTTGGGAGGAAAGTGTGGATATTGGGATTTTCACTACCATTGTTGTTATCATCTTTGGGTGAACTATAATACCTGTTAGTTTGCAGTCCTTCCCGGAGTTTCCCAGGTATAATCTGAAACCGGCCCCCTCCTACCCCCCGTAAGCAGAGGGTAAGGAGAGACTGAAGAAAGAGGCAGCCATTCCAGGTTCGTAGGTGGCAGTTTTAATAAACAAAGAGAACTTACATACAAAGCTTGTCTTGGACAGCAGCAAGACAAATGGAACACTGTACTCACCCTCCAAATCTTAAAAGTGTGTAGAGGTCCTAAGTAGGCTTAGTAACATGCCGGTGTTTTCAGTACTACATCATCACATCTCAAGGCTATGTCCTTGAGCAGGAAAGGCAAGTGGAACCCACATTCCAAGGACATGGGAAGGGGTAAGAAGCCTCCCACTGCTGGAAGGGTCAATCAGGTAGATTGGAGGTCACATCTTTTTGATGACATTCCCCAAAAGTATCAGACACTATGCTCAAGTGCTTAACAAATATTATCTCATTTGATGCTGACAACCAAGAATGCACTGTTTTCCTCATTTTACATATGTGAAAACTGAAATTCTGAGATGTTAAGTGACTTATCTGAAGTCATACAGCTAGTAAGAAGTAGGACTGAGATTCAAAGCCAGTTAGGACAGTTATAGAGTTTATACTCATAACCATGACACCATGCTATCCTTCTAACTCTTAACATTAGCTTTTTAGCAGCTGTGCGATATAGGTGAAGAAGTGAAGCACAGAGGGTTATATAGTGAATAAAATCATAGGGCTTATAAGTAAGTGGTAGAGCCAGGGCTCAAACTCAAGTCTGTTTGACTCCTTGCTGGTAACACTAGGTGATGTTGCCTTCCTAGTGGGAACTTTTTTTTTTTTTTTTAAACGTTTTATTTTTTATTTTTGAGACAGGGAGAGACAGAGCATGAACAGGGGAGGGTCAGAGAGAGGGAGACACAGAATCCGAAACAGGCTCCAGGCTCTGAGCTGTCAGCACAGAGCCCGACGCGGGGCTCGAACTCACGGACCGCAAGATCATGACCTGAGCCGAAGTCGGCCGCTTAACCGACTGAGCCACCCAGGCGCCCCTAGTGGGAACTTTTTAAGACCCCTTCCTTCTAGCAACATAGCTTATAGGTGGTATTACTACACTGAACCCAAATAGACCTTGAAGTTCCAATAATTGGGGTGTCGATTCTGCCACCACCATGAGCATTTTGAGAATTGATCTATTCTTTTTAAGGGAGCCAATAGGAGTAGTTTGGATGTTTCATGGAAGAGTTAATTGGTATTCAGTCAAAATTTGCCCAGTTTGTGATGTATTAATAAGAGCCCTAATGCCCTAAAATGAGCCCAACTCTGCCATTCACTTGCTATATGACCACAGACAAGGCATTTAACTCTGTGAGAATCCCTTTCCTCTTCCATAAAATGAGGATCGTAATTCTACCCCGTCTTTCTCATCTCAAGTGAGATGATGTTATGAAAGCATTTATTTACTTATTGGAAAAAAACTGTACAAATGTGAGTGGTCTATTCACATTGCTATTGCTCAATTTAGGGTTACTTTGCCACTGAAACAGTCTTTTATTGAGACTTCCTTTAGCTTCTTCCCTTGGACTTTATGGCTTGAGCTCCATTTGACACTTGGGTTCACTTCCTGGGTTCCTTAGGGATCAGAAAATCTTTAAAGATCTGTAAAGGAGAGGCTTGTGTCTGATGTTGTTCACTGTTTGAAATAATTCAAGTGCATGATGAAAGACTGAGAAAACTTAGGCCAGAGTTGTTCAATCACTGGAGACTGCTCCAGAATCCTGAAGCCCTTCTTTCTAGTTCCCCTGCCATCCAGACCTGAACAGGCTCTAGAGAGTCTCTTTTCCTACTTGTAAAATGAGAGGAGTTGACTAGATCAGTGTTTTCCAAAGAATGCTCCAGAAACCACTCATTACTAGAGATAGTAGCAGGGGCTTAATTCATGAAACAAATGAATCTGAGAAACACTACATAATAAATTACCTTTCTGGGATTCCCAATGTGTATTAACATAGTAAAGCCTCCAAGAACTATAGTAAAGACACCTGATTAATATTTTTTGCACGGGATTACCCAAATTTATTTGAGCCCCACTTTCTGCAGCATGCTATTAACATTACAAGAAGCAGTATTTCATGGAACACCAAATTGAGAAGCATTGGATTATATAATTTCTAAATTTGCTTCTAGTGCAAAATTCTATAATTCCATAACAAGGTATCTTCATCCCATTTAAAAAAAAAAAATTTTTTTTTAACGTTTATTTTTGAGACAGAGAGAGACAAAGCATGAACGGGGGAAGGTCAGAGAGAGGGAAACACAGAATCTGAAACAGGCTCCAGGCTCTGAGCTGTCAGCACAGAGCCCGACGCGGGGCTCGAACTCACAGACTGCAAGATCATGACCTGAGCCCAAGTCGGCCGCTTAACCGACTGAGCCACCCAGGTGCCCCTCTTCATCCCATTTTTACATTGGTCGCTCAATCAACAAGAATTTTTAAAGATGTTGGATAGTCGTATGTTAGGTATTATGGATATAGGGATAGAGGAGTGGGAGACAAGTACCATGTGGGCCATTATTATTCAATTATTTTATGTTAACAATAAAGTAAAACCAAGCTACAAATAAGTCACATTTGTTATAAAAAAGTAAAGTGCAAATATGCCAGATGTGGTTATTTCTCTTAAAACCTCCTTATTTATTTATTTATTTATTTATTTGAGAGTACAAGTAGGGGAGAAGGATAGAGGGAGAGAGAGAATTTCAAGCAGGTTCCATAAGTGGAGCTCAATCTCACGATCCTGGGATCTTGACCTCAGCCAAAGTCAAGAGTCAGATGCTCAGGGGAGCCTTGGGTGGCTCAATCATTTAAGCATCCAACTCTCAATTTTGGCTCAGGTCATGAGCTCACAGTTGGTGGGATTGAGCCCCGGTTTGGGCTGTGCACTGGCAGCATGGAGCCTGCTTGGGATTCTCTCTCTCCCCCCTCTCTCTGTGCCCCTCCCTTGCCTGTGCACTCGCACTCTCTCAAAAAAAAAAAAAAAAAAAAAAAAAAAAAGTCAGGTGCTCAATCAACTGAGCCACCCAGGTGCTCTACCTCCATAGTTTTAAGTAGTATGCTTATACAACATACTTTAGGAATTGTGACTTCCTATTATGATAGATGAGAATTTTGTTCTTGTATATTCCTCCAACTTCATTCTCTCATCTATCTAGCTCTGTTTTTTAGTTAATTTAAACACAATGTTTACATAAGAGTAATATATTATGATTGCATTTCCTTTTTTTTCTTTTGAAGTTTATTTGTTTATTTTGAGAGAGAGAGAGAAAGCAGAAGTGGAGGAGGGGCAGAAAGAGGTTGGGGGGAGAGAGAGAGAGAGAGAGAGAGAGAGAGAGAGAGAATCCCAAGCAGGCTCTGTGCTACCAGCCCAGAGCTGGATGCAGAGCTCGATCTCAGGAACCATGAGGTCATGACTTGAGCTGAAACCAAGAGTCTAATGTTTAACCAACTGAGCCATACAGGTGCCCCTGCATTTCCTTTTATATACAGATTTTTGTTTTCTCTGAAGTTAAAAATTGCCTGCCATTTTTCTTGCATTATTTGTCTTTATCTTGTACTCAGTATTTTTCAAACTCTCTATCATATCATTTATTCTATGAAGTCCTCTTTTTTCCCCCAAAGTGTTTTGTTTTGGAGTCCACCTTCTTCCTGATCTAATTTTTATTCATGCTGTGTGTGTGTGTGTGTGTGTGTGTGTGTGTGTGTGTGTGAGAGAGAGAGAGAGAGAGAGAAAGAGAGAGAGAGAAAGAGAAAAAAAGAAAGAAAGAAAACGTGCTTGGGGGGAGGGGAGGGGCAGAGGGAAAGGGAGAGAGAGTCTTTTTTTTTTTTTTTTTTAGAGAGAGTGTGTGCATGCATGCATGCACATGAGCAGGGCAGGGGCAGAGGGAGAGGAATAGAGAGCATCTTAAGCAGACTCTGTGCCCAGTGCAGAGCCTGACATGGGGTTTGATTTTACAACTGTTGAGATTATGACCTAAGCTGAAATCAAGAGTCCGATGCTTTAAGAGACTGTTAAAAACTGAGAACAAACTGAGGGTTGATGGGGGGTGGGAGGGAGGGCAGGGTGGGTGATGGGTATTGAGGAGGGCACCTTTTGGGATGAGCACTGGGTGTTGTATGGAAACCAATTTGACAGTAAATTTCATATATTAAAAAAAATAAAAATAAAAAAAAATAAAAAAAATGAAAAAAAAAAAAAAAAAAAAAAAAAAAAAGAGTCCGATGCTTAACTGAGTGAACCACCCAGGCCCCCCAATAATGCTTTTTAAAATGACATCTTTTCCATGGTTTTCTCTAATTGATATACTTCTTATGGAGTCACAGTATGACTTTCTTTTCAACCTAAACAATGTCATTTATATAGCTCTAGTGGCATTAGCAAACCACATTTATAGCTCATTCCTTGTTTTAGGGCATGTTCTGAAATAATGCACAGAGGAAATAGTGCTCATAGAACCAAAGTAGAGCCATATTAAGGAAGAATTTGGCCTTTTACTTTTGGATTGACACATTGTAAATTTTCATGGAATAATAGTATTTTTAGAATTTGAAGTGGCCATTTATTTTTTAAGTTTATTTTTTTATTTTGAGAGAGAGAGAGAGAGAGAGGGCATGGGCACGCAGAGGAGGGGCAGAGAGAGAGAGGGAGAGAGAGAATCCCAGGCAGGCTTTGCACTGTCAGTGCAGAGCCAACATGGGACTTGAACTCATGACTCTGAGATCATGACCTGAGCCTAAAGCAAGAGTCAGGTGCTTAACCAACTGAACCACCCAGGTGCTCCTGAAATGATCATTTAGATTCATCTAGGCCAACTTTCTTTACAGATTAGTAGATTAAAGATCAGTGAGGCTACAGCTGACACAGAGCTTGGAGACAGAGCTGAGACTAATCTCTAGGTATCCTTACTCCTAGTAAGTTACTCTTTTCACCATATGATCCTGCTTCATTATTCTAGTTGTCTAACACCAGATTGTGACAGTTGAAAAGAGAAATTTGTCATATTAGTTAAAGTTAATTTGTCAAATTAACTTTAAGGTTAATTTGCTTATGAATGTAAGGTAAAATGTGGTATCACATTTCAAATACCCAGATCTTGGTCTTATGGAATTGACATTCTATTTGGAAAACCAAATAGACCTATATAAAACAGCTGGAAAGCAATTATGGGCCAACTGCAAAGAGCCACTTACACAAATAGTTCACAGAAGGGAGAAGGCATGTAGGGAGGCAGTATGAAAAAATTAGGAGAATGGGCTTTGGTATCAGACTAACCTGAGTCCTGTTTCTGCTGCAAAAATAGCTATATGATTTTATACAAATTATTTAATATCTTTGAGCCTCAACTGTAAAATGGATAAAAGTAGTTTCCATCTCATGTAGTTACTGACTGAATAGTGTAACAAAGTGATGTATCCAATTCCTGGCACATTGAAAGCACTCAAAAGACATTAGCTATAATTACTATTGGGACAGTGAGAAGGCCAAATTTGTCTGGAGTAAAGGGTTTATACAGGGAACAATTTATTCATTCAATAAATACTTATTGTGCACTTGCTATGTACCAGGAACTATTCTGAACAATATCCATGCCTTCATGGAAGTTATATTTCAGCTTGAGGAGACAGACAGTAAACAAACAGGCCAATGAATATATGGCAGGTAGTGATAAATGCTATAGAAAAATACAGAGTGGCATAAGCAAAAAGGGAATGACAACAAAGAATGGGCATTGATAAGGGAAGAACTGTCTGATAAAAGTGACATTTGAGCAGACATTTAAGAAGGAAATGGAGTGTGCCACGCAGATAATTGTATTGGGAAGGAGAAATATTCCAAGTACATGGAAGAGCAAGTACAAAAGCCCTGATGTAGGAGTGTGCTGCTGCTTGGTTTAAGACTAGCTGAGAAGTTGGTGTAGCTGAAGCAGTGTGAACTAGAGAGTTTTCAGAATGAGGTCAGCAGGACACTAGATCATGTAGAACCTTGAAAGTCAATATAAGCTTTTGGGTTTTATTTATAGTGAAGTAGGGAACCACTGGACAATCCTGAGCACAAAAGTGACAGCAATTTGATGTATATTTAGAATCTTTCTCTCTTTTGTGTTGAGAATAGACAGAAGGCAAGAGTAGAATCAGGGAGACCAATTAGGAGGCTATTATAGAAATCAGATGAGCAGTGTTGGTGATTTAGAACATAATAGTATCTTGAAAGTGGCTAGAAGTAGTCCAAATCTGGATATATTTTGAGTGAAGAGGCCCATGGAATTTGCTGACTTAGATTGGATGTGGGGAGTGAGACAAAGAGGAGTCAAGGTTGTTGTCAACAGTGGATGGGGTCCGGGAATGGGAGACCTTGACTATTTTTTGGAGACCTATGAAAGGATTATATGCAAGGGAATGATGTGGTCACACCTGGGTTTAAAAAAATTAATCTGGATACATATGGAAATGGGAGCGTGAAGCCAGATTGCTGGGAGTTTGTTATTCAGAGTAGAGGTGCCTGGACTGGGATCCTGCTGGTGGGAATGGAATGGAAAGATGAAATTTTAAAGTAATTTGGAGGGAAAAAAAAAAGCAACATAGGCAACTGCATGTGTAGATGGTGGAGAAACAGAAAGTTGAGAGGAAGAGTCAATGGTTTCTTTAGTCTATATAACATTTTACTTTTCTCAAAGGTGCACACTCATCTGATCCAAGGGCTAATCTTACCTTCCACACAAAACTGGTTTCAACCTCTCTTGCAATTTCTTCCTCCTAGTGTGGTAGGAGGAGATGTTAGTGGGGATTTATGTGTACATATGTGAGAAGGTGATCAGTGACAAAGTTATTGGAATAGTCATTCAGGGAGAGAGAGCAAAGGATATTAGGGGTAGTGCAAAGGTAGAGAGGCTGGCAAGTTGAAGAGACACTGGGGACAGAAGATTTGAAGGATTAATTAAAGGGTTTATGGGGAAAGGGAGGAAACAGTAGTTGATGGCTGTTATTCTGGCAATTTATACTAACTGCTCAATCTGTAGGCTATTCCAGGAGAGGACCCCAGTCTCCAAACCCAAGTGATTTGGTATAGTCCATTCCTTCCACTATTTGCTTTGGGTTGCCTCTGGCTTTCATTATCTCTGTGCCATCTTGGTGCTTATCTTCCGCAGAATCATTGCTGTCTCTCCATAGGCTCTGGCTATTATTAATCCTTCCTTAGAAACCAGAACTTTTGAGAGGCAGGTGACTTTAGGAGTGACCTTTGGACAGAAACTCTGCTCTCAGAATCCCTCTGTGCTCCCAAGTATGAATTCCAGAGTGTGATATTTAGAATTCTCCAGGGCGCCTGAGTGGCTCGGTCAGTTGAACATCTGACTTTGGCTCAGGTCATGGTCTTGCAGTTCGTGGGTTTGACCCCTGTGTCAGGCTCTGTGCTGGCAGCTTGGTGCCTGGAGCCTACTTCGGATTCTGTGTCTTCCTCTCTCTCTGCCTCTCCCCTGCTCACACACTCTCTCTCTGTCTCTCAAAAATGAATAAACGTTAAAAAAAAAAAAACCAGAATTCTCCAGATACCTGTGGGGCATTTGTATGTGTATTTGAGAAGGTAGGAAGGTGAGACAAGCCCATGTTCTGACAGGGAGAAGATTGTGAAGGTGATATGGAAAGCCAGAGCCCTAGAGTGTTCTGTCCTAGCATTCATATCCAAGGACTCTGTTAATTATCTAGGTCCATGTCCTGGAGTTCCTTTCAGTGATATGGGAAGGGAGGGACTTTTTTGTCTTCCGTCTATGTCTTCACTGGTTTCACAATAGTGTATTTACTGATTAAAATACATGTGGTAAGGAAAAACACTCATTTGAGAAAGAAGATGGTCTCAGACCATCTCTTCCCTTTGTGGGAGTGGTGGAGGCTTAGTGGTCATAGATACTCTGCAAAGTCCTTCTTGCTCTTCTAGTTCAGGATTCTAGATTGTGTCTCAAGAGGAAGTGGGTTTTTAGAAGTTTTGATGCAACCTATAGTGACTCAGTAGGTGGGCTGGGCTTCTGTTGCCATGGTGAAATAAAGGAGGATTTTAGAAGGTTTGGAGTTAAGGGGCTGAGGTTGAGAGTCTGCTCCCTTTGCCTGGGGCAGTCCTGGTCCTGGTAGTATATACTTTATGCTAATGGAGGTATGTGGGGAAATAACTGTTGCTGGAAACAGTCTTTCTCCATTTGAATCTGGTGGGCAAATTGCAGAAGAAGGCTGGAGGATTTCATGTTTAAGGTGGATCTCTAATCTGTTTCACTTCTTCCTGAGTTTTATGACCCTTGACACCTTAAAGAGTTCTTCCCTAAAGTACTGAAAATGAGACAGGTAGGCTGTGTTGTCCAATTCACTAGTCACTTTTTAGAAGTAGGTGGGATGTTAATAGTAAATGTGTAATAATATGTGTTATAGATTAATATATTATCATATATGTTAACATATGTAATAATAAGTATATAATAAATGGAGACTGGAAGCCAGATTCAGTATCCTGAGCTCCATGTCAACTTCATGAATTTGTGTCTGGGCTGACTTCTTATACCAGTGTATTTAGTGAATAATGAGGAGAATGGTTTTAGATAATGCCCTTTTCTGAGCTTTCTTTTTCCCCACCTGTAAACATAGAGAATGAACAGGGTACTTGTTAAAGTTAACTTCTGGCACTGACCTTTAGAATTGCTGAAATAAATGTAGGGGACTGCAGTGACAGGACAGCTGGGAGAGGTTGGAAGCAGGGGAGGAACCTGATAGTGGGTTCCTGTCCCTTGAAGGTATCAGGTGGTCAGGTGGGAGCATGGGTTCTTGCTTTAGGGCAGTTTTACATTTACAACAGTAAGTACAGAAGGCATGGAGCTGAGGATGGGCCTTTCTCCTTTTCCTGGATTTGGTATGAGAGAAATTGGGCAATAGTAATGATTCCCAGTGTCTGGTACCTTGAACCTCTATCTGAGAATTTGAGACTCTCAGTTATAATCCTTTGAGGTCATTTAGTCTACTTCCTATACAAAGCAGGAATTGTAGCTCCAATATCTCCATCCCCAACAATCCCCATGTTATCAGTCTGATTATGGAACACTACCAAGAGCACACAGTTCACTTACTATCTGTCCCATTGTTGGACAGCTCTGCTACAAAGTTCTTAGATATAGTCCCTCCCTGTAAGTTTCTTTCACTCTATCTTTTTCCTTTGCTTTAGTTCTATTTTCTGAGGCTACATAGAATAATCCTATTCTTTTTTTCCATAGAACATCTCTTCTGATATAGGAGGGCAGTTATTTTTTTTTTAAGTTTATTTATTCATTTTGAGGGAGACAGAGCAAGTGGGGCAGGGGTAGAGAGGGAGACAGAGAGTCCCAAGCAGGCTCTGTACTGCCTGTGCAGAGCCCAATGTGGGGCTTGAATCCTCTAAACCTTGAGATCATGACCTGAGCTGAACCAAGAGTCAGACGCTCAACCGACTGAGCCACCCAGGTGTCTGGAGGACAGTTATTATATCCCTTTGCAGGCTGAATGTGGAATTATAGAAATTTAAATATAGAAGATGCCTTAAAGATCATCTAGTTCAGTAATTTTCAATTTTTTAAAGTCATTAGAATCTTTTTGCTCAAATAAAATATTATATGTATAGTGATTAACAAAAGTAGGCTATAGCAGCCCCTGGGTGACTCAGTTAAGCATCTGACTCTTGATTTTGGCATGGGTCATGATCTCATGGTTCGTGGGATTGAGCCCTGTGCTGGGCTCTATGCTAACAGCATGGAGCTTGCTTGGGATTCTCTCCCTGCCCCTCCCTTGCACGGTCTCTCTCCCCCAACTCTCAAAAATAAATAAATAAATAAACTTTTTTTTTTTTTTTTTTTTTTTTTTTTTGTAGTAAAGAGTAGGCTGAGGGACGCCTGGGTGGCTCAGTCAGTTAAGCGTCCGACTTTGGCTCAGGTCATGATCTCATGGTCTGTGGGTTCGAGCCCTGTGTTGGGCTGTGTGCTGACAGCTCAGATCCTGGAACCTGCTTCGATTCTGTGTCTCCCTCTCTGCCCCTCTCTGCCCCTCTGCTACTTGCACTCTGTCTCTCTCTGTCTCTCAAAAATAAATAAACATTTAAAAAAATTTAAAAAAAAAGTAGGCTATAGACTCTGCTTAGATTTCAGTCCCTACTCTAATACTTATTAGCTAGGGTAGTTGCCTCACTTCTTTAAACCTTAGTTTTCCTGTCTGTAAAATGTGAATAATAACAATTCCTATGACATAGATTGTTGTGAAGAATAATTGGAATAATCTGTGTAAAGGGTTAAGTGCTTGGCAAACAGTGTGTTAGCTGTTTTTATCATTATTACCCAAAGCCCCATACCCAAAACAGGCAAGAGCAGAGCTGATCTGGTTGAAACATAGACAGGAGGACCAGAGCTGCATTCTTTTGGCTTCACTTTGTCACTGAGGTCCTTGTGAGGTATGTGTGTAGAACATCTAGGGATTTGCAAAGCTCAGTTTGAAAATCCCTGATCTAGTCCAGTGTCCTTTTTTAAAAAAATGTTTATTTATTTTTGAGAAAGACAACATGAGCAGGGGAGGGGCAGAAAGTGAAGGAGAGAGAGAATCATAAGTAGGCTTGAGCGCAGAGCCTGACAAAGGGCTTGAACCCATGAACCATGAGATCTTGACCTGAGCTGAAATCAAGAATCAGACGCTTAACTGACTGAGCCACCCAGGCGCCCCTAGCCCGGTGTTCTTATTTTATGGATGAGGTAATACTGAGTCCATATTCCCAGTTTCCTTACATGATGTAGTTTCCTGAACAACTTCTTTATCATCCGTGTCAGTCTCCTCTAGTCTACTCTAGTTTGTCAGTATCTCTAATGAAGTATTCTAGCTATGGTCTCCATCAGGCAGGGAACTATTACCATTCTTTGTTCTAACTTTACATATTTAAGATTACATTAACCCCATCCACAGCTAACTCTACCTGAATTACTGTCAGTGCCTGCCACCCAACTTATAATCTCCTATAATACCTAAGACTTCTCTATTTATTTTAATAATAAACTGTGTCTCCTCTGTACTGTACTTGTATGTTTGTTCCCTTGTTTTTTTGAACCTGGATATGGTTTACAACAATGCTTAATAGATGAGGAACTTGAGGCTCAGAGAGTGGAAGTGACTTGGCCAGTCACGTAGCAGTTGTAACTTGTTCTGGACAGAACACTTACATTCTCTTATTGTAGACACTATGCTTGTTTGTACAGCCTTTGCGTCTTTGACAATTTGCCACTTGTCTAACCAGTAGTTTATTTCAGGGGTTTAGAGCTAGCTTTAGAAATGTTAACCATAGGGGTGCCTGGCTCACTCAGTCAGTGGAGCAGGCAACTCTTGATCTTGGGGTTGTGAGTTCAAGCTCCATGTTGTGTGTGGAGCCTACTTAAGGTTGAGGCTCCGACTTTGGCTCGGGTCATGATCTCATCATTTGTGAGTTCGAGCCCCACGTCAGGCTCTGTACTGACAGCTCAGAACCTAGAGTCTGCTTCGGATTCTGTGTCTCCCTCTCTCTCTCTGCCTGCCTCCCCCCGCCCCCACTTGCGTTTTCTCTCTCTCTCTCTCTCTCTCTCTCTCTCTGTCTCTCTTGCTCTCTCTCAAAAATAAAAAAAACATTTTTAAAAAAGTATCGTTGACTACAATTTATAACATATAAAGCTAAATACATTAGAGGGCAGGGGTGCCTGGGTGGCTCAGTCGATTAAGCATCCAACTTCAGCTTAGACCATGGTCTCACCATTTGTAAGTTCAAGCCCTGCATCAGGCTCTGAGCCTGGAGGCTGCTTCAGATTCTTTATCTCCCTCTCTTTCCTCCCCTTGCCCGCTCACGCTCTCTCTCTCTCTCTCTCTCTCATAAATAAACATTAAAAACATTTTTAAAAATACATTAAAGGGCAAACCTCAAAGAAATAACATCCTTTCCTTAGCTGAGATGTGCTCATTTATCCACTCATTAAACAGTTTTTTACTAAATACCTACTATATGTAGTCTGCATACTACCTTGAGAATAGTGGATGAGGGGCATGGTACAATAGCAAATGGATAGTAATAGCACTGACAGTAGTTCAGGCAAAATATGAAAATGTAAATAAAGGTAGAGGTCGTGAAAAGTGGTCAGATTTTGGAATGTTTTGAAGGCAGAGCCAATAGGATTTGCTGATGAACTTGATGTGGGGTAGAAGAGAATGGAGTCAAGAATATCTCAAAGGTTTTTTGTCTGAGCAACTGGAAAAATGGAATTTTCATTAGTTGAGTTGGAGAAGAAAGAAAACTGGGAGGAGAAGCTTTGAGGAGAATCAGGAATTTATGTTTCATACACAGAGATGTAAAATTGCAGCTTTGACAATTTCTAAGGAACCAATGAAGAATTTTAATTAGACGTATGACATATCAGTTACATTTTGAAAAGATCAATCTTTTGGTTATATATACTAAAAAAAAAAAAAAAAAAGCCTAGCCTGAGGATCTGCAGGCAGAGGTCCTAACCATTACTTTGTGACCTTTGGCAAGTTATGACATCCTTCTGAGCCTCAGTTTCCTGACCTTACAAATGGGATAGCAAATCTTGTCCTACCTATCTCAAAAAATTGCTATGAGGATTAGTTGAAATGAAAGATGAGAAAACATACTGAAAATATTTATTACTTTGCAGTGATGCTAATATTCATACATATCACACATGTCCAAGGGCATTGTTAGGCAGAGAGATTCAAGACTGGCAGCCACATATGACTTTTCTATCCTTTTCAAAATGCCATTCTTTCCTCTCATGAACACTTAGCCTCTTTTCTCAAACTTGGCTCAAAATGTACTATTTCTAGGAAATGTTTGATGATTGACCACACTTTTGTTTTGTTTTGCATTCCTTTGGTGTTTTCCTACTCTTGACTTTTTCATGCTTTTCTTGATCTCTGTCCTCCTAAGATTGGCCTTAAGTAATGGGTGGTTTGGATCTCTCCAATTAAAGATTTTAAGCTTATGAAAATAAGGACTGGCCTCTCATTCTCTTCCTTTTATGATGTGGCAAGCAGTAGGCACTGATTGTCAGGTGACCACTCTGTCAAAGATCACTTTCATTCCTCCATGGCTTGGGATTTAGTAGGTAAAAAGTTTTGAGGTGGTGGAGGGGCTTTTAATCTAGGGACCTTTCTTGCTTTTCTTTATCTACAGAATAAAACTTAAACTAAGCATTTGGGATTCTTTGTATGATATCTCCCTCATCTATATTATCAGTCTTTAATTTAAAAATTTGAAACAGGGACGCCTGGGTGGCTCAGTCGGTTAAGCGTCTGACTTCAGCTCAGGTCACGATCTCGCGGTCCGTGAGTTCGAGCCCCGCGTCAGGCTCTGGGCTGATGGCTCAGAGCCTGGAGCCTGCTTCCGATTCTGCGTCTCCCTCTCTCTCTGACCCTCCCCCGTTCACGCTCTGTCTCTCAAGTAAATAAACATAAAAAATAAATAAATAAATAAATAAAATAAAATAAAAATTTGAAACATACCTAAATTTATAGAAAAGTTACAAGTACAGATCTTTCTCAGTCACTGGGGCCTGTGCTTAGGTACAGATGGGCAAGTAGAGCCAACATAACAGTGGCCAGGAGGTGGTTTTGTCACAAAACCTATGTGACTCCACAGAGACCCTTCAGGAAATTCCGTCAACTAAGAGCTGAAGCTGATTAGCAATATGGGCTCTGGAACAAATGTGAGGTCTAGAGGGTTAACTTGACTCTGGCCAAAATCCATAAGGCTGCCCGGGAGCTGCTCATGCACATGTCTGTTTGAAGGTAATACCTTGCTGCAGTGACTCATCTGTATCCAGGTACACCTGGAGAGCAAAATAAAGCTTCAATCCAGAATAGTCTTTACTTGACTTTCAGGACCTTGACATTCTAATCTTTTCTGTCTTATAGCCAGCAAAATATACCTAAAGGTCTAAACTAAATTGGTTGCTATTTAATTTTATATCAAATGATTGAGATTTTTAAAAATTCCACAAATATTTCAGCAGGGACCTCCCAAAGAGTTTGCAATTAAAGATTTTATGAATTAGGAATATTTTTGAAACTGCAAATACCAGCTTATATTATTATCACTCAATTGAGAATAAAGATAATTTAACTGCATGAGAATAGGCAGAACATACAACACAAAATATCCTTTATATCAAATAAATTTAGCTTTATGAAAAAACACCACTGGTAAATGAAAATGTTATTTAGGATGGGTATTTGTAAACTGGCCTGTGCTTTTCCACTTCTATATCTAAGCTAATTAACGTTGTTCTCTTCCTGAATTGGTCTGTTCCTTATCTGAGCCATCTAAATCCTGCTTATTCTTTCATAACCATCCGTAATGCCATCTTCTTTGTGAAGCTTTTCCCACTTCTCACTTTCCAACCCTCTTTCTTGCTCTCAGCCAGAATGAATAATAAAACCTATATCTAGAGGGGTACCTGGGTGTCTCAGTTGGTAAAGTGTCCCACTTCAGCTCAGGTCATGATCTCACTGTTTGTGGGTTTGAACCCCACATTGGGCTCTGCACTGACAGCTTAGAGCCTGGAGCTATTTTGCATTCTGTGTCTCCCTCTCTCTATGTCCCTCCCCTGCTTGTGCTCTCTCTCTCTCTCTCTTTTAAATAAACATAAAAAAAATAGTTTTTTTAAAAAAAAATCTATATCTAGAAAGCACATTTAATGAAATATTTCCCTCATTTACAGTTGAAGCACCTAAGGCCCAGAGAAGTGAAATCATTTGTAAAAGGATTCATGTTGCCAGAAGTAGCAAAGCTTGACTTGAAACCAGTTATCCTGACTTCCAGTCCAGAGCAGTTGCCCTGTCTGTTCATTTCCCTGTCATTGCAGCATTCCTGCCCAGGGGCTGAGAGAGCTTCAGATGGAGCAAAAGATGGTCCTAGAAGAACAGCTTGGCTGAAGTTGATCAGTTAAGGTTGAGCCAGACCCTGGAAGAACCCAGGACAAGGCTGAACAGTGTGAACTTTATTAGGCATTAGGGAGCTTTTGATAATAAAGGATCAGAGAGCACTGTCCTCATTCACTTTTTAATACTGCTATCTCATTGTAGTTTTGACTGGCATTTTTCTAATGACTAGTAATGTTTCACGTGCTATTGGCCATTTGTATATGTTGTTTCAGGAAATGTCTATTCAAGTCCTTTGCCCATTTTTGAATTGTGTTGATTGGTTTTGTGTTGATCTTTAGGAGTTATCTGTATCTTTTGGATATTAATCCCTTATGAGATACATAATTTGCCAATATTTTCTCCCATGCTGTGGGTTGCCTTTTCACTATGGGGATAGTCTTTTGATGCGTAAAATTTTTAATTTTTTATAAGTTCAATGTCTATTTTTTGTTTGTTTGTTTCCTATGTTTCTGGGTATAATATCTGAGAAATTATTGCCAAATCCATTGTCATGAAATTTTTATCATATGTTTTCTTCTAAGAATTTTATTATTTTAGGGGTGCCTGGGTGGCTCAGTCAGTTGAACATCTGACTTCAGCTCAGGTCATGATCTCATAGTTCAGTTGGAGGCTTTGAGCCCTACATCAGGCTCTCTGCTGTCAGCATAGAGCCCACTTCCAATCCTCTGTCCTTCTCTCTCTCTGCCCCTACTCCGTTTGTGCACTCTCTCTCTCAAAAATAAGTCATCATTAAAAAAAAAAAAGAATTTTATTATTTTAGGTCTTACATTTAGATCCTAAATGACATGTGCCAGGCAGTACTAGGTGCTGAGACATAGCAATAGACAAAATAAATATGGTTCTTGTCCTCATGGAGCTTACATGCTGGGTGGGTGGAGCAAGATTTTTGCCTATGAACTGAAATTTTATTTAGGAAGGAAATGTGGAGACAATGTATTTTGCCTTGTTTCAGGAAATGGGGCCATGTCTCTAGAAGCAAATGGATATACGAATGCTTCTGTGACACTTGAGCGTTGTCAAGGACTATGAAGGTAGACATATGCAGGCTTCCCTGCCAGAGGTTTTGGGTCTTTCAATTAAGTTCTCAGGATATTAAAGAGATTGTGATGCGCATGATCTTGACCATGGGCTAAAGCTTAAAATGGACAAGAGTCTCCTCCTTCTCACAGTGTTGCTAGAGATTCTTAGGAGAGAGGCTTCTCTGATATTCATTTAGGTGCAGTCCAAATTGGTGTTGTTGAATAGACAGTAGCCCGAAAGTCAGAAACCTGGGACCTAGTTACAGATTTTCCTTAACCTGCTGTGTAGTCTTGGCAAGCCACTTCCTTTGGATTTCTTGGATTTTTAAAATGGGGATAATTAGGGGCCCCTGGGTGGCTCAGTTGGCTAAGCGTCTGGCTTTGGCTCAGGTCATGATCTCACGGCCCGTGAGTTCAAGCCCCACGTCGGGCTGTGTGCTGACAGCTCAGAGCCTGGAGCCTGCTTGGGATTCTGTGTCTCCCTCTCTTTCTGCCCCTCCACCACTCATGCTGTGTCTCTCTCTCTCTCTCTCTCTCTCAAAAAATGAATAAACATTAAAAAAATAAATAAATAAAATGGGGATAATTATACCTGCTCAACCTATTGCTAAAGTAGCTGTGAAGATCAGGTGAAAGAATATCCTCTAAAATGGTTTTATTCTATACTTGTGTAAGGAATTAGCTTGATTCCTATTTGATCTATGCAAACACCATGTGAGTCAGGCATGACAGGTTTTATTACTTTTATTACTTTCATTTTATTTACTTCTATTTGGACTCTATCTCAGCCAAATTTGTTTTCTCCCCTGTGCCCCATCCCCTGTGTATGTAAAACCTCTTTTCTCTGAAAGTGACTTTTAGGGCCCATTCTCCTGCCTCTGAAAGGAAGAAATGAGAATCAAGAAGTCTAAGATGCATTAGAAATTATCCAGTCTAATACCAATCTTCTCCATCCTCTTGACTCCCGCATTTCCTCTAATACTTTACAGAGAAGGAAACTGAGGCTCAGAGAGACGAGAAAATTTGTGCAAATTCATACATTGAATTAGGGGTAAACAATAAATCTAGCGACTCTAAATAATTACTTGAGAATTTTATTAATAATCCAGATTCCTGGACCCTGCCAGCCTATCAATTCAGAATCTCCAAAGGATAAGACTTCTGACTTGTATTTTTATAACTACCTCAGATGATTCTGATGTAGTGGGCAGTGGCAGGATACCTTTGAAAAATAATTATTTAGATTGGTGGTCTTAAGGAGTGCCTGGCTGGCTCAGTCGGTAGAGCATATGATTTTTGATCTCAGGGTTGTGAGTTTGAGCCCCTCATTGGGCATAGAGCTTGCTTAAAAAATAATAATAAATGAATGGTCTTAAACTTTTAAAATTATATAACTAAAAGAATTTTGAAAAATTACATAACTGTTTATACATTTTTTTAATGTTTATTTATTTTTGAGTGAGCACAAGCAGGGGAGGGGTAGAGAGAGCGGGGAAGCAGGCTCCATGCTGACTGCAGTGAGCCTAATGTAGGGCTCGAACTCACAAACCTCAAGATTGTGACCTGAGCCACAGTCGGATGCCCAACTGACTGAGTCACTCAGGCACCCCAACTGTTTACACATTTTAAAGTTCACATTTAAACATTTTATCATAAGATTAAATAATTGCAAAAAATCTAATTTTCAATGCGTTTTATGTTATATACATGTATATATTTTATGTATCTTTTTTGAAATCTTGGAACTCCAAATTTAGATCATATAATTTATAGAAAATGTCCACCATACAATCTAGCTTACACAGCTGGTTCTCACTGTCAACAAATCAGCCAAATGAGATTACTTTCTATTGGAAAATGCCTAACTTTTTTTTTTCTAATTAAAATAAATATGTTAAATATTCAACTTATGAATCATAATTCTAAGAGAAATAAGGCAAGTAGTTTTGTCATGAGTTTGTCACCTGCTTGAATTAAGATGTTACTCCTTTCTGGGCTCCATAGTTCAGGTGTTAGAGCACTGGTCTTGTAAGATGTTACTCCTTTCTGTTCTTATTTCTTTTTTAACTTTTAAAAATGCTATTTTTGAGAGAGAGACAGAGTGTGAGTACGAGAGGGACAGAGAGAGAGGGAGACACAGAATCAGAAGCAGGTTCCAGGCTCTGCACTGTCAGCACAGAGCCTGGTGAGAGACTCGAACTCATGAACTGTCAGATCATGACCTGAACTGAAGTCAGATGCTTAACTGACTGAGCCACCCAGATACCCCTATACTGATTTCTTAAGAAAGCTCTCTGATTTGCTGCCTTGGGCCTTTCCCTCTGAGGTTACAGATTCTCAAATTGTCCCTTTGGCACTCTGGATAAGAGAGAGAGATGGTAATTTTTTTTTTTTTTTAAATAAAGTAGGAGAAGTGTATTTGTGAAGGAGAAAGTGGGAAAGGAGAACCAACTCAGGCAGAGCAATGTTAGGAAAGATTACATATGGAAGTTGAGAATCTGGACACTTTCTTAAAACTTTCCCTGCTCAGGTACCACAGGAATAGAGAAAACCCTTCAAACTAATGATTTCAACCATCCTATGTACCTAAATAACAAAGAACCATTGTAATAAATATTTTTGCATGCATCAAACTTGAGAGACCTGATGTACATATAAAATGGTGCCCTTGGCTGTTCTTTCCACTTTGTTTTTCTGCTATAGGCATATGTCTGTTTTAGGCAACATGCCTAATGCTGTAATAGCAAAGGATCTGAGAGGTCTGCCCTCATTCACTTGTTTTGGGTAAGGCTAGCATGGGGCACAGTATCATAGGAGTGAATGTATATGATTTCCCTCCTGTAAGGAGGAATTAAGCAATGGGAAAAGGGTTACTTCTGTACTGGCCCAGGTCTGCCTTGTCAACAGAATCCAACTGGCACCAAAGCCACTTTGGCCAAGGGGAACAGGCACAAGGTTCCTGGATCAAGGCCTGAAAATAGCTGGCATGAGGACAGGATGCAATAATAGCCTCGATTGCAAAGCACAAGTCCCATAACCTGAACCTCAGCTCCAGGGGCTTATTGCAGTCTCTCCCATGGCAGAGTCCAGAATTGAGCCCATTGTAGGTGCTTAAGAACTCTTCTTGATATGTCTCCAAATCCCATTCCACAAGTTTCACACTCTTCTCCATGTCTACCATTTCTTCCTGCCTGTCTAGCATCTATCTTCTTTGTTTATATCCTCTAGAATTCCCTCTTTCTTTCCATGTTTCCTCACTCTGATATGGCTGGCCATATAGACAGAGAACTTTGTTCATTCTTTCATTTTTTTACCCATTCATTTCACAATTATGTATTGAGTACCCACCGTGTCAGATTTTGTGCTAAGCACTGAGGAGGAGAAAGATAAAAATGTCTTGTCTGCTTTTAAGGAACTTACAGTCCAGTGAAGGAAACAGATGTATACCTATGACTATAATGTTAAAATAAATAACTGCTGGGCGCCTGGATGGCTCAGTCAGTTGAGCATCCGACTTTGGCTCAGGTCATGATTTCACAGTTCATGGGTTCAAGCCCCATGTTGGGCTTTGTGCTGACAGCTCAGAGCCTGGAGCCTGCTTCAGATTTTGTGTCTCCCTCTCTCTCTGCTCCTTCCCTGCTCATGCTCTGTCTCAAAAATAAATTAAAAAAAAAAACATTAAAATAAATAACTGCCAAGTCTTTGAAGGAGACAGTATGAATGAATGAACACTGTGAATGAATGAATAGTGTGCTAAGAGGCAAACTTTTGGAAAGGAAGATTTGCAAAGATGTCTGCTTTTCCAAGTTAATCTGTATATTATTGCAATTCCAATCAAAGTCACAGAATTTTTAAATTTGAGATATAATCCATATCATGCAGTTTACCCATTTAAAGTGTACAAGTCAATGATTTTTCTATTTTTTTTTAAATTTTTTTAAATGTTTATTTACTTTTGAAAGAAAGAGAGACAGAGCATGAGCAGGGGAGGGGCAGAGAGAGAGGGAGACACAGAATCCGAAGCAGGCTCCAGGCTCTGAGCTGTCAGCACAGAGCCCAACACGGGGCTCGAACTCTCAGACCGCGAGATCATGACCTGAGCCGAAGTTGGACGTTCAACTGACTGAGCCACCCAGGTGCCCCAATGATTTTTGTTCTATTGACAGAGTTGTGCAGTCATCATCACAACCAATTTTAGGACATTTTCATCACCCCAAAAAGGAACCCCATATTCGTCAGCAGTCACTCCTCATTTTCCTCCAACTTTCCCTACTGTAGCCCTAGGCAACCATTAATCTATTTTCTGTCTCTATAGCTCTGACAGTTCTGGACATTTCATATAAATGAAATCATACAACATGTGGCCTTTTTTCTAGCTTCTTTCACTTAGTGTAATCTTTTAAATGTTCACCAATGTTGTAGCATGTAACAGTATTTCATTCCTTTTTATGCTGGATGATATTCCACTGGATAGATATACCATGTTTTATTTATCCATTCTTCAGTTGATGGCTGTTTGGGTTGTTTTCACTTTTTGGTATCATAAATCATGCTGCTATGAACATTTGTGTACAAGCCTTTGCATGAGCGTGTGTTTTAAGTTCTCTTGGGTGATTACAGCTACGCTAAAATCCATCCTTGGTGGACTTCAATTCTACAGTTCTGAGGACTCCTGTACTTTGATTTTCTTCATTGTGCTATTTCTGGCTTTGGAAAAAATACCCCCCTTTTGGAGACCATGTCATTTAGGAGAATGCCCTGAACTAGATATTTAGATACTAGAACCAGCCATAGGTGACTATTAATATTTAAAATAATTAAAATTAAATAAAATTAAATAAAATTAAAAATTCAGTTCTTCTGCCACATTGCAAGTGTTCAATAGCTATATGTGGCTTGTGGCTACTATGTTGGATAGCACTGCTTTATTTTTTCTAATTAATTAATTATTTATTTAAAAAATTTACATCCAAGTTAGTTAGCATATGGTGCAATAATAATTTCAGGAGTAGCATCCAATGATTCATCCCCTACGTGTAACCCCCAATGCTCATCCCAACAAGTGTCTTCCTTAATGCCCCTTGCCCATTTAGCCCATCCCCTCACCCACAACCCCTCCAGCAACCCTCAGTTTGTTCTCTGTATTTAAGAGTCTCTTATGTTTTGTCCCCTCCCTGTTTTTATATTATTTTTGCTTCCCTTCCCTTATGTTCATCTGTTTTGTATCTTAAATTTCACATATGAGTGAAGTCATATGATATTTGTCTTTCTCTGACTAATTTCACTTAGCATAATACATTCTAGTTCCATCCACGTTGTTGCAATGGCACGATTTCATTCTTTTTGATTGCTGAATAATACTCCATTGTATATATATACCACATCTTAATCCATTTATCAGTCAATGGACATTTAGGCTCTTTCCATACCTTGGCTATTGTTGATAGTGCTACTATTAACATTGGGGTGCATGTGCCCCTTTGAAACAGCACACCTGCATCCTTTGGATAAATACCTAGTAGTACAATTGCTGGGTTGTAGGCTAATTCTATTTTTTAATTTTTTGAGGAATCTCCATACTGTTTTCCAGAATGGCTGCCTCAGTTTGCATTCCCACCAATAGTGGATAGCACTGTTTTAGAATAATGGGACTACTAATGTGATAAGTAACCTTGAAGCCATCACTTCCCATCTGTGCATTAGATTTCTCATCTGTAAATAAGGGTAGTGGACATTGAAAGCCTTTCCCTCCTCTGGCATTCTAAGTGATTTATGATTCAGTCTTTGGAGTGTGCCTCCTCTCCCCTCCTCCTCCATCCTTTCTCCCTCTTCACCGTGGCTGGGACAGGAGTGCCCAGGGGGAACATTAGGCTGCTAATTGGTCAAGTTATATTACTCCCACTCCCTGCTCCTTGGTGAAAGGGAAAGTGACTTGAGGGTATACCTACATCTGAGTGCCTCCCATTTGTGCAGTGCTTTATGGACCATAGAAAACATTTTACATGATTTCTTAATTTTATATAATCAAAGAATCTCAAAGTTGGAAGAGCCTTAAAGGTCATCTCAAACTTCAGAAAATATGAATCACATGAGTTGCATATAAAATGAGAATTCTAAGGCCCCCACTCCCTGGAGAATGATCTAGTAGGTGTCGGGGTTTCCCTGGCCCAATCTGTACCATCCTACACTGCAGCTCTGTGGGGGCAGGGCCTTGGAATTTGCATTATTAACACTGTGTGACCATGCTTTGAGACACACTGGCCTTGCTTGGTCCCAACCATGTTTTGGAGTCTGCTCTTTAATATCCCTGCAGATCCCAGATGTTACATATCTCCAGAGTTAGGAAGCTCCTGAAGGAGTACCTTCTATCATTGGATAGCTCTGACAGTTTGAAAGGCTCTCCTTATGTTGAACTCTCCCAATTGCCCCACCTCTTCCATTTATAGTTACATAACACTAGTCTGCTTCTTTCCCATAATAATCCTTCAAGTTTGTTTATTTATTCAGCAAATATTTATTGAGCGTTGGCTATATATAAATTTCTCTGCAAGGCACTGGGGATTCAGCAGTGAATAAGACCAACTTGGTCTGTGCCTTCAGGAAACTTACAGTCTAGTAGGGGAGACAGACAATTAAAAAAAATAATAATAATACAATTATAGCTTGAGAAAAATGCTATGAAAATAAATAGTGTTGTGATGAAGAATAACAGGAAAGGCTGATGCTACTTAGGGTGATCTGAAACATGACATAGAGCAAACCATTTGAAGAGCTGGGGGAAGAACATGGCATATTCTATCAGTCAGAAGGCTCATAATGTGTTTGGAGTCTTTTGAGTAGAATGTCCCATTCTGATGGGACAAGATGAGTTGGAGAAGATACAAGGCATAGTAGAAGTTTGGATTTTCTTCTACAGTCAATGGAAGGCACCCTAGGTTTTTATTTTTTATTATTTTTAAAGTTTATTTATTTTGAAAGCAAGAGCAAGTGTGCGGGGAGGGGTAGAGAGAGGGAGAGAGGGAGAGAGGGAGAATCCCAAACAGGCTCCATGCTCAGTGCGGAACTCAAACTCACAGAACTGTGAGATCATGACCCGAGCCGAAATCTAAAGTCAGATGCCTGACAGGCTGAGCCACCCAGGTGCCCCGCCACTTAAGGATTTTAAACAGGAGGTGATGTAATCAGTCTATGTCCTTAATAGATTATTCTGGATGATGTATGGATTAGAAGAGGGTAAGAGTGAAGTGGGAGACCAGTTTGGGGGCATTGTGGTCATCTAGGCAAGAGATGAAGGTTGCCTGAACCAGAGTGGAGGCAGCAGAGATACAGATATTGAGACTTACTCTTGTGTCTCAGGATCTTCTCTTCTCCAGGATAAATAGCTCAGTCCAGATTGTCCTCTCATAGTAGGTGTGATTCCTTTTCTCATCTGGTTATTTCTCCTCTGGAAGGCCTAACCCATCAGGTTAGATCCTGCACTCTGTTTCTGTGAGGAGCCTAGTTTTTGCCACCTATTTTTTCCTCCAGCTCTTTCCTCCTATCCTGTGCCTTACTTTTCTGCTAGTCTAGGGAACTAAAATCTCCAATCCAATGACTGTCATATAGAGGGGAGCCCCAGTCTTCCCTGTCATTAATCAGTTATCAGGTTTTCTATGATTAATCCATGAACCTTAAGTACCTATTGTACCAACTGAATTTGGAGGAGACTTAGAGGAAAAAGACATGATCCCTGCCCTCTAAGAGCCCAAGGTGTAATGGGAACTATGAAGCCCCAATAAATGGGGCTTTGATAATGCAAGGTAGTACCAATAGACACAAGGAAAGTGAGATCTACTCTGCCACAACCCACCATGTGACCTCGAACACATTAAATGGCTTCTTTGGATCTCTTTAGAGTTAGGAGACTAAACTGAATGTTCTTTTAAAAACTCAACATCTGGGTCACCTGAGTGGCTCAGTTGGTTAAGTGTCTGGCTCTTGATTTCGATTCAGGTCAGGATCTCACGGTTTGTGAGATTGAGCCCAGAGTTGGGCTCTGCACTGACAGCACACAGCCTACTTGGGACTCTCTCTCTCTCCCTCTCTCTTTGCTCCTCCCCCGCTCATGCACTAGCTCTTTCTGTCTCTCAAAATAAGTAAATAAACACTAAAAGAAAAAAACAACTAAACTCTTAACACCCTAGAGAGCTTGGGAGCTAGTAGTAAGCCAGTATTCTGCAGTCAAATGCTCTACTCCTGAGCTATACCCCCGTAAGCCTGTATTCTGTTCACCTCCTCCTCCTAAAGAGCCAGGGGCCCCAATCTGGTGTATATGTCAGAGAAAGAAGACACTGAAAGGAGTAAGGTGCCTAATCAATAATGCGTAACTTGAGCCTAGAGTCTGAGAGAGGAATGTACACTGTGTGTGTGTGTGTGTGTGTGTGTGTGTGTGTGTAACTAGAAGTGGGCTCAGGTAAGCAGTTCTTGTATAGGTTTGTGCTTATCTGTTCCTGTGCACTTTCTTAACTTTTTTTTTTTAAAGTTTATTTATTTATTTTGAGAGAGAGAGAGAGAGAGTGTGTGTGTGTGCATGGGTGAATGCACAGGCAGGGGAGGGTCAGAGAAAGAGGAAGAGAGAGAATCCCAAGCAGTCTCCATACTGACAGCACAAAGCCTGACATGGGGCTCAAACCCACAAACTGTGAGGTCATGACTTGAGCCCAAATCAAGAATCGATGCTCAACTGACTGAGCCACCCAGGTGCCTCTGTTCCTGTGCACTTTCTATGTACCAGGCTCTATTCTAGGTTCTAGGGATATAGTAATAAACAAGATGACAAATTCTGTTACCATTGAGTTTATATTCTAATAAAAGACACAGATAATATACAAGTAAATAAAATACATGAGATAATTTCAAATAATGGAAAGTTATATGAAGAAAATAAAACAATGATGTGATAGAATTTTGGGAAGGACAAGCTTTGTACATAAGTGTGGTTCATGTACTTGCAGATGGGCCCATGTTTGAGTCCTGGGTCTCTGTGTTTCTCCTTGTTTGTGCCTCTGTGTACAAATGTGCATCTCTTGTGGCTACAACATTTTGTATTATAAGTATATATGATTTTATGCATGTGAGTGTACACAAACAAGCTGGTATATGGTACATATGTGGGGACATGTGTGCATGAGTGTGTGGAATGTGTTGGCATTTAGCCATAACTGGAGATGTTCTGAAGTTTCTGTGGTACTCATCAGTAGGCCAGTTAAGAAAATGGCTTTTTGCCTCTGGCATTCAGGGCTGTTTGCCAGCTTCTCTCTCTGTGTTCCTTCCCATTTTAGAGTGCTCTCTGTGCTTGGCTCCTCTCAGCCCTAGGAGGGCTAAGCCAAGGAAAGGATAGTAACTGACTCATCAAGCCAGGAGCGGGAAAGAGGCTGATAATCTGTGTAACCTCCAAGGCTTGGTTTCCCTGCTAGTCCCTGTCCTTCACACGATGAGGCAAAAAGGTCATGCCTTGAAATGAGAAAACCTGAGGATCTATTCTTGACTCTGCCAGTTATTATTGTTTGACCTTGGCCTAGCTATTACATCTCTGGGTTTTAGTTACCTCCCTCTTAGGTACTCCGTGTTGTAAGGAAAGGGAAGTAGCACAATGGCCTGCAGTATTTAGGGAGGGCTATTTCAGTCTTCTTAACCATTGCCTACAAGGCCCTATGTGATCTGACTGCTGCCTAACTCTCATTCTTACCTTTCTTCTTGTTCGCTATGCTCCAGCCATACTGGCTTCATTACTATTCTTTGACTAGGTCGAGCTTTTTACTGCCTCAGTGCCTTTCCAAATTTCAATGTTCTCTCTGCCCAGGATACTTTTCTTAAGAATTCATATAATTGACTACTTCTCATTACTCAGATCCCAGGGGGAGGCCTTCTCTGACCATCTTAAAGTAGTTGTCCTCTAATGTTTATCAATATTTAAAATGCACATATCCTTTGAATCCACAGTTTCACTTCTAGTAATTCATCCTACTGTTATATTTATTTGCAAGTGAGTAAAATGAGATTTGAATAAAGATATTTATTTATTTTTTATTAAAAAAAGTTTTTTTAATGTTTTTATTTATTTTTGAAGGAGAGAGAGAGAGACAGAGCGTGAGCAGGGGAGGAGCAGAGAGAGAGGGAGACACAGAATCCGAAGCAGGCTCCAGGCTCTGAGCTGTCAGCACAGAGCCTGACACAGGGCTTGAACTCACGAATTGTGAGATCATGACCTGAGCTGAAGTCGGATGCTTAACCGACTGAGCCACCCAGGCTCCCCATGAATAAAGATATTTATTGAAGCATTTATTTGTTAAACTATGGCACATACAAACTGGAACTTTATGCAGATGACAAAGAAAATAAAATAGCATTGTAAGTCTTGATGGAGAATATCAAGGTATATTGTTAAATTTTTAACAAAGAAAGATAATTGATCTCTATACTTAAGATTTGTGTCATTTATTGGATGTATATTATAGTCAATAAAAAACGTTATATAGAGGGGTGCCCAGGTGGCTGAGTTGGTTGAGCATCCAACTCTTGATTTCAGCTCAGGTCATGATCTGACGGTTTGTGGGTTTGAGCCCCATGTCAGGCTCTTTGCTGACAGCAGTGAGCCTGCTTGAGATTCTCTCTCTCTTCCTCTCTCTCTTCCCCTACCCCCCCTTAAAATAAATACATAAACATTAAGAAAAAAAAAACCCACGATACAGGGGCACCTGGCTGGCTCAGTCAGTTAAGCGTCCAACTTTAGCTCAGGTCCTGAGTTCAGGCCCCATGTCGAGCTCTGTGCTGATAGCTGAGAGCTTGGAGCCTGCTTTGGATTCTGTGTCTCCCTCTCTGTCCCTCCCCTACTCATGCCCTGTCTCTCTCTCTCTCTTAAAGATAAATAAACATTAAAAAAAATTTAAAAATCACGATACAGAACAGTATGTATTGTATGCCATCATTTATGTAGAAAAAACAAGAATATGTAAACATAAATGCATGTATATGTGTTTCCATAACAGCCTGTCCCATGGTTAAAACAGCTCTTTCCCACCTCTTCCCACCTAAGGTGCTTTGTTGGGGACTGTGAGGTGCTTACCTCTTTTCTGAACAGCATTAAAATTCAATTTTTTAATTCAGTTTTTAAATTTCCATCTTCAGTGATATCCCAAGGACCTTATGAAAGATGCTAACAGTGTAATCTTCTAAAGTGATTATCTTGGTCATTCCACATTAGTTCAGTTGCCCTATGCCCTCCAACCTATTAGGAATGGTCCTATCTACATATTGACTATTTCTGGAAAGTTACACAACATAGTACTAACAGTGGTTGCCAGTTGGCAGTGATTGAGGAGTAGGGGTGGATGGACACTTTTCATTTCGTATCTTTTTATGTGGTACCATTAGTATGTATGTATTATTCAAAAAATCATAAAATTGAAAACAAAAACACCAGAGGAATATTCTTATTGTTAAATCTTCACGTATAATTATGAAAGTTCATTAAGATATCTTTTTAAAAATGTATTTCTCATCAGTCACTTATTATATCATTCTTTTTTTTAATATTTATTTTTGAGAGAGTGTGCATGTGCACGTGTGTGTGAGCAGGGGAGGGGCAGAGAGAGAGGGAGACAGATTTAGAAGCAGACTCCAGGCTCTGAGCTGTCAGCACAGAGCCTGATGTGGGACTTGAACCCATGAATGTCAAGATCATGACCTGAACCGAAGTCAGACTCTTAACCCACTGAGCTACCCAGGCACCCCATTATATCATTCTTTATATCCCTCATAATGCTTATTATCTGAAATGATCTTGGCTGTATTTGTTACTTGTATACTTTTGCACTGTCATTGGAATATAAGCTCCATGTTGTCAGGGATCTCGTTAATCTTGTTCATCAGTGCCTTATTTCTATACATGTATATAGCATATAGTATTTGTTGAATAAGCAAATGAACAAATGAAGGAATAACTGAAGGAAACCAGGCTGAGAGGAGTAGGAGGCAAGGCTGAGGAGGTAGACAGAAATCAGCTGATAGAAGGTGGTGATTCTGAAACTTTAAATATGTATCAGAATCACCAAGTGAACCTTTATACCAGCTTGTAATAAAGTGGCAGATTCTTGGACCCTGAGATTCTGATTTAGTATATCTGTGGTAGAGCTCAGGAATCTGTATTTTAATAAGTTCCCTTGGGTGCAGGTGATCTGGAGATCCCACTGTGAATAACACCAATGCAGTCTTGACACAGTGCTCAGGAGGAATCACATCTATGATACCATTTCTGCTTAATACACCCCTAGGATGGAAGAGAAGTGATCATCATCCCATTTTACCAACCTAAGTGAGGCTTGCAAATGGAAGTACATTATCCAATGATACACATCTTGTGTATAAAGTATATTTTAATTTTTTTTTAGGTTTATTTATTTTGGGAGAGAGAGAGCAAGCGAGAGCCAGCAAGTGCACAAGCAGGGGAAGGGCAGAGAGAGAGAAGGAGAGGAAGAGAATCCCAAGCAGGCTCTGTGCTGTCAGCACGGAGCCTGATGCAGGGCTTGAACTCATGAACTGAGAGATCCTGACCTAAGCCGAGACCAAGAGTCAGACGTTTAACTGACTGAGCCACCCAGGTGCCCCTAAAATGCTAAAGTATCTGACCAGTCAGAATAAGGTGTGATGGCAGATAGCTCACCCTCACAGGACATTCACAAGGAGCCTTGGTGTTACCAAATGGATATATGACTGCTCCTGTTTTTTGTTTGAATATATATAATTTCCCTAATGACTAATTCTTTCTGATGTATCTCAGGGAGGGCAATGAACCAGAGGAGACCACCCAGATCACATATCGTGAGCTTCTGATCCAAGTGTGTCGATTCAGCAATGTTCTCCAAAAACAGGGTGAGTGCAGGGGTATGAGACGGGGACTGGAGGGGACTGCCTAGGGATATCTGAGGACTTAGGGGAAGTAGACAAGGAATGGAAGGAATGTGGTACTAGGAGAACAGAAAAGGTCAGCTGTGCAGTGAGCAGTAGCTGAATGAGAAGGAGCAAGTAGCAACAGGAAGGGTACATGGTGCATGATCTGTGTCTTTTATTTGCAGGTATTCGGAAGGGCGACCGGGTGGCCATCTACATGCCCATGATACCAGAGCTCGTGGTGGCCATGCTGGCGTGTGCCCGCCTTGGGGCTCTGCACTCCATTGTGGTAGGAATTTGGGCTGGAAAAAAGGACCTAGTGGGGGATGGGGCTCTGGGGAAGTAGGGTGGGCCTGGATGATGAAGGAGCTTAAGAACCAAACTAAGGAGTTTAGAATGTTTGTTCCATATCAGTTATCTAGTTTCTTCTAGGACCGTGGCTTAGAAACCGTGAAGGTTTTAAAAGTGTCTCTTTTCCTTGTTTACTCAGCTTCTAGGTCCTCCTCTCCCTTAGTCTTCCTTCTTTTCCCTAGTTTGCAGGCTTCTCTGCAGAGTCTCTATGTGAACGGATCCTGGATTCCAGTTGCAGCCTTCTTATCACTACAGGTGACTAATTCTCTCACCCCTTTTCAAGAACCTCCACACCTGAAGTTTTGGTCTCTAATTAGCTAGTTGGTATTTGTGACTGCTCAGCATAGAGGGTAGGCACTGCCTACCCTTACCTACCTCCGGATTCCACCTCACATGACCCTCTCAGCTCAAATCAATTGGAAGAGCCAGAATCAAGAGGCCTACCTCAGGAAGGGCTCCATGAACATTGTGCTCACTAGGGATAAGGGGCTAGGAGTGTGGTGCCTTTCTAAGTCCTGGAATGTCTATTGCTCCCCAAAGATGCCTTCTACAGGGGGGAAAAGCTTGTGAACCTGAAGGAACTGGCTGACGAGGCCCTGGAGAAGTGTCGGGAGAAGTAAGTGTGTTTGGTTGGCTACTGCTCTTGGTCAACTGGGCCTTTCGCCAGTACCAGACTCCCTTTGTCCCTTCTATCCTAGATGGACATGGGTGGGTCCTGCCAAATTCTCTTTTGAGCAAGGCAGCCTACTACTTCAGGTTTTTCCTTCTAGGGGCTTCCCTGTGAGATGCTGCATTGTGGTCAAGCACCTGGGGCGGGCAGAGCTGGGCACAAGTGACTCTCCCAGCCAGTCTCCCCCCATTAAGAGGCCATGCCCGGATGTGCAGGTGAGTCTGGTACTTCTCTGCTCTCATCTAGGCTCAAATTGGCTCCCTCTTCCTGTCCAGGAAGTTCTTAATGTCCTTCTTTGCTTCCTCATCATAATGCTGAGAGGATCTGGGAACAGTCCTAGGAATGCCTCCAGAGGCCTCCTCCTCTGGGGGATTTTGACCTTGAATGTCAGTAGGGAGTCTCTCGTACTGTGGGAACTCAGCAGGAGAGATTATAAGGGAGACTCTATGCTGGTTGGGGTATCCTGGTGGGTATAAGGGACCTTCAGGGCTTGGGTTTAGGTTAAAAATGGGCTTAGTCAACCATAATTTAAAAAAAAAAAGAAAGAAAGAAATGGGCTATTTGGGTAACCGTATACTGGACTATGTCTTGGAATGGGCTACCTATGTGGTGCCACGATGGAAGGACCAGAATTTGGCCCTCAAGATATGGCCCTTGTTAGCTTTGGATCCAGCACTTTTAGTGGAAATGGTGGAAAAGCCCAAAGGTCTAAGGGCATGAAGGATGAAAGCTCCAGGGTCCAGAAGGACAAAGCATTCCTGAGATTCTGTGACTTGAGGGGCCTTGCATGGTCATAGGGCTATAGTCCACTCTGGGGAGATTGGAGACCCCATTCAGCATTAGGGATTATGAGTGTATAGATGCTGGGAATAAGATCAGGAAAATATAGGTTGGGGAGCCTAAAGGAAAGGAGGCAGTAAAGGTTCGGAACACATTGACCCTTCCCTCCCACTTCCCTATACACAGACCCTGCTCACCACCCTTTCCATGGGCTCTTAACAGGGTAAGCTGAAAGAGAAACCCAAGCGCATCTGGCCCCAGGTATCCACCTCTGCACTGCCTTGGGTACTGCTTCTCTGCGTGTTTGTCTGTGTTTCCATCTGCTCTTTGCCTGTTTTCCCCATGGAGGTGGCTGCCAGTCCTAACCCCTTTCTATCTGCCCCCCGGGGTCCTTTGCCATCTAAGTCACTCTGAAGAGTCATGAAACAAAATGCCTATTGCTACCTCTCTGAACTGGCATAGAGCATGAATCTCAGAAAGGTAGCAACAGGCATCCCATTTCACTCCTGTTGCTTAGGACCTTTGTGGGAGAGATAACCAAGTAACTTGTCAGAAAGTTTTTACTATATACTTAGCTGGGGCAGAGCCCTGGGAGATAGGAGGAGAGCAAGAGAGGAGGCACAGAACTTGACCTTAGGAATTCACCATCAAGTTGGGGATGAAAACCTCAGTTTTATATAGGACAACAAGGAAGAAAATTCCTAAATACCTTTATATAGTACTTTAGGATTTATAAACTGCACATAAACTCTCTGATATAATTAAGTGCTAGATTGAATAAAAATTACATTGTAGGTGATTCTGAGAAGGGAGATTCCTAAATGGGAGCTCAAAGCAGATTAGAATAGAGGGAAGACTAGACTTAGAGTCCAGAGACCGACTTAAAAAAAATTTTTTTTTTAATGTTTTTGTTTATTTTTGAAGGAGAGAGAGACAGAGCATGAGCGGGGAAGGAGCAGAGAGAGAAGGAAACACAGAATTTGAAGCAGGCTCCAGTCTCTAAGCTGTCAGCAGAGCCCAATGCGGGGCTCGAACCCACAAACTGTGAGATCATGACCTGAGCTGAAGCCGGACGCTCAACCAACTGAGCCACCCAAGCGCCCCTAGAGACCAATTTTTAAAAAATAAAGTTTATTTATTTATTTTGAGAGAGAGTAAGAAAGTGCAAGTGGGGGAGGCATAGAGAGAGAGGAAGAGGGAAGGAGAGAATTCCAAGCGTACTCCACACTGACAGTGTAGAGCCTGATGTGCGGCTTAAACCCATGAACCATCAGGTCATGACCTGAGCCGAATTCCAATGCTTAACCGACTGAGCCACACAGGCGGCCCCAGAGACTGATTTTTAGCTGTATGACCTTGAATAAGTTGTTTCTCCTCTCTGGGTTTCAGTTCCCTTATCAATAATGGAGAGATGATAATACATGCTTGAAAGGAAACCACTTCCTCTATTAAAACAAAACATAAAATTCATTATTCCTCTGAATTTTACCTTCCTTATAGGGTCTCTTACTCTAAGTCTTCTATTATTAACCCCTTTGGCTAAGGGTAAATATAATCTTTTTTTCTCTGTTCTCATAGCATGGTGGAGACAGATCTGATTCCCAGGGTATATTACTTTCCTTTTAAAAGTCAGGCAGAGACCTAAGACATTTCTCTTGAAAGAGGGTAACAAACTCAGTGGTTAGAGTATAGACTCTGGAGCCACACTACTTGGGTTCAAATCCTAGTGGTGTCACTTGCTACTGTGGAAACTTGGACAAAGTACTTAAGCTCTCTTGCCTCGGTTTCTCCATCTGTTGAATAATGATAATAATTGTTCCTACCTGATAGGGTTTTGTCAGTATATATAATGTTTTTGACACATAGTAACTATAAATGTTAGTTTTTATTGCTTTTTTAAAAATGTTTATTTATTTTTGAGAGAGAGAGCGTATCAACAGAGGAGGGGCAGAGAGAGAGGGAGACACAGAATCTGAAGCAGCCTCCAGGTTCTGAGCTGTCCACACAGAGCCTGACGTGGGGCTTGAACCCACAGACTGTGAGATCATAAACCTGAGCCAAAATCGGCCACTTAACCGGCTGGGCCACCCAGGCACCCCGTAGCTTTTATTGCTTTTAACATAGCAGACAGCCTGGCATTTCTAAAAGGGAAACCAGAAAAGAAATAAGCTCCTATAATTCTTAATACCAGAGACCTTTAGGCCACAGGCTCTGAACTTTTGGTTCTTGGAAGTGAAAATAGTCAGTTACCCAAAACCAAAGACCATAAGAGTAGGCTTACGAAGTCCAGGTTTATTGGTCTGATAATGGCAGTCAAAGCTGCAGAAATCTCGGGAGAGCTCTATACCCCATCATCCTTAAGCATTTTTCAAGGGAGCACCTGGCACAATTTGGAGGTACTCTTCTCAATCACGTCACCTATGAGTGTCCTCACGTTCCTCTCTCATACCTGGCAGTTGCCTTCCCAGGCTATCCTGGTCCAAGGACAAAGGCCAACTCCATTCTTACTTCAGAAAATTGAGATCTTTTCCTGGTTCAAAGCTCTGGGCTCTCATAGGCACACACCCAATTCACAACCAACGAGTTTGCACCACTAATTGAGCTCATCCTGCTTCCTGGTGCTGTTTATCGGTTCCACACCTGGAATACCGGCCCTTTTCACCCACATACCCACAAAGGAAACCGTTTTGCAAGATTACAAGAATCTCCTCATTGCCACAGTGTAACTCTGCTTTGCACTTACATGTACCTAGTGCCTTTTCTATGACAATTCAAACCAGTACTGTAGACAAGTACCATTTGCCCAAAGCAATACTGACACTCTTCTACTTAAATACATTAATGCCCTCATCTCAAGTAGATCATTTGGCAGAAGCAAAGTGCCCATGTGATAATATATGTGTAGGCCCCTGTGGCTATTCCATTAAAAAATAAGGTGTGTTTTAGTGTTTTCTAGCTTGTGGGCAGTGTCTTTCTCTTCTTTCTTTTTCTTCTTTTTTCTTCTTTTTCTTCTCCTTCTCCTTCTTTTTTTTTTTAATTTTTTTTTTCAACGTTTTTTATTTATTTTTGGGACAGAGAGAGACAGAGCATGAACGGGGGAGGGGCAGAGAGAGAGGGAGACACAGAATCGGAAACAGGCTCCAGGCTCCGAGCCATCAGCCCAGAGCCCGACGCGGGGCTCGAACTCACGGACCGCGAGATCGTGACCTGGCTGAAGTCGGACGCTTAACCGACTATGCCACCCAGGCGCCCCTCTTCTTCTTTTTAATGGTGCCTTATTCAGCCTGGGCTTGTCATTCTTATGATGTTTATGTGCCAGAAACTTCAAATTCTCTAAAGTAAGGGGCAGATTGTACAGAAAGAGATGAGTGGCTAGAGAATCATTTTATATCTTATCAAGGTATGTGTTTAACACTTGGGGGTTTTTAAACCAAATATGTACACAGTAAATTAGCATATAGCCATACATTGGGAATAGGGAGTAGGGTGTTTCTCTTACATGATCATGTCTACCTGCGAGCCAGGGCCATTGAACATACAAGAAGCTAATTAATATGAAAGGACTTTGTGATAGCTAAAGCAAACCCAAAACAGTTCCCATTATCACACCCTTAAATTTATGTCCTAGAGGAGTTCAGTGGAACTGAACTAACTTCTATCCTTCCTGACATTCATCAGTCTTTCCCACTCCAAAGGACAATTCAAGGTTTGATGTTTACCAGATAATGCCTTTTTCTTTTGATGTTCCCCAAATCCTGTGAGACCGTTAGGGAAAGAAGAATTATCCTCATTTTATTTATTTAAAAAAATTTTTTTAAAATGTTTATTTATTTTTGAGAGAGAGCCGGCAAGGGGCAGAGAGAGAAGAGGACACAGAATCCGAAACAGGCTCCAGGCTCTGAGCTGTCATGTCAGCACAGAGCCCAATGCAGTGCTTGAAACCACAAACCATGAGATCATGACCTGAGCTGAAGTCAGATGCTTAACCGACTAAGCCACCCGGGTGCCCAGAACTGTCCTCATTTTAAAATGAACCGACTTTAGGTAAAGTGACTTGCCCAAGGTCATATGTAGTTAGGAAGTGGCAGAACTAGGATGAGATCCAGTGTAATATTTGGACAAGTTCAGGGAATCTCAACTTCCCTTAGCACAGGGTAGACTCAGAAAGGTGGCTGTTTAGAGAGCTGATATAACTAGGAAAGTAAAATAGTTTCAAGGAGAGGCTAGAAAAATTTCAGGATAACAGATTCAGAAGTAGTTATCAAAGACACTCCAGTAGAGGGGGACACCCCTCTCGTGGGAGAAGTCCATGTTGGTCCTTTTCCACCAACGTAAAGCAGGTTTTGTGCTGAATGGAACCTCAAACAAATATGTCTGTGGGAAACCCATTGGTACCAGTGGTGTAAAGGCAGGGGTGGAGCTAGGGTACAAACCTGCAGATATGGATAAGGTCTAGACATTCAGGAAAAGGCGCTTAGACCAAAAGCTGTTGACTTTTTTCAATACTAACAGGGCCAGGTGCCCGCTTCACCTGCAGGCTCTGACTAATTTTGCATTTCTGAATTGGGTGGTGTCTGCATCCCTGCTGATAAGCCACTAGTCCCATAAGTACATATGTTTGTATGTAGGCCTGTGTGTGTATATTCATTCATTCAAAAAAAAATGTAGAGTATGTATTGAGTGCCAGGCATTTTGCTCATTGTTGGGAAGAAAGAAAGAAAGAAAGAAAGAAAGAAAGAAAGAAAGAAAGAAAGAAAGAAAGAAAGAGAAAAAAAGAAAGAAAGAAAGAGATAAAGAAAGAAAGAAGTCGAACATGCCATTGCACTCATAGAGTTCACTATTTGGTTGGGAAGACAGTAATCAAGCAAATAACTAAATAAAATAACTGGAAATATGTACTGTATAGGAAGGAAACATGGTGTTGTGATCAAGAAAAATAACAAGGGTGAGGATGGGGTTGGGAATCTACCAGATACTGTTTAGGGAAAACCCTTCCATGAAGGTGACATTTAAGCTACGAACTGAAGGATGAGAAGGGACCAACCAAAGTGCCCTCCTCAACCTGATGCCACATAAGAGGAGCTCTGGAGTAGGGTGTTAGGAGTACCCAAGAAGCCTGCTGTTCTGCTCCTGTTCTCTGTTGCATTCCACCCTCACAGTTCCCTCCCTCCCAGCACCCCCACCTGGGGTTACTATCCCAATCCCAGGTGCCAGGTAGGTGGGTCTCTACTCCTGTCTTGAGCTGTTACAGTTCTTCTCTGCCCATTCCTGTCTTCCTACCCCTGCAGATCTCCTGGAACCAAGGGATTGACTTGTGGTGGCATGAACTCATGCAAGAGGCAGAGGATGAGTGTGAGCCTGAGTGGTGTGATGCTGAGGACCCACTCTTCATCCTGTACACCAGTGGCTCCACAGGCAAACCCAAGGCAAGTATGTGCGTGTGTGCATGGGTGCATGTGTGTGTGTGTGTGTGTGTGTGTACTGTGTAGTGGTGAGAAATGAGTTTCTGAGGAAGAATGATGGTACAGATTTTACTCTCTAATCCTGAGTTTGGGAACTGTCACATTACCTTTTCTAAATCAAATTAAGACATAAATCCTCGGGGAGACTGGGTGCTGCAGTCAGTTGAGCATCTAAATTAAAAAAAAAAAAAAATTAATGCTTTATTTACTTTTGAGAGAGAGACAGAGTGTGAGCAGGGAAGGGGCCATGAGAGAGGGAGACACAGACTCTGAAGATGGCTCCAGGTTCTGAGCTGCCCATACAAAGTCCGATGTAGGGATTGAATCATGAACCGCGAGAACACGACCTGAGCCAAGTCTGGCGCTTAACCAACTGAGCCACCCAGGTGCCTGAAGCATCCAACTCTTGATTTTGCCTCAGGTCATGATCCTGGGGTCGTGGGATTGAGCCCTATATCAGACTCTGTGCTGAACATGAGACTATTTAAGATTCTCTCTCTCTTTCTCTCCCTCTGCCCCTCTCCCCTACTTGCATTCTCTCTATTTAAAAAAAAAAAAAGAATTTGAAAAAGACATAAATCCTCAATCATTAAATGTTGACGCCCAGGGTGAGATAGTTTAGGTGGGGGCTTTCATGAGTGCCCAGAAAAGGAGAAAAGGATCAGTTCATGTATCTGACTGTTCCTTGTCTATGCCCTGTGGTTTGATTGAAGGAGAGCTGTGCTGTGAACTCAAAGCCAATGGAGATTGGCCACAGGGATTCTTACTGGACTCCTAGACTATGTCTCTTAGAGTTCAGTTCCTTCCACAAGTCACACTGTTTAACATCTAGTCCTTCCCAGGGCACAGTGTGTGAGCCAGAAACAAAACTGATTTTTCCATCAACTTAAAAGATTTATCATCCTACCTTCCACTCACCTCATCCCTATATTCTTCTCTCTATATGCTTGAATATCTCTTAGTGGGGCTTTAGAAGCACAATTTTGGCCTCTTTTTCCTAGGGATGGGGTACTGGTAGAGTAAGCAAAGAAGATTATCTTCTTTGCCCACTCTTACTCTGTCAATGTGTAATTGACTGTGTGTGCATAAATATAAAACAGAGACACTGTTAGATGTGAGTGTTCTAGAAGTGCCCATGTGTGTGAAAGTGGTGGCTCAGAAATACCATTTTAGGGTGTGGATATGAATGACAGACTGACTATGCATGTGTATGGGTGTGAGATGGGAACATGGAGAAAAAGGGATAGAAGAGAGATGGGTGCTATGAAAGGGGTGCTGGCAGGGCTAGAATCCCTGAGGAGGATCTTCCTCTAGCTCTGTCCAGCCTATGTATGTTTGGTGGTCTGTGGGGGTGAGCCCAAGGCCCCAACCTGAGGCCCTATTCTTCCTCCAGGGTGTAGTACACACTGTTGGGGGCTACATGCTCTATGTGGCCACAACCTTCAAGTATGTGTTTGACTTCCACGCAGAGGATGTGTTCTGGTGCACAGCAGACATCGGCTGGATCACTGGCCATTCCTACGTCACCTATGGGCCATTGGCCAATGGCGCCACCAGTGTTTTGGTGAGAAGGGAGCTGGGACTCAAGGATACTTGGCTTACTTAGGGGATGGACAAGATGATCATAGATGACAATCTCCCAAGGCCACTTGGTTTATGGACAGGGGTACTTACACAATGACCTGTTTCCTGGAGAAAGGGGAGTTCTGAGGGGGTTATATATACTGACTGGGAAGTTATCTTGGTTTATCTGGTAAGGGAGTGAAGACATGGGTTTGTTAGAAAGGGCAAAATACTGAGCCTGAGGGTATGGTAGGGGAACTGAGGGACTGTTGGGAAGGACTAGGAATGACCAGCCTTCACTGGGGTTAGTTTGAGGGGATTCCCACATACCCGGATGTGAGCCGCCTGTGGAGCATCGTGGATAAGTACAAGGTGACCAAGTTCTATACAGCACCCACAGCCATCCGCCTGCTCATGAAGTTTGGAGATGAGCCTGTCACCAGGTGAGACCCCCCTTCCTGGCTGCTGCCCCATGAGTGTTCCTCAGAGCTAGGTGCTGACCTTTGTGTAGTCTTTTCCATTCCATTGTTCCAACTCCTTGGCCTAGAATAGGGGAGGGGGCAGAAGAGCCTAGGCATGTTTTCCTGGTTCCCAATGGTACTCAGAGCCTTCCTCTTTCTCCACTCCCCTGCCCAAGGCATAGCCGGGCATCCTTACAGGTGCTAGGCACAGTGGGTGAACCCATTAACCCTGAGGCCTGGCTGTGGTACCACCGGGTGGTCGGTGCCCAGCGCTGTTCCATCGTGGACACCTTCTGGCAGACAGAGACAGTGAGTAAAGGACTTAGAAGGCTGGGGCTCAGGGACAGTGTGGGAAAACTGACTCAAACTCCTGATGTCTGACTTCCACAGGGTGGCCATATGCTGACCCCCCTCCCTGGTGCCACACCAATGAAGCCTGGTTCTGCTGTGAGTGTGGCTCCCTTGCCTAGTCCTAGGCTAAGCAGGAGTAGAATCTCGGGACATTTGGCCTAGGCAGAGGGTGGGGAACTAGATTGATATGTGTGAGGTATCTGGGGCTCTGGGGATCCTTGGGAGAGGTAGAGAATTGAGTCAGAGTTGCCACATTCCTGTTCTTGAGTCCTGTCTCCTGCTTGCTTCTAGACCTTCCCGTTCTTTGGTGTTGCTCCTGCAATCTTGAATGAGTCTGGGGAAGAGTTGGAAGGTGAAGCTGAAGGTTACCTGGTAAGGCCCTAACCCTTGGATGTCTTTTAGGAGTTGAGGGGAAAGAGTACTGCAACGAATGTTGTACTTTGCTTCAGAGTTTAGAACCTAATCTCTGTTGGTGGGTGCTTGTGGGTAAAGCTCCATGATTGAGAGTTTATCCTCTGCAGAGAGACCCTGGAGGAAATCCTTCTGGATACTTTGCCTGCCTCTCTGCCTTTTGGCCCACTTTGGCTCTTGAGGCCTCTCCTCAAAGATTCCTGATGATGCCTTTTTGGGTCCATAAAACTTAGGCCCAACTCTTCCTTTGACAAATATTCTAGTGTGAAAGGAGTCTTTAAAACATAGTGGAAAATCATATAGGCTCCAGAGTCAACCTGCTTGGGTTCAAATCCTGGCTCTGCCCCTTCTGGGACCTCAGATAGGTGGCCTAGTACCTCTGAACCTAAATTTCCTCATCTGTAATACAGGGTTATATAGTACCTTTGTCTCCTAAAGTTGCTGGATTGGTTAGATAACCCATGTGAAGGATTTAGCACAGAATCTAAGTTAGTGTTTAACAAATGTTAGATGTTGTGATTTTTGTATTAGTACTTGTAGGAAGATAATCTACCCCGCCCCCCTTCCATCCTACTTTACTAAGAGCAAGTTAGTTACAAGGGCAGGACATAAATCCAGACCTTTTGACTCTTAGCCTGGAAATTTCATGTATCTCATCAGTCTACTGCCACAGGATATTATTATCGGGGCAATAATTATTTATTCATTTTTATGTGACTATCTTCACTTATATCAAACTGGACCTGATTTCCTGAGGAGACTCAAATTTACTAAATGCTTATCACTAATAGAACATTGTACTAGACAGGGGTGCCTGGATGGCTCAGTCGGTTAAGTCCAACTTCAGCTCAGGTCATGATCTCACAGTTGGTGAGTTCAAGCCCCGCATTGGGCTCTGTGCTGGCAGCTCGGAGCCTGGAGCCTGCTTTGGAATTTGACTCCCTCTTTGTCTGCCCCTCTCCTGCTCACACTATGTCTCTCAAAAAATAAAAATGTTAAAAAAAATTTTTTTTAATAAAAAAAACATTGTACTAGACAGCTTCCAAATATCATTAATTCAATCCTCCCAACAACTTTGGGAGGTTGAGATTATTTTCTCTGTTTTACAGAAGAGGATCCTGAAGCTCAGAGAGGTAAAGTTACTAACCTGAGGTCACACAGTTAGTAAATGGTAGATCTGGGATTCTAAACCTGGATTGTCTATCTCTGAAGCCTGTACTTTGTTCTACTTCTCAGAAAGGGCATTCAAGCCATTTCTTCTCAGGTTTGGCAAGACTGTGATTGTCTTCCAGTGAGGCAGTGTAGCAGATGTGACCACTGTGCCTTTCTCACTCCCTAGGTGTTCAAGCAGCCCTGGCCAGGAATCATGCGCACAGTCTATGGGAACCATGAACGCTTTGAGGCCACCTACTTTAAGAAGTTCCCTGGGTACTATGTGACAGGAGATGGTGAGCCTTAGCTATCCCTTTCCCACACCTCCCACCAAGACATGTATCTTCCCCTTCCTTTTTCAGGAAGAGTTGGTTAGGGGTGTAGAGTAACAGAGAGAGGAATGTATTCTATGTGTCAGTGCCTAATATCCAGGCAGAACTATACAGAAGACTAAGAGCAGGTATGAGTGTTGTATGGAAAGTCTCAGCATGGAACCATCTGATTTGATATATGAGGAAAGAGGTTCTTGTTTCCATTGTTCCTGTGCTAAAAGAGATGGGGCATGCAGCAGTATGTATTACTATGTCATGTGCATCCTCATGTCTAGAGCCTGTGTTTGGCCATGACTCTATCCACCAATCCATTCATCCATAACGATTTATTACCTACTATGTCTAGGCACTGATCTAAGCATAGGGGATATTACCATGAATAAGGTAGACAAGGCTTCTGTTCACATGGGGCTTATATTCTAGCAAAGGGAGATAGACAATAAATACAACAAACAAGTAAATAAGCTTATCTTAGTGACAAGTGCAATGAAGAAAAATAAACAGTGTTACAGGATAAAGGATGTCTGCAGGAATGGCCACCATACATGGGCTGGTGAGAGAAGGCTTTGTGGAAGTGATATTTGACCAGAGACCTGTAGAGTGAGAAGGCAGCCAGGAATGGGAAAATTTTGGAGTAAGAGTGAGTGTTCTGTGCAGAGACATAAGCTTGAAATGTCTGAGGAGCAGACCAAAACCTGTGTGGCTGAAGTATAGTGAGCAAAGAGAAGGGAAGAATATTACATGAAGTTGGAGAGGTAGATAATGTAGGACCTTGTGGGTCATGGTGAAGACTTTGGATTTTATCCAAAATCCAAATGTGTACAATGGGGGAGACCTTTATGGGTTGTTAAGCAGACAAGTGACAAGAACTGGTTTATTGTTTAGAAAATAACTGATTTATGGAGAACAGACTTTAGGTGAGTATATTAGTTATCTGTTGCCATGGAACAAATTACCTCCAAACTTGGTGGCTTAAAATGACAGATATCTCACAATTTCTGAGGATCAGGAATTTGTTAGTGGCTTTGTCAGAAATTCTCATTGAGAGTCTCTCATGGGTTGCAGTGAAGCTGTTGGTTGGGGCTGCAGTCATTTGAAGGTTTAATTGAGCCTGGAGGACCTGTTGCCAAGCTCACTCATGTGGCTGTTGGCAGCAGCCCTCAGTTCCTCACCTCTCCACAGGGATACTCATGACATGGCAGCTGACTTCCCCCAGAGCATATAATCTGAGAAAATGCCACCAACATAGAAGCCACGGCGTCTTCTATAATCTAATGTCAGAAACGATATCCCATTACTTCTGCCAAATTCTGTTGATCATGCAGACTAACCCAAGTACAATGAGGAAGAGGACTACACAGAAGTCTGAATATCATCAGAAAGTGGAAATCAGTGTGGCTATCTTGGAGGCTGGCTACCATGGTATAGAAGCAGGAAGATTGTTAGGAGACTACTGCAGTGGGTGTAGCAGTTTGATAATATGGATCGTGTACCCTACTGTGAGGTATTTATCATGTTTTGTATTTCTTCTCTTTCCAGGCTGCCGACGGGACCAGGATGGCTATTATTGGATCACTGGAAGGATTGATGACATGCTGAATGTATCTGGTGAGGGCCAGGGACTGTTTTCCCTTCTCATTAGCACTACTTCCCCAGCAAGTCCCAGCCAAAGCCTTCCAAGAGAACCAGGATGTCCTTGGCCAAACCATACTTACAGTGCAGCATTCAGTTTTGGGTAGAGGTTTTGGAGGAAGAGTTATAAACACTGGAATGTGCTTAGAGGAGGGGAACCAGGATGGTGGGACAACCAAAGCAGATCATGTGAGGAATGAATGAAGGGGCTTCCCCATTTGACCAGACCAGGACAGCCCTCTAGGCACAGATGGAACAGGGGCTGGGGTAGAGCATGGGATCTCTCTCATGGCACTTTCTTTCCCTTGACAAGGACACCTGCTGAGCACAGCAGAGGTGGAGTCAGCACTTGTGGAACATGAGGCTATTGCAGAGGCAGCTGTGGTCGGCCATCCTCATCCTGTGAAGGGCGAATGCCTCTACTGCTTTGTCACCCTGTGTGATGGCTACACCTTCAGCCCCACCCTCATCGAGGAACTCAAGAAGCAGAGTGAGAAGCCTCCCTAAGCAGGGACTGTAGGGACTGTCCTGATGGCCAAGTTACCACAGCAAGTTGTTGGGAAGAGGCTAGAGCAAGCTGCCCCCCAAACTATAAACCAGATCCTAGGGGGCCTTCGGGGCTGATTGCCACCTTCCCGTTCAGTCTCCTCTAGTCTCTCCACTAGGATAATAATGGCTGACATTTATAGAATTCTCTTTGCCACCACTGGGCTAAGTGCTTTAAATGCATTAATCCATTTTATACCTATAATCACCACTGTGAAATAGATCCTATTGTTACCTCATCCTAAAGATGAAGAAATTGGAGCTCAGAGAAGTTAAATCACTTGCCCAAGGCCACACTGCTAATAAAGTGGGATTTAAACTCTAGAAGGTGGATTCTTAGAGTTGGAGTTCCATGAAGGAAGATTGATACGAAATGAGATAGTAGAAGTGTGTTGAAAAGAGAGAAAGACCAGGTGCCTGGGTGGCTTAGCCGGTTAAGTGTGTGACTCTTGATCTCAGCTTAGGTCTTGATCTCAAGGTTGTGAGTTCAGGCCCCATGTTGGTTGGGCCCTGCACTGGGCTCCACACTGGGCATGGAGCCTACTTAAAAAAAAAGAGAGAGAAAGGCAGTGACTCTAAGAATGATTCTGTGGGCAGAGCCTTGAAGAGAAAATAGGTGGGGAACAAAGCCATGGTTTTGGGAGCCTGGCTAATGATACTGAAGAAATGCTTAATGATTTGTTGGTTACAGTTAGAGAAAAAATCGGCCCCATTGCCACACCGGATTATATCCAGAATGCACCTGGCTTGCCTAAAACCCGCTCAGGTATGTTCAAAGGCCTCAAGTGATTGGGTTTGGGATTGGCCAAGGCCTAGTGGTGGCAGAATGTGTGTGGATGGAAGCCATTTTGGCAGGGCTGGAGTGGGTCAGTGCTATCACCACATAACCAGAAGGCTGTGGTCCCCTAGGGAAAATTATGAGGCGGGTGCTTCGGAAGATTGCTCAGAATGACCACGACCTGGGGGACACGTCTACTGTGGCTGACCCAACTGTCATCTGCCAGCTCTTCAACCACCGCTGCCTGACCATCCAGTAAACAAGACCCTGCCCTTCACCCAGGCTTGCCCCTGCTTGGCTTTGCAAAGTTTTCCCATCCTCCCTGCCCCCATCCAGGAGTACTGAGGGCCAGTGCAGACCCATACCACCTCTTTTGACCAGCTGTCTGGGACTGAGGACCAGCTTTGCCCGTGTGGAGGCAACTTCCTGTGGTTGCCAGATAGATAGGACATGGCCCAGGTTAGCATCAGCTTGCTGCTGAGCCCCTAGACTTTAAGAGCCCTTGGAGCCCAGAACAGGACCTGAAGGTCATGTCCCTTACTCAAGTTAAGGATGTAGAGGGCAAGTGAGGGCCTAGACTGAAGCAGGTAAGCAGCTCTGTAATCCTGTCAGCTCTCTCAGGAAGCACCACTACTTATCTTGGGTATGCATTTTCCCTTAGAAATGCCTGTTTGTGAGTCCCAGAACAATTGATTATTATTTTTTTAAATACTTTTCTGGTTCTGTTCTGGATCTGAATTCCCTTTTGTGCCAGATGGCAGTGCTTTTCTGCCCATTTGCTTCAGGGGCTATGCAGGCAGGCTCAGTTTCCAGAGGGTTTTCAGATTATCTGCTGCTTTGCTGGAGTAAATGTGTTTTGTTCTTAGGGCCAGAAGAGCTTATCTTCCTTGTCCTCTGTTCCCATCCTTCCATGAACAGTCCTTCCCATAAGAGACACTCTCAGATGAAATTCTTCTTGCTCCAGTCATGCTCAGGCCCTATGGTTATAGGAATAAAGTCTGTGACCTTAAGAAGGCAGTGACTTGTTTTCTTAGGTGTCTTACAGACTGTGTACTTGCTAGCTGTTCTGATTTGTGTGGGGGATGGGAAAGGGAGTGGTTTTCCCCAGGCATACCCCAATATCCTATTTCCAGAACTTTTGGTTTGGGCAGATCTAGGCAGGGCTTCATTTATAGGCCCTTTGGCAAGCTCCTGAATTAAGCAGGAAAGCAACTAAAGCCAGTTCACACCTGTGATGTCCCATCATGGCTGCATTATTTCCTGAGCTCCTGCCAAGGGACCCTCTTCTCCGTATGATCCTACGGGAGCATTACTGAGTAAGCATTGGAACTTCAAGGTTCTATCCTAGGGTCTGGGGCTGGGGAGACTGATTATAGCCAAGTCATTTCCCCTGTTCTAATCCACTTTAAGTGTGCTGACCCAGATTATAGCTCCTCCCCCTCTCAAATGTATAAACCAAGGAATCACAGAATCAACAACGTAGTTTTATTTAAGGCAGAGGCAGGGAAATGCTATGCCCCTTCACTGCCCCTCTCCTACCTCTCAGTCCTATCCTAGGTCAGACACTGGAACCTGCTGAAAAGGCTGATGAGGAGCTGACAGGCAGTTGACAGGGTTATGGACCCTTACCTCAAATCAGCTTCCTTTCAGCTATATCCACACCCTGAGGATTTAGGGGCCTGTAGATCTCACCTAAGGGAAACAGCTTTTCTGGTCCTCAGACGGGAGAGCTGGAGAAAGGACCCAGCATTCACCCTTCCCTGAACAGAAGAGACCAGCCTTCCCAAGGTGCAGGGAGGGAAGACCCTCAGAGGGGCTAGGTGAGGAATGACAAGTATGAGGGATAGAAGGTCTCTTGAGCAAAATCTGGGCAGGCTTGGCTGTGCCCTCACACAGGGTACGGGTTGTCCAGGACTGCCACTCCTGCTGCCACTCCACCATCTGCATGCTCAATGGCTTTGGTTCGAAGCAGATGTCCCACATGCTTGTTCATCACAAGTGTCTTTCCCTGCCTATAGAAAGGGGGACAGAAGACACACCACTCCATTACCAAGACTCAGCCCCCACAGCCAAATCCTTCCCTGGTCCCACGTGAGCAGTATATGAGTGACTGACTACACCCAAGAAAGTGCTAGGATTTTATAATCAGATCTGGGTTTGCATCGTTTTAGGGAAATTATTAGCTCTGTGTCTTTGAGCAAGTTACTCAGCCTTTCTCAATATCAATTTCCTCAATTTAAAATAGAGATAATAGCTCTCACTTTGCAAGATGGTCACGAGGATTAAATAAAGCAGGAAAAGCACTTAGCATGATGCCAGGCTCACATTTCATGTTCTGTAGCTGTAAGTTTCCTTCTCTCCCTCTCTGTCAAGATGGCTATGGTGGTAGTTGGGTTTGGGGGAACATGGCAGGCAGAGATGCTATTAAGTGGTTAGAGGGAAGGCTCAGGTCAGGAGCATGGTAGGATCTGATATTCCTACTTTGCTTGATCTTAGATTGCATATTTTGCAGGAAGCGGTTTAAGGGACCAGGAACTATTCCTTAAAAATTCCCAAGTGGTCTTCTCTTCCTGTTTCTTTAGTGCTCACATCCAAACCAGGGGTCACTCAGTCTTTCAGAGCCAACTGATTATCCTCTAGCTGGCCCATCCCACCTTTCTCCAGAACCCCTGGTGGCCTGGAAACTGGACCCAAATTCTCTTCTTCCCTGGGGTCTCCTTATAGTCTAGGGTTACTTTCTCATACTTCTTGATACTACTTGGAACTTCCTTTATAGCTGCAAAGCACTTGTCATCTGGGCTTCATTTGATAGCCCTGTGGGTGGGCAGGTTTTGGGTCCTTGGCCTCATTTACTAGATAAGGAAACAGGTAACATGGCTAGGGACTCGCAGAGCTGGGACTGACGCCCAGGATTCTTGCTCCCTGTCCAGTTCTCCTCCCCAGGCTCACTTGGCTGACTGGCAAGGAGGAGACCCTCTTGACTGGCTCACCTGACATAGACTCCAAAGATGCCCAGCTCTGAGATGCACTGGACCACTCGGACAGGGCTGCCAGGCCGTAGCAGACAATTTCCAAAAGGCTCAGGTTCTATCTTCTCCATGAGGATGTAGGACGCCCTCTCCTCGCTGTCTTTCAGGTGCTCCAGGGCCTGCACCATCTCCTCCCCATATAGGTTATTACCTGCAATAACACTGGCCAGTCACCCTCGACCCTCTGCCTACCTTCTCCACTCTGTGCCCCCATTTCTGTGGTCAAGGCAGCAGCCTCAGTTTCTAACACCAGCTCAGTGAAGCCAGGGCAGGCCTGGCTCCCAAGAAGGGAATGTCACTTTAATAGGAGAGCCCTTTCTCACATAAGCAAACACACCTCACCACAGCATCCTGCCTTGGTTCTCCTACTTGTCTATGGTTTTCCTTCTCAGCCTCCCTAACTGGTTCCTGCTCCTCTTCAATGTTGGAATTACCAAGGAATCCACCTGCCACCCTGTTCTCTCCTCCATGAACACACTCCCCCCCCCCCCAGGGAGATTTCTAAGGCTCCATCTATATTCTATGACTTGTTAACTCCCAAATCTTCAACTTAAGCTCCCTGTTCTTGACATTGCAGGGATACCCCATAGGCTCCCAAAACAAACTCAGCATGTCCAAAGAGAACTCATTGCTTCTGTCTTGAACCTGCTCTTCCTGGATCTTCCTGCTCCCAATAGGTGAAAGGCATCCTGACTCATATTTAACTCCTCCCTCTCCATTACCTGTCAATAACTCAGACGTGTCTCTTCAGTCTGTATTCTTACAATGTCATAGCCCTAGCCCAGGCCTCTACATTGCTCTTCTGGACAATTATACCAGCCTCCTCTATGATGTCTGTTGCCATTGTCTCCCCTCATCCAGGACATACTTTACCATGGCTGAAACATGGATCCTGGATCAGATGTGTATCCCTTTCCTCCTTAAATCTCTCTAATGGATTCCCACTACCCTTAGGATAAAATCCAACTTCCTACATATTTTTAATGGTCTCTATAATCATGTCCCAAACCATCTTTTCCAGCCCAAATCCCTGCCTCCTCCCATTTCTCATGCTGTACTCCAGTCTTACCAGTATTCATTAATCTCCAAATGTACCACACGTCCATGGACCAGTGCTTCTCCTTGAGGCTACTCCTTCTGTATGGAATACTCTCCCTCCTTTTCCACCTAGTAAACTCCTACCTATCCCTTAAGACCAAGATCAAAACTCATTTCTTCTGGGTCTGTGGACAGACATGATCCCTGCCCTCAAGGAGTTCAAACCAGGCAGCAAGATATCCAACCTCCTGATATGCCCTATCCAACCTCCTGATATGCCCTATCCCACTTCCCCACAATCTGGTCACAGGCACCTCAGACTAAACTTGTACGAACCCTCCAGTTACGGTTAATCAGGTCCCTCTGTGCTCAATATCACTTGATCACAGGGTCTTCTGGGACATTGTCCAAGGTGAAGGCCTGTGTCAGTTCATCCTATGTCCCCTAGAGCCTGGGACTGTGCCCATAGCAAGTGTGACTCAGCATTGGTAACAGCCTTCTTGCTCACTTCCCTTCCACTGAGCAGCCCTACTAAGGGGGAACCACCTACCTCCACCCTCTCTCTGGGGCTTTAGCACGAACTGGCTAGGGGCAGCAAGGGCCTCAGTAATGGCCTGGTCCCCTTCTTCACCCTGGCAGGAGGCAAGAAAGCAGTTACCAGCAGTCTTAAACCAGGGGCAGGAGCTACGGTCCTGCTGGTTGTGCAGAGCAGCATCAGAGGAATAACAGGAATGAGGCTAGATGCTACTATCTGGATGTCACCCCCAACAAACCCCTGAAGGCAGCAAGTACAATGAAAACAAGCTTTCTCTGGCAACAGTTCAGGGCTCCACAGTAGGAGGCATGGAGAACACATATAGATATTCCCCAATTCTTGCTGTCCTCCTCAGCTCCTTCCTCTTTCCACCTCTTATCTGGATCTCTACCTTTGTTGAGGGAGCTTACAATGGACTCCAGCCCACTACCAGCTCCAGCCTCCCCAATACATTGAATTCTGGGTTCCTGCTGTGGTGGAAGAAAGAGGCAGCCCACACACCATGTCCAGTGAGTAGAGGCCAGCAAATGTGGCACGGAGGCGGGCCACAGTCTCAGGCTGGCCAGGGAGCAACATCTCCAGCACACCCATTCTGCTCAGCTCCTGCTGCACCTTCTTTGTCCCAGCCAGCTGGGTGGCAATATCTGGGCACTTAATAGCACATGACCTCTCCAGCAGCAGGCGTGCTTCCCAGTTCTGCAGAGGGAAGAAAACAAAAGTAATTCTACTTCATTTCACTTTGGCTGACTTTTACTGAGCATCCATCAGATGCCAGGTATCATGCTTTCTTTCTTCACATTCATCATCTCCCAGGGTCACTGCATCTCTTTGTAAGGCAGATGTGGATTCTTCCAATATGTAGGATTCTTGCCCTCAGGGAGCTCACAGTTTAGCACAATGGTACATGACTATAATTAAAAGGGAAATAACAAGATAAGGGCATAGAAAAGTAGATGAAGAGGTTTGAAAGAGGTGAGACACTTGTGTATGAGCTCAGCTTCCTACTGTACTTCAAATAAAATCTAAACTCCTTACCAAAGCTCACAAGACCCTGCAGGATCTGCCTCCTGTCCCGCTTTCAACCATGTCAATTTCATGACCTCCCTGCATCCCACTCTCACAGTCCAGCCATACAGGCCGGTCAGTCCTCAAACACACAGATGTCACTCCACCTCAGGGCCTTAGCATTTGCTGCTTTCCCCTCTGCCTGAAAGTCTTTTCCTTTTGGCTTTTCCAATGGATGATTGGATCCTTCTCATTCTTAGGTCTCTGCTCAAACCACCCTATTTAATGTGGGTTTTTCATAATTCGCTTATCTTTTCACCCTATTATTTTTTTAATTATTATTATTTTTTTTAGTATTTATTTATTTCTTGGGAGAGAAAGAGACAGAGTGCAAGCAGGGGAGGGGCAGAGAGAGAGGGAGACACAGAATCCAAAGCAGGCTCCAGGCTCTGAGCTGTCAGCACAGAGCCTGACAAGGGGCTTGAACCCACGAGTGCGGGATCATGACTTGGGCTGAAGTCGGACGCCTAACTGACTGAACCACCCAGATGCCCCTTCACTCTATTATTTTATTCAAAGAGTTTCCCTCAACTAGAAAAAAAAATTTTTTTCTGTTTTTTCTTACTTTCTGATGACCATCTCCCTGACCAAAATGTGAGCTCCAGCACTTGTTTCTTTTGTATCCCCACTGTCTGACACAGTGCTCGGTAATTATTTGTTATTGTTGTTTAGTGAAGTGAAATTTGAGTAGTCAGGTAGGGTCTGACAGGTCAATAGGGAAGACACTCGGATTAGCAGAATAATTAGCAAAAGCCTGCAAGTGGGTAATCATAGGATGAATGGTCTGATGTGCTAAGAGTTTAGTGTGTGAGAGGCAGGTAAACAGCAGAGGTCCCCATTCTCAGACACTGGGGGATAACCTGTCCTTGAACTCCAGACTACATCAAACTGACCACAGCAGGATAAAGGCTAAGGCCTAAGGAGCAACATCCACAACCACCCATGCTGTCCTCCCTTTGATACACATTTCACCTGCAGCATCTTTGCCTGGTCTTTACCAAGAATCTCAACCACCTTTGATGTTCCAGGCAGTTACTGGTGCCCAGAACATCAGAGATAAACCCAGAGAAGTACTCCATTTTGTTAAAAGCAGGGAAGCAAAATTCAGAGATGAGCAGGGGCATTCCCAACATCAACTAACAAGTCACTAAGCTTTGCAGATTTATCTTCAAATTCTAAACCTTGTGTGAGTTTCTCAATTCCCTAAATATGTCCTCCTCCTTATGCACAGACTTATTTCCCTGTTAGCTCAATCTCTTTTTAAAGTTTTTTTTTTTTTTTTTTTTTTTTGGCCCCTTCCTGGAGCCTGGATCCCCCAAATCCCCTGTCCTGGAGCCTGGATCCATTTTCCCCATGGACAGTTTTGTCTTTTTCTAGTCAGCAAGTTTCCACCACTCCTAACCACTTTCTAGAGGAAAGGACCTTCTACAGAGCTTCCACCTCTATGGAACTGTTGGGTTCCTTATTCAGCTGGGTCTTAGGGAAAATCCTATATTCAAAAAATTAAAGATCTGGAAGGAGCTCCCTCATTTTTTGAGTGTAGTTTCCTCAGCTTACAGAAATTGAGCCCATAAAGGGTCAGAAACCTGTCCATGGTCACACACAGGCAGAGCCAAAGGCTCATGACCCCAGGCATACTGATCATGGTATTTTCTAACTTATTTCTCCCGAGTGAAAGCAGGGCTTCTTAGCTTCTCCATACTATGGATTAGGGGCAGGCGGAGAACAATATGTTGGATATGCTAGTGGACCAAGAATCAGAAAGCCTGGGAACTCCCTGTGAGATCTTAGACAAGCCCCTGAATCTCTCCAAATCTTAGTTTCTCCGTCTGTATAATGGCAATAATTATATACCTCACACAGTGGTTGTAAGGATAAAATGAAATAATGGATGTGGAAAGTAATTTTGAAACTACATGGTAGGATAGCAAGATAAGGTGGTATCATCATTACTGTCATTAACATGAATGGACAGAAAAACTTTCTAACACAGATAAAAGAGAAGTAAGAGTTGGCAGGAAGGAGCTGGTCAGTGGTATGGTGGAACTGGTTTGCATTAGCTACCCAGAGCTGATTGTACCCATCTCTGGGTTCAGAAATGTTAAGTAGGTCGGGGGCACCTGGCTGGCTCAGTCCATAGAACCTAAGACTATTGATCTCAGGGTTGTAGGTTTGAGCCTCATGTTGGGTATAGAGATTACTTAAAAATAAAAACTTTAAGGAAAAAACAAATGTTCTTGCTGAAGCAGTGAAAAAAAGAAAAGTTGGGTAACTTGAAATCGGCCATGATGGGAGTATACCATAGAAATCAGCAAATGCTACAAACTGGGGCTTTCCCCCTTAAAAAGATGACTATTTAACATTTTCCAGGGAGCTCCTGGGTGGGTCAGTCAGTTGAGCATCCAACATTGGCTCAGGTCATGATCTCACAGTTCCTGGGTTCAAGTCTCACGTAGGCCCTGTGCTAACAGCTCAGAGGCTGGAGGCTGCTTTGGATTCTGAGTCTCCCTCTCTTTCTGCCCCTCCGCCACTCACTGTCTCTCTCAAAAATAAACAAACGTTAAAAAAACATTTGCCAGTATATCCCTAGAAACAATGTGAATGGCTGAAGCAACATAGATACCTGAGGATTCAGAGTCTAGAAGACACTGTGTAGAGAGTGATAGATAGTAAAAAGCTTGTGGGAGAATAAGAGGTTCCAGCAGTAAGTTCCCTGAGGAAGAACTGAGGGCAGGGCCCAGGGAAAAACCCAGGTTATTGTGATGCCTGAGCTGGGTCTCCAAGGAATGACTTTGGGTCCTAGGAGGCAGAGAATAGTCTAACAGAATACCAACCTGTACACTGTACTGACTCGGCATGTAGCCATCCCGGAAATAAACCACAGCAACTTCCTGGCCATCCCTAGAACACAGAATGGAGAATGCTGCTATGTTAAATTATAACTAATATAGTGATTCAGTATATTTCACAGTGCATCCAAATGAGTTTGTCCTCTTTGAAAGCCAGACCACACAGGCTGCCTAGTCAGGGGTTCACTGGAAGCAATGAAACTAGATACACCCATACCACTACTTCTTCCACTAAAAACATGAAGGTATGCAGTGAAGAATGCTTTAGAATATTCTAGATCTAGAGTCATTGTAGGAAGCCCACAGGGAAGCAAGAAAGCAACCAGAATCAAATCAGATAAATAAATAAAAAAAACATTTTTTTTAAATGTTTATTTATTTTTGAGAGAGGCAGGGAGACAGAGCACAAGTGGGGGAGGGGCAGACAGAGAGGGAGACACAGAATCCAAAGCAGGCTCCAGGCTCTGAGCTGTCAGCACAGAGCCCAATGCGGGGCTTGAACCCATAAGCTGAGCCACCTGGACACCCCAAGATAAATTTTTTTTTTTAAGTGGGCTAAAAATTACTGAGCCTCAGAATCATATTGCCATGCCTACCAAAACACGTTGCATTATACTACTTGAGGGCAGCCTGGGTGGCTCAGTTAAGCGTCCAACTTCGGCTCAGGTCATGATCTCATGGTTCATGAGGTTGAGCCCCTTGTCAGGCTCTGTGCTGACAGCTCAGACCCTGGAGCCTGCTTCAGATTCTGTGTCTCCCTCTCTCTCTGCCCCTCCCCCACTCGTGCTCTGTCTCTCTCTCTTCTCTCTCAAAAATAAACATTAAAAAAAAAAAGTAGCTGAAACCAGGCTGAGATTTTTTGAAATGGTAGGCATAAGGGTGCAGAGATGCAAAATTATGAGTCTAGCTAAGACACAGACTTTTTATTTATTTTTAATTTATTTTTTTTAATATGAAATTTATTGTCAAATTGGTTTCCATACAACACCCAGTGCTCATCCCAACAGGTGCCCGAGACTATCTTTTTAAAGACCTTCCCCTTTCTTTGGCTTATTTGATACTGTCTGGAAAGTAAATTAATGACTTTGTTATGATAAAAGCACATTTTGAGAAAAGTGGTACTATGAAATTTCATGGAGGTTCTTTTTTTTTTTTTTAATGTTTATTCATTTAACATCTTTGAGAGAGAGAGAGACAGAATGTGAGTGGGTAAGGGGCACAGAGAGAGGGAGACACAGAATCCAAAGCAGACTCCAGGCTCTGAGCTGTCAGCACAGAGCCTGATGTGGGGCTCGAATCCACGAACTGTGAGATCATGACCTGAGCTGAAGTTGGATGCTTAAGTGACTGAGCCACCTAGGGGCCTTTCAATGGAGGTCCTTAATTTTAAGAATCACAGATTAGGGGCATGTGGGTGGCTCAATCAGTTAAGCATCTGACTCTTGATTTCGGCTCATGTCATGATCTCAGTTTGTGAACTTGAGCCCTGCATCAGGCTCTGTGCTGATAGCACAGAGCCTGCTTGGGCTTCTCTGTCTCCCTTTCCTTCTGCCCCTCCCCTGCTCACACTCTCTCTCAAAAATAAATAAAACATTTTAAAAAAAAAGAAGAAGAAGAAGAAGAATCACAAATTTAAAAAAAAAACAAAAAAACAAAAACCTATAAAATTCCAGGTCTAAATATGTGTGTTGCAAACAATGCTACCCAACTAAGTGGTACTAAAGTCACTTGGTGGAAGCCCCCTGCAGGGGAGCATAAGGCCTGGCGTGGAACACAAATCCAGGCCCCATAATGTCTTGCCTAAGCTCAGAGAGAAGCTCCCAGATCAATCACAGAATGAGCAAGCTATTCCTCTTCCTCCCTGACTGCTCAGCCCAACTGTCCAGGCCTGATAGCTACCAAGAGGGGCAAGAAAGCTTTTAGGAGTCCAGGGACATATGAACACCAGGGTTATTTTAAGAAGGCCCTTATCAAGAATGTTGGTAGCTCTGGGGTGCCTGGGTGGCTTAATCAGCTAAGGGTCCGACTCTTGGTTTCAGCTCAGGTCATGATCCCAGGGGTCATGGGATTGAGCCCTGTGTTGGGCTCTGTGCTGAGTGTGGAATCTGCTTAGGATTCTCTCTCTCCTTCTGTCCCTTTCCCCCATTTGCACTTTCTCTCTAAAAAAAAGAAAGAAAAAGGTCAATAGCTCTGATACAACCTTTTAGAAGCAGAATATGACCAAGCCTTCTCCAGACTTTCCTGAGAGGATGGGGTATTTTGCCCCTAAAATTCAGAGAGAAGGAAGCAACCCATCACATCTCCTAGAAGAAAGGATTACTGGGGGAAATGGGTAGCAGAATAAGTTTCCTAAAGTAGTAATGCTCCCTGAACACTTACATAAACAGCCTTCGGTCTTGGTCTAGAGACCCCTTTTCAAAGACATCTTCAAACCTTCGACGGATTACGTGGATATTCCTGGGAAAGATGGGCAAAGGTTAGAGGTAATGGATGCTCTGTTCTGAGTAGTTCTTCACAAGCCTAGGGCCATTATCTGGAGGTCTCCCCTCCTTTACTTACTTGGCTAGTAGCTCATTCTCTATAGCACGCTGGTCAAATATGTTCCTTTCCTTCTCTTGAGCAATCAGTAGCACCAGAGCGCTGGGGAGAGAGTGAGCACAGTTGGCTGAAGTGACTACAAAGCTTGTCCTCCCTCCATCCAACAACCTTCAGGAGAACACACCTTCCCTGAAAGAGCAGATATTCTCTCAAATCAGAAAGGTCTCAGGCGATACCTGAGGCTCTAATACATTATTTCCTGAAATTAGGAAACTTGAAAAAATGGAGATGTCTCTGTTCCTTCTCCAGTAGGTAGATGAAATATTGTAATGATGTTAATTTTCTACGCAAATTAAAACTTAGATTTAAAATCTCAAAAACCCAAGACAACCTTTTCTTAAAACTTAATGATTTTAAAATCTTTCTGGAAGAATAAACAGATGAAAATACTGAGGAATATTTTATAGAATAATGTGTGGGGTTGGAGGCTAATGACCCTTTTACTAGACTGTAAAAGCATATAATAAAGGAGTGTGTGGTTCTTGCATGATACATTATAATAGTCAATGGAAATCCTACAGAACCCTATAGAGCCATCCATAAATAAGGAATTATCTCTTGGGGCCTCCCAACATTACTCTGATCTACACAGGGACACGTTTGGTCCCACAGTATTAATGGTATCATTGAGGCTTACCTGACCTCTTTCTTTCTGCTATCAACATAATTCTTAAAGAAGGAGGAGCTCAAGGACAAAGGAAAAAGTTAATGCCAGGAACTGTCTGTTTGGCTACCTGAGGGACAAGGCTTTAGATTCAGACGTGAATTCTAAACTTACTAGCTATGTGACTTTTGGCAAGTTATTCCACCTCTCTGAGCCCTCAGTTTGGAGTACCAAACTCCATTTTTGCTGTAGCCGTATTGCTCTTCGCCCATAGCTTCTTGCTAAGACTCTTGGGTGGCCAGATTTGGGCTTAGGAATCTAAGTGTGGATTCCTTCCTCCTGTAACTGTCCTCTGGTCTGTTTGTCTCTGCTTTTCTCTGCCTCAGCTGAACCTCTTGGACTACATTCTGCCTGACTCCTTTCTACTTAACTGAAATACAGGTCCTAGTATGCCTCCTCTCCTGGCTTGCCTGAAATCTCTTGAGGGTCAGACGTGACATTAAGCTGAGTCTTAGCTTTGAGTTGGGTTTCTGAGAGACAAGCTAGAAATGGTGCTTTCGTAAGCCATCTTGCCCTGAGACACCCAAGGGCCAATGGCCTTGCTTTTCATATCGCAGCCTGATTTGCTCTCCTCATGGGTGGGAAGGTGGCACCTGGCCCAGGCTGGCCTACCTCCAAAAAGAGGCGGAGGAGGGAGGCTGAAAGCTGTAGGTTAAAGTGGAACCGCATTCCCTGGTTAAGTCAGCCTGCCCTCTGCCAAATAATCACAGCCAGACTCAGAAAACATATTCTACCTCCTCCTGCCTTCAGTTCTGAACAGTATTTTGGGAACAGGACTAGGAAAGTGTCAGCTAAGGAAGGTGAAGTGGCAGTAATGTGCTGGCTGGGAGTGAGGACTCCGGATAATAGCTCCCAACATTTTATACCAAGAATCCTTCTTTCTTATCCCTACTCATTCTAACCACAGTCACTATATTTTGAAAAAGTTTGAATAAATGTCTAAATTGGAATCATACTTCATTTTCCATGCTTTTTTAAAAATCTAAAAAATTATGAGATAACCGATGAAAAATTCATCTGTTCTATCAGTGCTTGAGCCTGAGTTTTTTGATCTATACTATGGGACCATTCCTCTTGGAGGCAGAACAGTATGGTAGAAAGAATGCAGGCTTTAAAGGCAGATAGACGTGAATTCTAAACTTACTAGCTGTGTGACTTTTGGCAAGTTATTCCTCCTCTCTGACCCCTCAGTCTTCCCTTCAGTAAAATGAAACTAGTACTCCTTAAATGGTAGCTGCTATTATTACTACTATTATTATTACCACTACTACTACTATTGGAAGTACTACATAATGATCCTGAGGGGTGTTGTTGTTGTTTTTAGTCTTTCAAGTTTTTAAATTCCGGTTAATTAACATTAGTTTCAGGTGTAGAATCTAGTGATTCATCACTTACACACAACACCCAATGCTCATCACATTAAGTTCTCTGCTTAATGCCCTTCCCCCATTCAGCCCATCCTCCCACCCCCCCACCCCCACTTCTCCTCCAGTAATCCTCAGTTTGTTCTCTGTAGTTAAGAGTCTGGTTTGCCTCTCTTCCCAACCCACCCCACCCCCACCATGTTCATCTGTTTTATTTCTTAAATATGAGTGAAATCAGATGGTATTTGTATTTCTCTGACTTATTTCCTTAGCATAATACTCTCTAGCTCCATCCACATTGTTGCAAATGGCAAGATTTCATTCCTTTTGATGACTGAGTAATATTACATTATATACACCCACCCACACACACACACACACACATATATATATATATACATACATACACACACGCACACCACATCTTTATCCATTCATCAGTCAATGAACATTAGGGCTCTTTCAATAATTTGGCTATTATTGATAATGCTGCTATAAGCATCAGGGGCATTTATCCCTTCAAATCATTATTTTTATATCCTTTGGGTAAATACCTAGTAGTGCAACTTTTTGAGGAACCTCCATACTGTTTTCCAGTGTTGCTGCACCAGTGTGCATTCCTACCAACAACGTAAGAGGGTTCCCTTTTCTTCACATCCTCGCCAACATCTGTTGTTTCCTGTGTTGTAAATTTTAGCCATTCTGACAGATGTGAGGTGATATATCATTGTAGTTTTGATTTCCCTGATGATGAGTGATATTAAGCATCTCTTCATGTGTCTGTTAGCCATCTGGATGTCTTCTTTGGAAAAATGTGTATTCATGTCTTCTCATTTTTAAACTGGATTATTTATTTTTTGGGTGTTGAGTTTTATTAAGTTCTTTATATATTTTGGATACTAACCCTTTATCAGATATGTCATTTGCAAATATCTTCTCCCATACCAAAGGTTGCCTTTTAGTTTTGCTGATTTTTTCCTTCACTGTGCAGAAGATTTTTATTTTGATGAGGTCCCAATAGTTTATTTTTGCTTTTGTTTCCCTTGCCTCTGGAGACATAGCTAGTAAGACTTGCTATGGCCGTTGTCAGTGAGGTTACTGCCTATGTTATCCTCTATATTTTGATGGTTTCCTGTCCCACATTTAGGTCTTTCATCCATTTTGAATTTATTTTTGTGTGTGGTATAAGAAAGTGGTCCAGTTTCATTCTTTTGCATGTTGCTGTCTAGTTTTCCCAATGCCATTTGTTAAAGAGACTGTCTTTTTTCCATTCCTCACCAGATTTTTTAAAGCATTTTTCAAAGCCATGAGATTTCATTTAATTCTCACTACCACCCTTTTAGGTTTTATTATTATCATCCCCCTTTTACAAACTGCTGCTCAGAGAAAAGAACTGTCTTAGCGAAGGTCATATGCTAGGTCAGCAGAAATGCCTATTTGACTTTCAAAATGAGAAGCCAGTCCCAGCTCAGGCACCCCATAGTTCCTACCCACCAGTGCCTAGTTCTAGGCACATAAGTCTTCCCATGTTATTCACAGCCTGGTTGGAGAAACCCTCTGCAGCATTTTTTTCATCAGTAGTTCCCCAGCTGACCCTTTCCTGGCTTCAGTCTCTTAAAAAACACTTAACCAAGAGTTAATTATTCATCTTATGCCTTCTAAATATTCAGAGTCCGAAGTTTCTTGAGTCTTAGTGAGGCTTAGCAAGCCCAGAGAGGCTCTCTTAGAGGCAATAAAGTGATTAAGGTTGCAGATTCCAGAGGGAGTGGACTATGGGCTCTACCACCAACCATCTGACCTTGAGCCATTCACTTCTCTGAACCAGTTTCCTCATCTGTAAAATGGGGGGAGTTGGGTGGTATCTACCTTGAAATATTTCATATGAGGATCTAATAAGATCCTACGTGTAGAGTGCTTAGCACAAAGTGTGGCACCAGTCCGTGCTCATTAACGGTTAACTATTAAAGCTATGTAAACATTGCAGTAACTATTGGTACAGTGCCGCCCCCTATATATACAGAAGTCACTTACCTGGCATCTTTACACATCTGGAACATGGTTGAAAATAGGAAGGAAGCAAAAAATGCCTCTAGGCAGTTACAACAGACACCACAAAATCACTAAGTCAAAGCTTATGCATTTACTTATCAAAGAGGCCCTCACACTCATTAGATGGTACATGACAACCCAGACCACTTGCTTTCCCAAACCATAGCAAATCAGAAAGGAGGTACAGGGATGGGAATGGAGGATTCCAAATTAAAGCACACTGACAGCAGTAGGAAGTAAGAACTGATAGTAGGGAGACAGGAAAACTGGGAAGAAAAGGAATAAGAACTTAAAGCCTAACAGTTGGGGCCATTAGTGCAGGCAGACAGCCTCACATGCCTCTCTAAGTCTAGATAGTACCTCTGTATTACATCAAGATACAATCACTAACAGTAATGCAATCATTAACAGATAATTGTGACCTCTAGCCAACAACAAGATTAAATTATAGTCTGTGTCTCTTATTTAAGAAGGAAGCCCAGAAACCCCTTAAAGTCTGGTACTTAAAAGTGTAAGCTTCTATTTCCAGGAAAAAAAATCCCTCATTTCCTAAAGATGTCAGGCGAAGAAGTTGCTTTGCACTGCACCCACGAATGCTGAATCTAAAGCAGGATTCTACCATTCTTTCTCCCCCTTACTTGGCTGAGCCGTAGAGCTCCCAGGCCTTGGTGATCCCCTGGGCCAGTCCCTTGCTGGGATTATTGGAGAGGATCTTGGCAGCTTCTTTGGTCTTACTCAGGACATTGAGAACATGTCTGTTGGAAGAGATGTCTTATTCAGTAATTGGATGGATCTAGAAGACCCCTCTCTGCCTGTGACTCACAGATCCTTACAGGAACATCACTTGGAGAATTAGCTGAACACTAAAAAGCATCTTATCATCATGCTTCTCAGGCCTGAATATACGGGGCCACCCAAACCCTGGCTCCGTGTATATGCCCAGAGCCCCAAGACCCTGTGTTTCTACTCTATACCAGCCTCCCTATGATCTGGAACGCCTTTCCCTGAGCACCAGTGCTTGCTATCTGGAATCCTGCTGCCAACCATCTGTAATCACAGCAACCTGGAGCATCACTGCTGGCTGGAAATGGTTGCTACTAGGGTCAAGCCTTCCAATGGGAAGCCACTGATCCCTCTCTGCCATGGATTCTGACCTCTCTTCAGGCCTTCCAAGCTCTTTCTCACTCAGGTACTGTTTCTTCAAGCTGGAATACTACTTTATACAATGAGGGAGCAAGACTAGATGAACAGTGATGTCCCTTCTCTCCTTGACATACTAAGACCTAATTACAAGTGGAAACTGCTACAGGAGAAACACATGACCCAGGGCCTGGGAAGAAATAGTTGGAATTGGAGATCCCTGTTCCTGCCTGTGACCGTAGGCCTATTAGGCTTTCACCCCACCGGTGTGCCCAGTGTTGCCCAGGGTACCCACCGGTGCACAGCTGGGGTACGGGAGGCCAGGCCCCCAAAGCTGGCAGAGATGGTGTTGATTTCAATCTGTTTCAGGACTGGGGAGCCATCTGCATTGCGCTGGAACATGTAGTCTGAGCGGTTCAGGCCCAGGAACACAGTCTGTGGGGAAAACTGAAGGCTGAGTACATTTGCCCAGGGCTGATTGAGGGCCTAGCCACAGAACAGACAGGTAACATGAATTCTACATAGAGATCAGAGTTGCAGGCTAATGCTCCAAAACCTAGTGGAATCATTCTTTTGGTCATCCCAGGATTGGTCACTGATGTACAAACCTAGTGAAGACCAACAAGAGGCAGATTTCCATGAGCTCAGGGCCTGGGCCAATTTCTTCTGGTAAAAAAAAAAAAAAGGGAGGGACAGGTCCTAGATTGGGGTGGAGTGGGGACTGGTTACCTGAGCAATGCCTTCTTTCAGGACTTGCTTGTAGATGTTAAAGAGGCGAGCAGTGAAGTTGTCCCTTTTGATGGTGCTGGAGGAGGAAATAGAGCATTTTCTAGGCTAAATGGGATCTTAAAGATCAAATAGTTCTACCCTCATCCATTGCCTCCTGAATCTTTCAGTCTGCTGACCCAAACTTGAACAGCCACATCAACCTGATAGACAATAGTGGTTTAGAACTCAGGTCTAGAGCCAGATAACCTGGGTTCAAATCCCGGCTCTACCACTCACCACTAGGCAACCTTAGAGAATTATTTCACTGTGTGTCTCAGTTTGCTCATCTGTAAAAGATAAAAATGAAAGATGAAGAGGAAAATAATTTTACTTCTATCATAGAGTTGTGGTGAAGGGTAAATGAGATATTATATGTACAGAACTGAGCATAGTGTCTGGTCCTGAGAGAAACTAAGAAATGTCATGTGATAAAACCATTCCATCTTTGAATATCTCTGATGGTTGGTAAACCTTCTGGTCGACATAACATTAACTCTCCATAGCTTCTCCTACACTCTGGGGCTTCCAAGGACAAGTCTTTTCCACCTCTTATACAGCAACCTCAGAGATGAAAAGACAGCAGTTATGCTCTGTGCACCAAAGCATTCTTCTGACTCAAGCTAAATATCCTTTTTTTTTTTTTCTTCAGCCAGTCCTCATATGATATGATTTCCTCAGGGCAACCTTCCCTATCTGGATCAGATCCTCCTGCCATGTGCTCTTAGAACTCTGTGGACCTCTCCTTTGTAGTACAGATTAGTTTTAAGTTTCTGTTTTATTTCTGTGATAACTAATGTCACCTCTCCTATTTGCCTATAAACCACATGAGGGTAGAGACTTTGTCTGTGGTAGCTCATCATCATGGCCCAGTGTGCTGCTGTGACATGTTATATGAAGTAGGAGTCCATCCAGTGTGGAAGAGGCACCCACAGGTAACTAACACCACACTTGTCTGTCAAGATTCAGGGCAGTCTCTACATCCCTGCTCAAGCCTAACTCACTCTCCTCACTTGTTACAGGGACCCCACTGAGCCCATGTAGCTCAGGCCTGCCCTGCAGTTCCTCTGTTCCCCAGCCAGCTCTTTCATGAGGCCTTTCCCAGCCCTTGGTGAGGAGAGTCCCCAGCTGGGCTTCAGCCTCCAAGAAAGTTGAGACACATTTTTGCTTTACTGAAGAGGTGTGTCCCTTCAACCTAGGTCCCAGGCTGCTATTCTAGCACATGTGATACTAGGGCTCTATTCCCGTACAAGCTAGGGTTTGTGTGTATTTCAGAGGACAGAGAAACAGGGAAGGCAAGGTTGTAGACATGGACTGCAGGAAAGGTCTCCACATAATTGCATCTTTAGGGCAAAGATCATAAATCAGGTTGCTCATATATTCTGCAATCCAGAATCAGAGGTACAAAAGCCAGGCCCACCCCGAAAAAGACCTGGGGGGAAGGTGGTGGTAGGGTTTGTACATTCATAACTCATTGCATTTTTAGTTTCAAGTCAATGGTTTCCAAATTTCTTACCATTATGATCCCTTCCCATATTCACCTTCACACCAATGTGCACATTTTTAAAAGATTGTATCTCTGGGGTGGCTGGCTGGCTCAGTCAGTGGAGCATGCGACTCTTGGTCTCGGGGTTTTGAGTTCAAGCCCCATGTTGGGTGTAGAGATTACTTAAAGATAAAATCTTAAAAAAATTTTTTGTCTCTAACAAAATAATTGTTTTCTTTTGAAAAATTAATCAGACATGCAATTATGTATGTCTAGTCTGTTTATGTATACACACACACACACACACACACACACACACACACACACACACTTATTTATTTAATTCTAAAATAAAGAATTTGGGGCGCCTGCGTGGCTCAGTCGGTTGAGCGTCCGACTTCAGCTCAGGTCATGATCTCGCGGTCTGTGAGTCTGAGCCCCGCGTCGGGCTCTGTGCTGGCAGCTCAGAGCCTGGAGCCTGCTTCGGAATCTGTGTCTCCCTCTCTCTCTGACCCTCCCTCACTCATGCTCTGTCTCTCTCTGTCAAAAATAAATAAACATTAAAAATTTTTTTAAAAATAAAGAATTTAATTCTAAAGTAAAGAGAGGGGCCTGAGTGGCTCAGTCAGTTGAGTGTCCAACTTTGGCTCATGTCATGAGTTCGAGCTCTGTCATGAGTTCATGTCATGGCTCATGTCATGAGTTCGAGCTGACAGCTTAGAGCCTGGAACCTGCTTCGAGTTCTGTGTGTGTCTCTCTCTGCTCCTCCCCCACTCAGACTCTGTCTCTCTGTCTCTCTCTCTCTCAAAAATGAATAAACATTAGAAAAAAAAATTGAAAGTAAAGGAATTTCCCTTGTCCCAGGGCCTGAAGATAAAAAAAGGATTAAGGGAGAAGAGACAGAGCGGTGGATGGGGTGAACCATTTCAGGAGTTCTGTATCCTCATGCCCTGGGTGGGGCCCAGTCTACCCCCCCATCTCACCCAGAGATAAGAGGGCTGAGGAAAAGAAGTTAGAAATCTGACTTTAAACCCAGTAATCTCCTTTGCCCTTTGTTTTCCCTAAAACAATGCTGACATTCCCTAATTCCAAATAGAAATCTCAGTCATCAAAGCAAGGGGCCATGGATCAGAGAATCACAGAATGTGATTGGAAGAGATCTTAGATTTACGCCAACATCCCTACATTACAGATGAAGAAATTGAGGCACAGAGAAAGAAAGGAATTTGCTTGCAGCCATATAAATGAGGATTAGAGCCAGGATTAAAAGCCAGCCCTCTTGACTTCTGTTCTACTACTTTTGTTTTCTCTGGGGGGTACCTGTCCCCAACCCCACCAAGTCAGCTGCCAGAGCAACATCTCATGGCTCCTCAGTCTTCCAGTCCCTTGGGTTCCAGCAACTCCCGGCCCCTATTGCCCCATCACCCAGTACCTGGAGAGAGTCTGCTCCAGAAAGGCTGCATTCTGGCTGACAGCATCCACCAGCATGTTAAAGTCCATCTGCACAGCATAGGCCTGCTCCAGCAGGGCACTGGGGACCAGTGAAGGGAAGAGCGTGAATGGGGCATAGCTTACCACCTGATCAAGGAGAAAGAGCGGGCAGGGGTAGAACACCTGTAAATGGGCTGTTTTCTTGTAAACATAATCCCATGAAAAGTGTAACCTACATTTATTGACACACAAACTGCCGAATAGTGGTTACCTCTGTGAAGGGAGGGAGAAAACAGGATGATGAAGGGATATAATGGGAACTTTCAGACTCTGTAATGTTCTATCTCTTTACATTAAAAAAAAAAAAAAAAAAACAGAAGCAAAACAGCCAAAACAAATAAACAAAACCACAAAAAATTGAGCACTTACTGTGTACAAGGCACTGTTTTAAATACCTTACATGGATGCGTCATTTAACTCTGTGAGGCAGATACTATTATTATCTTTTCTTTTTTTTAATGTTTTATTTATTTTTGAGAGACAGAGTACGAGCAGGGGAAGGGCAGAGAGAAAGGGAGACAATCAGAAGCGGGCTCCAGCTGAGCTATCAGCACAGAACCTGATGCAGGGCTTGAACCCACAAAGAGTGAGATCATGACCTGAGCCATAGTTGGACACTTAACCAAGTGAGCCACCCAGGCGCCCCTATTATTATCTATTCTTAATAAATAGATAAAGGGAATTGAGTCTCAGATTAAGTAACATGTCCAAAATTATATAAAGCTGTTACATGGCACTGGGATTTGAACCAAGGTGGTTAATAAACAACACACACACACACACACACACACACACACACAGCTCCTAGCCAGGGTCCTAAACCCAGGACCCTCGTGCCAGGAGCTCCCACCCCAGCCCCCTTGCCTTCTGGTTGGGGCAGAGGGAGAGTCTTGCTGGTAGGGCTGCATCAGAAGTGATCTCTGGCCCCCAGAGTAGAAGTTAGGAGTGGTTTCTCCCCAGTGTTGGAGACAGTGACTCAGGTTGCCAGACCTGGAGTTAGGCTGCATTCTGAGTTCTTTGGACTTTGGCAGAACCAGGAAACCCAAATACCCATCTGGAACACTATTTCTAGAAGGGGATAATGCATTTGGAGATTCACAACAACAAATGAACTAGAATTTGGGTAGGAGATGATAAAATGACCTTGTGATTTATATTATGATGTATTCCTGAGTTTAACCTCTGAGTTAATATCAATTTGCCATTATCATAGTATGAGTTTATGACATTAGAACTTGGCATTTATATATTTAAAAATATTTTTTGAACAAATGATACAAAATTCAAGAGACAGAAGGATACATAGTGAAAAGTATGTCTCATTCCCTGATGACCCAATTCTCCTCCCCAGAAGCAAATTGTATACTAGTGTCTCACATGTCCTTTAGACTATATGTATATACACATTTTTCTTTTTTTACACACACAGAAGCACATGGTACATATATTGTTCTGTCCTTTGCTTTATAAATATTTCAGAGACATTTCCATATATGTTCAAATAGATCTCATTCTTTTTAATGCCTGTAGAGTATTCCATTCTTTGGATATAAAATAATTTATTAATTCAAGTTTTGTCTTTTTTTTTTTTAAGTTTATTTGTTTATTTTGAGAGAGAGAGAGAGAGAGAGAGAGAGAGAGAGAGAGTACAAGTGGGGGAAGGCCAGAGAGAGGGAATCCCAAGTAGGCTCCACACTAACAGCACAGAGCCCAATGTGGGACTTGAGCTTATGAACCATGAAATTGTGACCTGAGCCAAAACCAAGAGTTGAACACTTAACTGATTGAGCCACCCAGGCACCCCTGAATCTAGCTTTCTGTTATGAACATATAGGTGGTTTCCTCCCCCCACCCCATTACAATCAATGCTTCAATCAATATCCTAGAGTATATATTCTAGGTATTTTGTGTGTGAAAAAGTCCATAAATTATAAATTTATAAAAATGGAAATGTCAGATAATTAGAGTAAATCCACTTAAAATTTTCATAGATAGTTCCCAAATTACCTTCCTCAAAATCTCAGAAGACAAAAGTGAGGAAGGATATTTGTGAGAATAAGGTTTTTTCAGCTTGAAGCTTTTCTGTGTTAGGCTGGGAATTACTGCAGATTACATAGGGGGTCACCTAATACCCTGAGTGCATGTGTGATGACAATAAGGGCATTTCCTTGGCTTTAAAACTTAGAACTCTGCTTCCTCCAACAAGTCTCATTTGGCCTGAAAAACTCACAAAGGCTTTTTCTAGTAAGACTTCCCTCTGCCTCTGTCCCCATGACTCATTATGCCCACTTGAATTTGGGATCCACAGTATACAGCTGTTCTCCACTGTGTATAGGCCAAAGGCTGAAACACACAGTCTTTTAACTTTTTATGGAGACACAGGCACAGAGTAATAGTCTTCTACTCTGAGAAAAACGGTAGCATGTGCATGACAATAAAAGATCTCCATAGTCAAAGAAACAAAGAGTGATGGGAAGAAGAGCTCCTATTTCACCTGAGGGGCCAGATTTTTTTTATTTCATGAAAAAAAAATCCAAACAAACATTGGCCCTCACATTTTAAAGACACTGATGAAAAAACTGTTAACAATGCTTGTCTCTGGGGAAGGAAACAGTGGCTAGAGGGAGGAGACTTATTCTATGCTGAATTCCCTTTAAATTTTGTAACCTGTTCATGTTTGTTTTTTGTTGTTTTTTTTTTAATTAACTCCCTAAATCTGCAGGGACCAGCTATTAATTCTGCACTTGGTTTGTCACCCCTACCTACAGGATAAAGTTCATGTTCCTCTTCCTCCCAGTATCCAAAGCCTCTTGATTATCTGACTTCGACCTGTCTTCTGTCCCATATTCAGCTGCATTCTCTTGAACATTTTGTGCCTTTTCCTATTTTAGACCCTCTGTTATGCTGTTCTTTTCTATTTATTTTTTAAGATCTAGTTCAAATACAACTGATGAGTTGCTCCTTCGTCTAGGTGTCCCATACAGTTTCCTGAGAGAGGCAGTAAAGAATGGAAGTTCAGAGCATGAAGTCAGGTGGCAAACTCTTTGGATTTGAATTCTGGCTTTGCCAATTCCACAACCATTTGAATGACCTCAGGCAAGTTACTTTACCTTTCTGGGCCTTGGTTTCCTCATCTCTGTTGTGAAATTTAAACGAGTTAGTGATTTCAAGCTGTTAGAATAGTGCCTGGCACATAGTCAATAATAAACAGTAGCTAATATTGTGCAGCAGGCTATCTATGTTTCCTCATAGAACTGACATTTAATTTTGTCTTGTGGCACATTCTCCAACTAGACCATGCGCTTTAGTGGCCAGAGTCTCTGGCTGACTCACCTGTGTCCTCAGTGTCTAGAATGGCCTGGCATAAAACAGGCACCTGACAAAGATTTGGACTGAAATCTCTTTCTCTTTCTCACATCCGTATACATACACATATTTCCTGTCTTTTTTCTTTTTGATGTTTATTTATTTATTGAGACAGAGAGAAAGAGAGAGAGAGCAAGCATGAGTGGTGGAAGGGCAGAGAGAGATAGAGACAGAGAGAATTCCAAGCAGGCTCCACACTGTCAGCGCAGAGCCTGACATGGACCTTCAATCCACAAACCCAACAGTGAGATCATAAGCTGAGCCAAAATCAAGAGTCGGACGCCTAACTGAGCCACCCAGGTGCCCCATTTCCTGTCTTTTTTCTCTGAATTGGGAATCTCACTGAGGACTATGCCTTTTCTAGGCTCCATTAACTTCCAGAAAGACCAAGTGTTGGACCTTCACACAATACCTATTGATTAATAGAACAAAAAAATCTTGGAGGGGAAAATGCTTAATCCTGGGTTCAAACAGTTCACATAATGTAAAGTTCACAAAGCAAGCAATTATATTCCCAAAGCCAGAGGCAGACCTTCCACAATGTCAGCCTACCTTAGGTAACAGCCATTCTCATTCACTCAGGCCTCAGCAAATATTTATGAGTCTGGACTCTCCACCAGGCCCTTAACTTAGTAAAAAAAAAAAGATGGTCGCAGCTCTTTAGTTACTCATATGGATTGTCACAAGGTATACTAGTAAGTAAAAAGAAAAAAGCAAGGCACAAAAGAGTTTGTCTAGGATGCTTCTTTGTGTAAACAGTGGGAAAAAGGAATATATACTTTTTTTGTTATGAGTAAACTATATGAAAGAATAAACAAAAACGCTAAAACACAGCTTGTCTTCAGGTCAGAAGAACCGGATGGCTAGGGAATATAGAAGAGAGGGTTAAACTGTAAACTCTATGTCCTTTGAATTTTGAACTATGACAATGTCTTACCAGTCACAAAATAAAAACTTTTTTTTTTTTTTTAAGGATGAGACTTTTAAAAAATGTGGTTTGGACTTAGCAGTTCTACTTTTAAAAGCATCAACCCTACAGAAGTACCCAAACAGGCATGTATGTAGCTGTTCCCTATAATGCTGTTTATAATCATAAAACATTAGAAATCAGGGGTACCTGGGTGGCTCAGTCAGTTAAGTGTCCAAGTCTTTTTTTTTTTTTTATTTAAAATTTTTTTTTCAACGTTTTTTATTTTATTTTTGGGACAGAGAGAGACAGAGCATGAACGGGGGAGGGGCAGAGAGAGAGGGAGACACAGAATCGGAAACAGGCTCCAGGCTCCGAGCCATCAGCCCAGAGCCTGACGCGGGGCTCGAACTCACGGACCGCGAGATCGTGACCTGGCTGAAGTCGGACGCTTAACCGACTGCGCCACCCAGGCGCCCCAAGTGTCCAAGTCTTGATTTCGACTGAGGTCATGATCTGACCGTTCATGGGTTGAAGCCCCTCATCAGGTTCTGCGCTGACAATGCAGAGCCTGCCTGGGATTCTCTCTCTCCCCCTCTCTCTGCCCCACCCCTGCTCAAGCTCTCTCTCTCTCTCAAATAAATAAACTTAAAAAAAAAAAAGGGCATTAAAAAAACACGTTAAAAATCACCTAAATAGAGGAAAGTTAAAATGTGATTCATCTATATATGGAACACTGTATCAGAATGAAGCTAATCCTAATGGAGGGAGTTGTAAAGAGTTCAACCGCAGATTGTTAAATGAAAAACAAAAACACAGGGGCGCCTGGGTGGCTCAGTCGGTTGAGCGTCCGACTTCGGCTCAGGTCACGATCTTGCGGTCCATGAGTTCGAGCCCCGCGTCGGGCTCTGGGCTGATGGCTCAGAGCCTGGAGCCTGCTTCCGATCCTGTGTCTCCCTCTCTCTCTGCCCCTCCCCCATTCATGCTTTGTCTCTGTCTCAAAAATAAATAAACGTTAAAAAAAAAAAAATTAAAAAAAAACAAAAACAAAAACAAAAACACAATCACAAAATAATCTGCATGATCTGTGTGATCCAATTTGTGTTTTAGAAAACTATATATTTTGGGGCACCTAGCTGGCTCAGTTGGAAGAGCATGTGACTCTTGATCTGAGGGGTCATGGGTTTGAGCCCCACATTAGATGTGGAGGTTACTTTAAAAAAAAACTTAAAGGGGCACCTGGGTGGCTCAGTCGGTAAGCGTCCAACTTTGGCTCAGGTCATGATCTCACAGTTCGTGAGTTAGAATCCCCCATCGGGCTCTGGGCTGACGGCTTGGAGCCTGGAGCCTGCTTCAGATTCTGGGTCGCCCTCTCTTTCTGCTCCTCCCCCACTCACACGCTCTCAAAAATAAAAACATTTAAAAAAAAACTTAAAAAGAAAAGAAAATCATATATTTCTTTATATACACATATATGTATATAAATGCACAGAGAAGGATGTACACAGACCAGTTGTACAGATATACTCCCCCTCTGCAGTGTGATTAGGTAGTCTTAAAAAATAATAGCTCACTGGACAAAGTGTTTCACATGAATTATCTTCTCATTCTCTTACCAACTTGAAGAGGCAGGTCCCATTATTATCCCTTTTTTATTCTATGAAGAAACTGCAGCTGAGAGAGGTTATGTAACTTACCTAAGTCATACTAGAAACTCCAGACTTAAATTTTATGATTACTCTCAGCAGGCTTTTTACATATATCTAGAGATCAATTTTAGTTATTGAAAAAGATAAAATAAAGCAAAAAAGATGTCTCGACCTAAAGGAGCTGCTTTTAGCCTGGCAGGGACCAGAAAGTGAGCATTAGGATCCAGAGCAGTGTCGTCAGTGCTTGTGAGGAGGGGTCAGGGGCTTACATCGGAGGAACTGGGCTCCTGCAAGGTCCTCAGCAGCACTCCCTCAGCCAGGGCCCGGTCCACAGCCTGCCGTGCCAGCTCCTCCAGCTGCTGCTCATCCTGCAAGAGGCTCCCCCAGCCGGTGGCCATCCCAACCTGCAACAGGAGAGGGGAATGATTGGTGATGGGTTGCCTGGGGCCCACCCAGCAACCAATGAAACTGGCAGTGTGGTACAGGGGAGTGAACACTGGATGGCAGCTCTCAACTTCCATGAGTGCAAAATGGAAAGCCTGACAAAGCATTTCCACTGCCACTCTCTTGGTTCCTAATACAATGATGGCATTATTCTTACAGTAAGGAAGTGGAATCTCAGACTGGTAAAACCTGGATTTGAACCCAGGTCTCAGGACTCCCAGCCCAGGCCTTTTACATTGGAGAAAGAGGCACTAATGTCATATGTGATTGGGGCAAGTTCCTTCCCCTCACAGAGTTGCAGATTCTCTACCTGTGAAACAAGGGGTATGAGGTAGACCAGTGGTTTCCAAATCTGGCTAAATATTCTGGGGAGCCTGGTAAAGAATACAGATTCCTGGGCTCCACTCAGAGATTCTCATGCAAGAGGTCTGATGAGTGGAGGGAAGGGCTGAAGCTCTGTATTTTTAACAAATTTAAAATCACTGCAAGAGAGTATTAATTCCCCTTCTAGCTCCAACAACCCAGGTCAGCAAATCTCAAATTATGTGGGGGGTGGGGGTAGGAGGATCCCTTTGTAGAATACTATGAAATGCAGATAAGGTGAACTCCTCCCTCACACTAAGCAGAAGCAAGCTCATTAGCAGGACATGATTACATTCCCTATATGGACATCTATCATCACAGCAGCAAGACAAAATATTTTTGAGAAATCACATTAGCAGAATAGAAATAACTGAAACCCAAGTGCCCAATGTAATAGGATGAGGAGTCCAACTGGCTGCCCAGAGACACACAGATATGAACCAACTAACACCTTGATACTAATTTTACAGCAGGCCTCAGGGATTTAAGAAGATCTGAATAAAAATCTGGAAACACCAGTTATTAATTTTGGTTTGCCCTACTGTCATTTGATTTTAGGAAAAGAACATGGCTACCCAGCTCAGTTGTCCCCAGAAAGGGAGCTAGAGAACAAGTAACAAACTGGAGAACAACATTCAGTTCCATTTCCTTCCCCTTATAACAAAATTGGTGCGAAACCAATTATGAAAATCTGTTGGCCTCAGCACAACGTTTTCAAAGAATGACCATGTAATTTCAAGAGGATCCTAACAACATTTCTGTCCAATGAGACACAGATAAGGGCTCTACGACTACAGAGTCATAGTAGAGCCCTGGGGTCAGTCAGATATGGGTTTGAGCCCATAATATTACTTCCTTCATATATAAGGTCCCCATGTGAATTAAATGAGAAAAATCTGTGTGTAGTTCCTCAGCAGGGTTTGTAGCTCTATACATGGGAGCTTCTTTTTGGCTATACCCACTTTACAGGTGGAAGACTTGTCAGGAGGTCACACAGCAGGCTGGTGGCAGAGCCAGGACAAGAACCTATGACTGACATTAGAGCAGTGGAACCCTCCATTAGCCCCCATCTCTTAACATCTCTGGGATTCCAGCATCTCTGCCTGCGGTTGGACTTTTGTCTACTTGGTAAACACTGAATGGCATCTACTGCCACGCCCTTGACTAGGTACTGAGGATACAAAGAGATAAAACATAAAGATAATCACTATGTAAAGTGCTGATTGGGCCCTTTGTTTTTTTCATTCTATAGTCTCAACCCTGTGGCTTTGTTTGTTTTGCTGAGGACATTCAAATCTATACTTTCACAGTGGTGCTTTCCTGACTTCCAAACTGTAATAACCAACTGCTTACTGGGAGTCTCCACAGAACCAGAATAGAATTTGTCGTCTCCCCACAAATCTGCTCCTCCTCTGATGAACCCCACTCAGGCACTCAAGACTTGTACACACTTCTCTCCAACACCCCAGTCTCCCCAAATCCTATAGTTTTTATTAAATATAGATTGCTTTGAATTCCTCTATTTGTCTCCACCTCCACTGTCAGATGCCTGTTCCAGCTACCATCATCTCCCTGGGCGCTAAACAGACTCAAGAGTGAGGTTATCCCCAGTAACCAAGATACACAAGCCTCTCTCCAGCTCCCAGGCTTGGCACGTGCTGTAGTCTCTTTTTGGAACACTCCCCACCACTCCTGACCAGCGTTCACGTGTGTGTTTCAGAAGCTGTCCCTGTTCTCCGCCCAGGGCTTCTACAGCCCATTAGTTGCCCCTGTACCATAGGAATTGTTGTGTATCTTGGTCACTTCTCTACCTCCAGCACCTACTACTGTATTCAATGAATGTTAAATGAATGGATGACGAATGAAAGACTGGGGCCAGATCTTAAAATGCGCAGAAGAAAACCCAGTCGGACTTTATCCTGAGGGCGAGGCCAGTGTCTGCATGAGGCTCGGGGCATAAACACCCGTCTCCTGCCCAGGCTTGCCCCACTTCATGGGCCCGTTCACTCCCATTCTAGACAAAGTTTGGTTCTAATCGCTCCCAGTTTCTTTCTTTTTTTAATTCCGGCTCTGGCTCACTGGCACGGTGTCCCCGACACCGGCCCGATCTGGAATCAGGAGATCTGGGAAATCTGGGATCCACAATCACCAGCCCAACCCCCTCAATGGTCACCAATTTCCCCTTCCCTGCAAAGGGCATGAGCTGCAACATCTCCTAGCCTTCAGGATTCCAATAGCTGGCCAGAACCCTCCCTCACATCCTCCCGAAGAAGCTTGGCCCTTGCCGGCCGCCGTTGCCTTTCCCCAACCTACTGGTTCGTCGTCCTGCCGCGCACGGTACTCAAGCCCCTCGCGCTGTAACCCAAGGTCTAGAGGGCGGGGCCTCGATGCGACCCAACGCGTTTGCGCAGACCGCGCCAGTGGGGTATAAAGGGCAGGGCGGGGGCGGAGACGTGCCTGTGGAGCTGGACGGCGACCGGGAAGGGTCAGTCCGTGCGTGAGCAGCCTTGGCGTTAAGGGTTCCTCGGTTGGATCCAGAGAGACAGGACTTGGGAAGGAGGGGAGGAGTTAGGCTGGGTCAGCGAGGAGTTACGGGTTTGCAGAGCTAGCAGGATGTCAGATCTGGTGACGTCCAGTGTAAGATGAGGAAACTGATACCCAGAATGGGGCAGTCACTACCTCAGGGACACATGGTGGGGGTAGGTGTGATAAGGGAGGCCCAGAAAAGGGACAGAGACCCCAGAGCAGGATACCTTAGCACGGTAGGGGTCGAGCCAGTGTTGGAACCCAGGGTTCTGTTTTACACCCAGCTGAGTCCCATAAAAGCCCACCTGACTTCTCTAACCTCGGGACAGCTGCCGAAAAGCTGTAGAGGTAAAGGAAAGTATTTTCATTTTTCCAGCAATTTTTAAGTTGGGAACGTTGGAGGGTGACGCATTGTATATCACAATGCCCAATATCATTTGCATCAGGATCTGGGGCACTTTTTGAGAATGCAGATTCTTGATCCCTATTCTTATCTTACCTTTTGGCAGCCCTCCAGTTCTTTAACTGTTCCTTCTTTCCGGATTGTGATAGGATCTTCTCAATGTGAAGCACCTGATATGAATTTTTAAGTTCAAGTAACCTGAACTGATCAGTCCAAGCTCTGGGAAGTTAACCGTAACTAAGAGAGAACCCCAGCTTTCACATCTGATTAAGAAGGTAGACTGGTAAACAGTGCTTTTCTGGGGAATCAGGGAGGGCTTTGGAGTCTGGAGGGCTAGGTAGGAATGTGTAAGCAGTGAAAGAAGTAAGGGTGGAGTTAAGAGGCAGGAATGGGGACAGTGTTCCAAGTAGCAGGAACAGAAACCGCAAAGGCAAATAATTCAAAGTGTGGCTAGGCTCATTTTAGAGACATTGAGGAGTTTGATATAGATACTGAGGAGGGCCTGGGAGTTGATCAGGCTGTTAGGAGCTCATTCTTGGCGAGGGAGCCTTGGGTGCCAGGTTAAGAAGTTTGGCGTTTTTCCAGTGAATGATGGGGAGCTAAGGATTTTTTTTAAAAAAAAGTTTTTTTAATGTTAATTTATTTTTGAGAGAGACAGAGCGTGAGCAGAGGAGGGGGCAGAGAGAGAGGGAAACACAGAATCTGAAGCAGGCTCCAGGCTCTGAGCTGTCAGCACAGAGCGCGATGTGGGGCTTGAACTTACAGACCGTGAGATCATGACCTGAGCCCAAGTCAGACGCTTAACCGACTGTGCCCCCCAGGCACCCCAAGCTGCCTAAGGATTTTAAGCAGGGGAAAGACCTGGTCGATTTTTTGTTAGGTGCTGGCTACAGTGTGGCAAATGGTTTGGAAGTGGGGAGACTAAGGCCAGAAAGCATGCTCAGAGGGAGTTAAGGTGCGTGGCAATGAGGAGATGGAGAGAAGGGGACAGGTTAAAGAGACATTTAGGAGGGAGAACTACAACTAATTATAAACAGTGGCCCAACCCAGGGGCCAGGATGTTTCCACCTCCTTAAATAAAGCTTGTACACCCTCTGTCTGCAGGACAGACTGAGTCCTCCAATCTTCTTGGGGGGAGGGAAGGGATAGGTGGTCTGGTTATGGGCAGGACAGTGTTTCCATGATGTCCTTCCTTTGTCTGCTTTTATACCTGAGGAAGAGCCCAAAGCAGCAGTTACTATAAAAGGCCCCAGGTGGCAGGAAAAGTCCATCATGTTCACCAGGAACAAAGGAAACTATATCTAGTGCAACATGAAATTAAAATAAAAAATCATCACCCAGGGTTCTCTGCAGGTTCCCCTCCTCCAAGATGGGTGCCAAATGACGTGTATCAGGTGTCTATTGGTGAGACTTGGGGAAGATCCCAGACCTTAACAGCCCTCTGATTGAGTCCCCTCACTTTGTGGCAGGTAAGGTGTCTTTCTTCCCATTTTGTAGATGTGGCAGCTGAGTCTTAGAAGTTATGTGACTTGTTCAAAGGGACCTGGTTTGTGGTGCAGGGAGTAAGGTGTGGGAGTGTGAGGGGCTCTTGGCCAAGCATCTTACAAGTGAGGCTTTGTCTTTGTGCTCCCTTTGTCCTGAGGCTTTGCCCCTAAATCTCGGCATAACTGACTTCTTGTCATTCACATGTTTCCTCCTCAGATGCCATTCCCACCCCATCAGTATATATTTTTTTTTCACAGCTCTTACTAGTATCTGAAATTACTAATTTTGTCTGTTTCTCTCCACCATGTGAGTTCCATAAGAACAGGGACAATATCTGTCCTGTTCACCACTTTACCACCAGCACCTGGAGTGATATCTGCTCCATAGTAGATCGTCAATATCGTTTGCTAAATGATAGAAATAAGCTGGGGAGGGAGAAAGTCAGGGAAACCAACATAGGTGGAAGCTTAGGATGTTTTGGGTACTTTTCATAAACTACTTCATTTAATGCCCTCACAGCTTTTCAACGTAGGTACTGTATCTCCTTTGGGTAGGTAAGAAAACATGCCAAGTGAGGCCAAGTCAGTGGCTTGTTACTTTTGAGGTGATAGACTCCTTTGAGAATCTCCATTAGACACAATCTTTTGGCACACCGTGTGGAGGAATTCACAAACCTCCCTGAGCCCACTCGGGGGTCCCAGATCAAGGAACCCCGGATTGGGGAACTTGCCTGAGGTCTCTCTGGCCCCAAACCTTTGTTAGTTCCCCTCTCCACAGCAAGGTTAGATTCCATTTAGTGGACTACAGAGAGCCTCCTGAAGATTCTGTAACAGAGGGAGATTATGAGGCACTGAGCCTTTGATGTGTCAGACCTGAGTTCAAATCCTGCCTCCAAAGCTAGCAGTGTAACTGTGGGCAACACTTCTCACTTCTCTGAATCCCACTGCCCTCACTTTGAAAATGGAATCTATTTTTTTTCCCTAACTATAACTAATCTTTATTAATCTGTTCACCAAGTGCCAGGTATTTGGTTAATGGCTTTACAGTTATATCACTTTTTATGTGCCCTGACTTGCCAGAGATCATGCAGCCTCCCACGGTTAGCCACTGTGCTCCCACATGTGCACAGGCTTCCTAAAGCTGGCTTTTGAATCTATTGCAGTCTCTGCTCTTGGGATTTGTGGGAACATTTGAGTCTGAATTCACTGAAAAGAGACTAGGAAGGCTGCACTGCAGTGTGAATGGAGGCCAGTGCCTTCAGTTGGTATGTGTCTTTCCCACGGTGAGGGCCTCTCTCCAAGCCCGTACTAGGCCTCTCAATTGGGACATCTCTGCCCGTCCCGGGGTCTGCGTTGCACATGGTCTGCTCTGTGCGTGCGTGGCTGCTGTCTCTTTTTAGCAGTGACATCACCCTGCCTGGTATTGTTGTTTATGGGGCTGTCTCCCCACCTGGCTGGGGGCCATTGCTTGGCCATTCGGTGGAATTCCTCTGTCTTCTAGCCCTAGTACAGACCTGGCCCAGCAGTGCTGCTCAGGAAATGCCTGTGGAATCAAAGTGAGGACTCTCCCATGTGTTGAGGATTTACTGTGTGCCAGGCCTGTCCTGGACACGTTATATGTGTTATCTCATTTACACCCCATGGTAATCCCGAGAGGGAGAAGTTACTGTCCCTCTTTTACCAAGAAGAAATAGAGACTCAGCTGGGCTTTGCATTAGGCCCACTTGCAGTGATTGATGACACCAGGGCTGACTCCAGGCCTGTGCTCTCATCGTGCATAAGCAGTTCTTGAAACTGTGGTCTGATAAAGGGGAGAGACACTCCTCAGCCCCCAGGACCCTCAGAGACTTTCTACTAACAAGATTCTAGTCCAGCTGTCATTTCATCCATGAGGAGGGGTGCCCCGCTGGCTCAGTCAGTAGAGCACGTGACTCGGGATCTCAGGGTTGTAAGTTCAAGCCCCAAGTTGGGTGTAGAGATTACTTAAAAAATTTTTTTTTAACGTTTATTTATTTTGGGGAGACAGAGACAGAGAACGAGCAGGGGAGGAACAGAGAGATGGGGGAGACACAGACTCTGAAGCAGGCTCCAGGCTCTGAGCTGTCAGCACAGAGCCTGACATGGGGCTCAAACCCATGAACTGTGAGATCATGACCTGAGCTGAAGCAGTCGCTCAACCAACTGAGCCACCCAGGCCCCCAGAGATTACTTTAAAAATAAAATAAAATAGGGGCTCCTGGGTGGTTCAGTCTATTGAGTGTCCAACTTCAGCTGATACCATGATCTCGTGGTTTGTAATTTCGAGTCCTGAATCAGGCTCTCTGCTGTCAACTCAGAGCCTGCTTCAGATACTTTGTCCCCACCTCTCTCTGCCCCTCCTCAGCTCATTCATTCTCTCTCTCTCTCTCTCTCTCTCTCAAATAAACATTTAAAATAAAATAATCCATGAGAAAACAGAAGCCCAGAAAGGAGAGATGACTTACTTACAGCCCTTCTTTTCCACTTACTGCTTATCCTTACCCACTTACTTTTGGACAGGATGGGATCTGATTTTACCCACCATTAAACCACCCAGGTAGCCCTGGTCCAGGTCGACACTCAGTAAATACTTCTAAATTTTATTTATGATGAAACATTAAGAAGGATATACAGATTAGTATAACAAACACCCGTATTCCCACCCCCCAGTCTATGAAGTAAAACATTGCTAATATAGCTGAAGGCCTCGTGCTCCTCCACAACTGTCATCCCTCAGGAATAAAGGCTCCCCTAAATTTGTTGTTTATTCTATGTAATTTTTTATTGAGCTATAATTCATATGCCATAAAATCCAACCTTTTTAAGTATACAATTCAGTGGTTTTTAGTATGTTCACAAGATTGCACAACCAATACCACTCTCTAAGTCCAGAACTTTTCCATCACACCAAAAGAAACCCCATACCCATTAGCAGTCACCTCCCCATTCCTCCACTCCAACCCCTGGCAGTCACTAATTTGCTTCATGTGTCTATGGACTTGCCTATTCTGGACATTTCATATAAACGGACTCCTGTAGGTGGCCTTTTGCGTTTGGCTTGCATCACTTACCATTATGTCTTTAAGGCTCATCCATGTTGTAGCGTGTACCAGTATTCCGTTGTGTGGATACACCACATTGTGCACCTCCGCCAGTTGGTGGACATTTGGGTTGTCTCTACTTTTTGGCTATTATGAATGAAGGTGCTGTGAACATTCATGTACAGGTTTTTGTGGGGCTGTATTTAATTATCTTGGGAATAGACCGAGGAGTGGACTTGCTGGCTCGCAGGGTAATTCTATGTTGACCTTTTTTTCTCCCCCAAGTTGTTTTTTGTTTGTTTGTTTTTTTAATTTAGGTAATCTTTATACCCCATGTGGGACTCCCAACTCACGACCCTGAGATCAAGAGCCACATGCTTTTCTGACTGAGCCAGCGAGGCGCCCCTCTCTATTGAACTTTTTGAGGAACTGCCAGACTGTTTTCCAGAGTGGCTGCACTATTTTACATTCCCACCAGCAATGTCTGAGAGTTCCAATTTTTACATTCTTACCACGTGTTCCTGCCTGGCTGTTTGATTCTGACCATCCCAGTGGGTGTGAGGTAGTGTCACTTGTTTCAATTTGCATTTCCCTAATGACTGATGATACTGAGCATGTTTTCATGTGCTTATCGGCTATTTGTTTATCTCCTTTGTCTATTCACATCTTTTGCCTAATTTTGTTTTACCTAAAAAATTTATTATTGCTAAATATACGTAAAATTTGCCATTTTAGCCACTTAAGTGTACAGTTCGGTGACATTCGCATTGTTGTGCAGATATCGCCACCATCTGCTTCAGCAACTTTTTCAGCTTCCCCAACTGAAGCTCTGTACCCATTGAACAATAATTCCCCGTTCCCCTCTCCCAACCAGTCCTAGGCAACCACCATTCTACTCCTAAATTACTTTTTTTTAAGTTTATTTATTTATTTTGAGAGAGAGAGAGAGAAAGAGAGAGAGGGGCCATGAGCAGAGGAGGGGCAGAGAGAGAGAGAGAGAGAGGGAGAGAGAGAATCCCAAGCAGGCTCTTTGCTGAGAGCATGGAGCCCGATGTGGGGCTCGAACCCACAAACTGCAAGATCATGACCTGAGCTGAAATCAAGATGCTTAACCACCTGAGCCACACAAGTACCCCTCCTAGACTGCTTTTTGACTCAGTTTCTCTTTCACTTAATAAAAGAGAGGGTGCATTTTTAATTTCAGTTATTTGTCTTTTTATTGTTGAGTTATAAGAATTCTTCATATATTCTGGATCTTAGACCCTGATCAGATACATGATTTGCAAGTAGTTTCTCCCATTCTCTGGATTGTCTTTTTGATTTGTTGATAGTGTCCCTTTTTTTTTTTTTTTTTCTTTTCTTTTTTAATTTGAGAGAGTGCACAAGCGGGGGAGAGGGACAGGTGGGGGAGAGAGAGAATCCCAAGAAGGCTCCACACTCAGCATGGAGCCCAACACCGGGCTTAATTCCACAACCCTCAGATCATGACCTGAGCTGAAATTAAGAGTCAGACTGAGCCACCCAGATGCCCCTTGACAGTGTCCTTTGAAGTACAGATGTTTTTCATTTTGAGGAAGTCCAGTTTATCTGTTTTTCCTTTGGTGCTTGTGCTTTGAGTATCATATCTAAGAAACCATTGCCTAATCCAAAATCGTGAAGATTTGTACCTATGTCTTCTTAGAGTTTTATAGTTTTCACTCTTACATGTAGGTCATTGATTCATTGTTAGTTCGTTTTTGTATATGGTGTGAGGTAGGTCCTATGCATTTTTAATCCTTTTACTAGGTGTGTGTTTCTAAACATTATTTGATACAATTTTTTGTTTTTTGGACTTTAAATGGTAACATTGTTTACATTCTCAATGCAGCTTGCTGTCACTTCAGCCTTATGTTGGGAGAGTCATCCGTTTGATCAGGGTAACTAGTTCATTTGTTTTCACTGCTGTATAGGTTCGCTGCATAAAAACCACACTTTATTTACCTTTCCTCCTGTGAATGGTCTCTTGGGTTGTCTCTAGTATTTTGCTGTTACAAATGATAAACCATCTAAAATGTGCCTCCTTGTGCAGTGTGTTGAAGGTCATGAGCATATTCAGATTTCCTAGATAATGCCAAATATCTCTTTTAAGTGGTTTTATAAATTTGCACTCTTGCCAGCAATGTATTAGAATTGCCCTTGTTGTATTAGAATTGTATCCTCAGTAAGACTCAGTATTGTCAGGCTTTTTTTGTTTTTGCCAGTCTAGTGGGTGTGAAGTGACACTTTGTTGGAGTTTCCCAGATTAATAGCAAAGTTTCTTTTTCAGTAAATATTTGAATGGTTGGATAGGCAGGTGCACACAAAAGCAGAATAGAGGCAGCTCTTTGAGGAGATGACCCTGTGACCCTGCTTGTGGCTAGATGATGGCAGGGCTCTGGGCCTACACTGTGCTGGCTGTTATAGGGAGACTCTGGAGCTAGGAAGTGTTGGGTGAGACTGACAACCCTATAAATGGGAGAAGGCAATTGTAACCTTGACACCAGTAATGGGAGCCTCTCTCCAGGGGGAGGCTATAGTCCTGCCCTTCCATTTCACCAAGAAGAAAAGGAGCTGGAAAGAGAGAAGGATCAGAATGGGGTCCCATAGTCTAGGAATGACCTTTTTTTTTTTTTTTTTTTTTTTTAACCTTCTCATAGTCTTGATATTGGTCGTATGTATTTCTCTTGTTTATTCTACTGAGTTTGGGAATGATGAAAAGGATAATAAGAAAAAGAATAGCAATGATCATTTATTAAACACTTATGTGTGAGGCATTGTGCCTTTTTTATGAGTATTATCTCACTTAATTCCAACGGAGTAGGTGCTATTAGTATTCCTGCTTTACAGATGACAAACAGGGTAACTCAAAGAGACAGAGTAACTGAGGGTTTTCACTCAGTCTGACTCCAGAACTTGTAAGCACTGTGCTATATCATTCGCCTGGCTCAGCTAAACCCAAGAGATCAAAGAAAGAAGAGGCTTTTCCAGGCCTGGGTGGGTGAGAAACATGAGTTATGAAATCCACTGGGCCTGGTGTGGAAAGGGCAACAGGGAGCAGAGTGAGAGGCCCCCTGGAAAAGATGGTTCTTGAGAGGCAGGTGCCCCCAGCCCAGTGGACACGGCCCATTTAGCAGGCACTCATGGGCACCTCTTCTGTGCCAACTCCTGAGCTGGCTGCTGGGGTGCAGAGTGGGATCTGCCCATTTCCAGGTCTCAAGAAGTCCCTGGACAGATGGAACAAGAATTTGGAGGATGTGGGTGACCCTGGCCTCCTAGGATGCAGGTGATAAGATAGCACCTCAGACTGAGGGCTGTCCAGGTATCCTTCAACAGGTAAGATTTTAACAAACTGTGGCACATCCATAATATGGAATACTACTCAGTAACAGAAAGGAACACATCATTGATGTAGGCAACAACTTGGATTAATCTCCAGGGAATTATGCTGAGTGAACAAAGTGAATCTTAAAAAGTTACATACTGTATGATTTCATTTATGTAACATTTTTTAATTGACAAGTAAAAAAAATTTTTTAATGTTCATTTATTTTTGAGAGAGAGAGAGAGAGAGCATGAATGAAGGAAGGGCAGAGAGAGAGAGAGGGAGACACAGAATCTGAAACAGACTCCAGGCTCTGAGCTGTCAGCACAGAGCCTGACTCAGGGCTTGAACTCGGTAACCGTGAGATCATGACCTACGCCAAAGTCGGACTCTTAACCAACTGAGCCACCCAGGCACCCCTGAATTGACAATTTTAGAAATGGAGAACAGATTGGAGGTTAATTTTGGATGGGTTAAGGATGGGAAGGAGGAGGGTGTCTTGTTGTTGGAACTCTTCAGAATATTAACTATAGTGGTGGATCTGTGAACATATACAGGTGATAAAATTGTATAGAACTTAATACACACACACACATACACACATGTATATGTAAAACTGGGAAAACTTGAATGAACTTGGGGGATAGTATCAATGTCAATACAGGTGATCTCTCTGTATTGTTTCTTATAATTGTGAATATGTAATTACCTAAAAGAAATTTCAATTAAAAAATGAAATTTAAGGCCCAAAGTATTGGCAGGACAATAGAGATATTTGTAAGACAGCATTCTCAACCCACATAAAAAATCCTGAGGGTTAGGGCGCCTGGGCGGCTCAGTTGGTTAAGCATCTGATTCTTGATCTCGGCTCAGGTCAGTGCGGAGCTTGCTTGGGATTCTTTCTCTCTGCCTCTCCCCCACTTGCATGTGCATATGCCCCCCCCTCCAAAGAAATAAATAAACTTAAAAAAAATCCCGAGGGCTATGTGCAAGGAGGCTTTTTGCCCTTAAGTTAGCAAAGTCCAGCTCCACAGAGAGGTGGGCAGTATTCCCTGAGATGTGGAGGAGTGCAGGGTCACCCTAAACACTTCAAGAGACCCAGGGTAGACCCATTGGGTTGGTTTCTGAGCTTAATTCTTTGAGTCTCTCTGTCCTTCACCTCCTGAACTGACACCACTATCATAAGGGCAAGGGCAGAGCCACAAGCCACTCCCACTCCTCCCACTCCACCTCTGTTTGGTCTTCTGAGAAGGACAGATGTTCCTTCTTCATTCTCTACTCCACCAGGTTGCCCCTCCCCTGGGATGTCCTGTATCAATTGTTACGAACTCTCTGTGCCTCCTCCATGACTGTCTCCTCTACTAGACAGACTCCTGGACCTTGGGAACAAGACCAGAACCATTCCCAATCTGGGGGGCATCAGAGAGTGTTTGTTATACTCAACTAAATGGGAAGTTGACCCTGGCTGAGATAAACCTGTTCTGATCCTGAGATCCTAGGGAGGGCCTGGACTGTGGCATAGGATTTGGGGGGTAGTATGGCTGTGGTCTTACAAGATTCTGGGACTTTGTTTCCACCTGGTAGGCCCACTAGGATATCTCTTCCAGAATGTTGGCTGCCCTGAACACTGCTTCAAATTCTGTCCCCAGAATGGGAGACCCAAGGCTCCTCCACTAGACTACCCCAACATACATGTACTCACAGGGATCATGTGTTCACATTGCTGACCTCTTACTTTGGGATAAGCACTTTGGTTTCTTTATTTCTCTCAGCAACATTTATAAGGGAGGTATTCTTTATATATCCATTTTGCAGAGAAGGAACCCAAGGCTCAGAGAGGTTAAGTAACTTGCTCAAGGTCACTTAGCTTGTAAGTAGCAGAGCAAGGACTTGAAGAGGCATTCCTAATGTGTGCCAGTCTAGTGCCTGCAGGTGCAAAGCTGAAAAAAAGAAACATCACTGCCCTTATGGAGCTAATGATAAAATCACCAAACATTTATATGTGCTTATGTATGGCAGTCAGAGGCTAAGTTCTTTATATACATTATATAATTGACTGCTTTACAACCAAATGAAATAAGGTTATGCCCATTTTACAATGGAAATTGAAGCTCCAGGAGGAAAAGAGACCTGCTCAAGGTCACATAGCAAGTAGAATACAGACCTGGACAGTCTGCTCTAGAGCCGGTGCTATCAGACCCTCTTCTGCCATCTCCTCCCTAGACCTATTTTTGGCTTTTTCCCTCCTCTGTACACAGGCCCCCTCCATGCTATTATTTCTGCCCTCCCTTCACCCCAGCTCTTCTGTCTAGCCTGTGTCCATAGACCCATTCATATTCTAAGCATAGTTTGGAACCTGTGGTTGGGCCAGAATATCTATCAGCACGATGATACCCCTCACTCTGACCCTTTCTGTTCCACCCAGCTGCCTGGCAAGGGGAGTCTTGCGGGAGACTACTACCCAGTCCCCTCACCTACCTGTGGTGGCTGGAATATGTGTGGCCTCTGCAGTGCAGAGGATAGAGCAGCAGGATGCCCACACCTGGCAGAGAGGCCAGCACACCAGGGGGTCCAGGTAGCACTGGGCCTGTCAGTGCTAGTGGTTCTGGAGGCTAATATGAGCAGCAGCAACTGCTGGCATTATCTAGCCTCTAAGAATAGCTTGGGCTGAAGAGTTGGGGTCTGGGGCCAGGGAAGAGGGCAGGAGCCTGTTTCCACCGCCCCTGCCACCTCTACTGCTGCTTGGCCTAGAAACTGGAAAGCCTCCCTTCTGGCTTACCATTTGCTCTGGGATGGTTTTGCATGGATGTGTCTTGCCTGCTATTGGGCTGGAGGAAAGAGGGTGACCCATAGACTCAGACCCAGGGCTGAGGTCAATGAGCCCACACCCTGAGGACTGGCCCTCACCAGGCCTTCCCCATTGGCATAGAATAGGAGCTTGCTTTTTCAAGGATCATGTTGGAAGTGAATCTTATTCATTTAGCAAATCCTTAAGAACTAGATAATATATACCCATGATTCAAAATTCAAAAGTATAAAAGGGTAAGCAAGAAGAAAATCAGCCTCCCTCCCTTCCCTAGCCCTCAGCCGCCTAGTCCCCTCTCCAGAGGCCACCGCTCTTACCAGCAAAGGTGGTCCCTCCATAGGTAGGCACGTAAATACGTGACTCTTCTATCCCCCCATTTTTGCATGAGCGATAGCACATCCCATCCATTCTTCTGCCCCTTGCTTTTTTCACTTAATGATATATGTTGTAAAGAACAGTAATTTACTGAGTCTTTACTCTGGCATGCACTATTGTAACTAAGCACTTCAGATGTTATAACTCATATAATGTTCATCAGAATCCTGTGTTGTGGTAGGTCTTTTTTACGATTTTCCATTGTTCAGAGGTTAAATAATTTCCCAAGATTTCAGAGCTGGTAATTGGCAGAGCCAGGATTCAATCCCGGGCAGTCTGACTTTAAGGTGTTCTTCATCACTACCCTATACTGCCTCTCATGCTTGAGCCCTGTCACTACATAGCACCCCCTTACTCTCCCTAAGGGCCAAGGTAAGAAATGTATATTGAGAGACACCTGGGTGGCTCAGTCAGTTAAGTGTCCAACTTTTGATTTCGGTTCAGGTCATGATCTCGCAGTTTTGAGATCTGGCTCTGCCTTGGGCGTGCAGCCTATTTAGGATTCTCTTTCTCCCTCTCTCCCTCCCCTGCTCTCACGTGTGCGCACGTGCTCTCTCTTTCTCTCAAAAAAAAAAAAAAAATTAAAAAAAATAAGAAATGTACATCGAACACTCACCATGGCCAGGTTCAGGCTGGGATACAGCAGAGAATAAAAAAGATTAGGTCTTTGCCCTCACGGAACTGGCACCCCAGTGTCCACACGTGTCTGTCAACCAAAGCAGGAAGAGGGAAACACACGTCACACACACCCACATGTCCAAGTACAGGCCTGCTGTTTGCACACACTTTTCTCCCTTATCCACTGATCATTTACTCACACAGCCTCTGAGCTGAAAGGCCTTCTAGCCCAGAGCTATAAGTGGAACATGGAGGTCCACACAGAGATAGATACTTACAAGAGATCACGATGTGGGCCTCGTGATTCTCATCCCCTGCCCCCTAGGATCCATTTCAGCAAGTCTGGTGGGGGGTGTCTATAATCCAGGGCCCAGCCATTGTTTGAAGTTGGGAACAATTGAAGGGCAAGGGAGCTATAGATAGATCCACAGCTGCTGTCACCTGTTCCAGCCTGGGCATTGGGCCCGAGCATTGTCTACATGGGGGCACTCTACCAGTGAGGGCCCACTGGGGGTGGGAGGTTGGCCCAGTCCAGCCCAGCTCTAGAGAGACTGAGTCAGAGGTCAAGACAAAGAAATACAGAGTCTCAGAGGGCAGAGAATGACAGGGTGACCAAGAAGGACCAAGACCCATGAGCGATACAAGAGACTCCCACCTCATGCTAAAAACACAGAGACTGGTTGGGAGTGTGGGCAGAGGCAGAGAGAGAGCTATCTAGACAGTGAGGGCCTAAGGCAAAGATTGAACTCCAGGATACAACAGATCACAGCCCCAGACCAGAGCCTGTGCTAGGGTCCAGACCACTTCAGTCCAGCATGGAGGCCTTTCTGTCCATCTGTTTATCTCCAGGAGGGTGACACATGCGCATTTCTCTCTGGGGCAGCCACACCCCAGATTCTTCTAGGGCAGTCTGAGGTAGGGCAGTCAGGAGTGATCCAGGAGGCCCCTGGGGTCTCTGAAAGGGAGAGTTTGTGCTGCTGAGTCTGTATCTAACTTCCCTCCCTCTTGATGCAGCTGAAGCCACAGTCCCCTCCTTTGTTTGTCCTTTGTGAGGATGGGGGACAGCTGGTCTCCCCCCACCTCCCCTCCCACCAAGTAACCTTTTACCACGTTGAGGCATCTCTCCTCCGGATAAACACCCCTGATGCCTTTTGGCAGCCCTCATCCTATTTTCTGCTCAGGCATCAGAGCCGGGGCCCACTCGGGCTCTCTGCAGCTGCCCAGGGCCCCAGGAGGGGGACAAGCCTTGGATGAGCAGGGGCCCCCCCACCCACAGGGTGCCAAGGGGAGGGCCCCCCTCTAGGGCCTCACTGCTTTGCTTTTGGACTGTTATGGCAGCCACCTCCTAAGTAAGTCTTCCTGCCACCGGTCTCGCCCCTTCAGTTCATCCTCCACACCAGCTGCCACCGGGATCTTGTGAACACATAAATCTGACCATGCTGTCAAATGTCCTTGCTCAGAGCTCTTTGATGAGAAACATAAAATACAAATGCCTTTGATGGTTCCCCAACTCCTGCAGGAGAACGCTAAACCCTAATCTGGCTTCTGAGGCCGTTCACAGTCTAATCCCAGCTGCTCCACCTGGCCTCCCTTCCCTGTGTGCCTCCCGTGGCCAAGCCTCCACCTGTGTGACTGCTCTGGCCTTGGAGTTAGGGCTCATGCTCTGTGTCCCCTCTCCTCTGCCTTTGGTGCCCTCCTCTCACCTGGACGACCACTGCCTCCTTGCTGCTCTGCCTGCAGCATTCCAGTCCATTCTCTGTATGGCAGTCAGGGTGGTCATCATTAAACCTCAGACCACTTACTCTCTTGCCCTGACAGCTTCCCGCTGTTCTTTATATAATAGAGTCCAGAGTCCCTTTCAAATCCTACAAGACTCAGTGATCCAGCTCATGCCTACCTATGTAACCCAACCTTAAAAAACTCTCCCCCTAGGGGTGCCTGGGTGGTTCAGTCAGTTAAGCATCCACCTCTTGGTTTTGACTAAGGTCATGATCTCAGTACTCGTAAGTTCAAGCACTGGATCCGGCTCTGTGCTGACAGCATGGAGCCTGCTAGGGATTCTCTGTCTCCCTCTCTGTCTGCCCCTTCCCCGCTCACACACTCTCTCTCTGTCTGTCTCAAAAATAAATAAACATTAAAAATAAAACTCTCCCCCTGTTCCCGCTCCAGCGGCACTAGCATTGTGATGGCATCAAACGCACCATGCTATTTTCTGCCTCACAGCTTTTGTATTTACTACTACTTTTGCTCAGAATGTTCTTCCTCTGGCTCTTTGTGTGGCTCCTTCTCGTCCCTCAGGTCTCACCTTGAATGTCACCTCTTCAGAGAGCCCCACATCCTTGACCAACTTGAGTACTGTATACCCCACCCCCATGACCCTCCACCGCGTTACCGTAGTGCCTTTATATCCTGTGCCACGATCTTGAATTACCTTAGAAACTGTATCTGCTTGTTCATTGACTGCCGCTCTATGAGGGAAGGGACCTTGTTGTCATGCCCCTCTCCTTGTCCGTCTGGGTGTCAGACTTGCTCTTGTCCTTCACATCCCTCCAGTCTGACATCTCCTGTGGGTGTCTTTCTTTTCCTGGACAGAGAGTATTGGGTTCCCATCCTGGACACAGAATAGAAGGCACCAGATGCATGTTCACCTGAATCTATGTGATCCTCCCAGCTGAGGTAGCATTTTAACAGAGTCCTTCAATGTCTTTATCAAGGATTTCCAGGGACTGAGGAGCATTGGTGACAGATACATTTCCGGTTGGGGCTGGCTCCCAAATCCTATCTTCTCTGTCTCCCTACCTGCCCTTGCTTTCTCCAATACTCAGCTCCTCCAGTGGCATTTTGGGCTAGAAGAAGAGAAGCCAGAGGTAGTATGTCCCTTTTGGGCTTTGCCCCATCAGCTCATTGCTCATGGGAATCTCCCCCAATAGCCCCAGCTCAGCAGCTGCCTCCAGTTCTGGCTGCTACTAAGCTGTGAGCTCCAGGACCCCACAAAACTGCTTATCTGAGGCCTTTGATGGAGAGAAATAGGGGACGCGGAGGCCATGGTGTCTGGCTTGGTTCCAGCTCCCCATATCCTAAGACTGCCTATCTCTATCTTTCACCGCTTTACTCTCTACCCTAGATCCTGCTCTTCCTTCCCAACTCTGTTCCTAGTCAGGCCCAAGGTTCCTTGGCTTTTCTGTGGGGGATGCAAATAGGGGATTTACAGCATTGCTGTCTTTGAGGGTGGCAACAGGCCGGTCTGGGGCCTGGGAGCACTGAGGCCGGAATGCCTGAGGCTGAGCCCTTCCTGACAGTCCTTCCTAGCACTATCAGCATCTTAATTAAGTCCCTTGAAGATCGTGGTTCTTAGAGCGATTTCTGGAGAGAGTCTCTGAAGCCGAGGAGGGTGGACACCCCACACCACAGGCCAGGCTGCAGGTGACCCAGCTGCCTTCATGCCAGTCCTCACCATAGCTGCCTTCTCCTTTGCTGGTTTCCGTGTGCTTGGGTAGAGAGCTAACCTCAGGAGTGGGATCCTGGAGTCTGGCCCAGGCTCCCTCTGTCCCCATCAGGGCCTCTGTGTCCTCAGCTAAGCAGAGGGTCTGGACGAGATGATTTCCCTTCCAGCCCTGATGCTCCTGATTCCTAATGCCCTGCTGTCTTTAACTGGAATTGGAGAAAAGGGTGGCAGGCAGGGAGAAATAGAAAAGGTACAGGAAAGTACAGAGAACAATTAAGAAACCATTGTACACATTTTGTTATATTTGCCTCAAGTCTTTTGCCCCTGGATTGTAGCACTTCAGGGTTCTAGTGATACCGATTCTAACATGCCAGGATTCGAGACTGAGGTACATATAGTCCTGGCTCTGTGCTCATAATGTTGGGAAGAGAAGGGAGGAAGAAAGACTTTGGAGTGTCTACACTGGCTATTCAGTGGGTGGGTTGGTTGGGATGAGAGGGCGGTGGTGAAGAAACGAAGCTTCCGGAGGTTCTAAAATCCTAGAATCCTAGAATCCTAGAGTTGGAGCAGATCTCAGAGGTTGCCCAGTCCAAAGCTTCAAGCCCTGTGCAACCTCTGCTTGATTCTTCCTTGCTGTTAGCAGGCTCATTTTCTTCTACGAAGCCTCTTCCATGGCTGACAGGCTCTGAGTATGAAAAGACCCTTTTCTGTGTATGTATCCAAACTCTGCTTCCTTGTAACCACCCCACTGGCCTGCTCTTGAGGACACATAAGTCACACAGGTTTTGTATGCTACAGGACAGCTCTTCATATATTTAAGGTTGGTGCCTTAAGTCCTTGCAGATTGTGGCATTTCGTGCCTCTCTTAGGTGCCTCTTGGGTTTCCCCATCGCTTCGTCATTTTTGTCTGTGTGTTCATCTCAGCAGGAAGGTGTGCCCTGTGTAGTAGAAGTGAACTTACAGTTCTAGACCCATTTCTTTTGGTTGGTTTCTCAGCCCCAGATTTATACACTGAACAGATAATTCTAGAATTCAGACCCACATTATATTTGGTATAGGCTAGGCTCATTAAAGGTTCTAATTCTCCAGGCTAATTCTATTGCTCAGGCCCTAAGAAAGAAGGCCCTGCTTTCTGAGCATCTTCAAACAGCAAGCAGAGTTTTTCCCACTCTTTGGGGTTTCTCTAAATAAGGAGATGAAAACCCTATAATCTTTTTCTTTGATGTTTGTTTGTTTGTTTGTTTTTGAGAGAGAGACAGAGTGAGCAGGGGAGGGGCAGAGATGGGGAAGAGCTGTCAGCACAGAGCCTGATGTGGGGCTCAAACCCATCAACTGTGAGATCATGACCTGAGCCAAAAACAAGTCAGATGCTTAGCCGATTGAGCTATCCAGTTGCCCCAAAACCCTGTAATCTTTAAAAAAGAAATTTTTTTTGGAGAGAGAAAGGGGGTGCAAATGAGCAAGGGGCAGAGAGAGAGAGAGAGAATGTCAGGAGGGGCAGAGGGGGAGAGAGAGAGAGAAATAGGGTTCACCCGAAGTGGTGCTTGTGTTTTACCTGAAGCGGGGCTTGTGCTCACCCAATGTGGGACTTGAACTCATGAACCGTGAGATTGCGACCTGAGCTGAAGTCAGATACTTAAGGACTGAGCCACCCAGGTGCCTAACAAAACCCTATAATCTTAAACTATCTATCAAGTTGGGTTCATGCTCTTACTCAGCACACACTTACTGACTTTCTGCTGTGTGCAGGCATTCTGTAAGGTGCTGGGGATATAGACCAAGCTCTTGCCCATTAGTTGGTGGGGAGGCAGGCCAGAAACAACCTATGTTCTATGAAGAGAATCAAAACAGAACGATGTCATCACAAATATAATGTGGAGAAAAAGAAGAAAGGAATACATAATGTAGGATTCCATTCATAGAAATTTTGGAAACTAATCTGACATTAGAAGTCAGGATGGTAGGTGAGGGAGTGGTGAATGAAAGAGGGGGGTTGCTGGTAATTTGTTTCTTGAATAGGGTGTGTTTAGTTTGCAGAAACTCAGACTGTATGGCAATATTCACTATATCCCTGATTATAATGACAAAAAGACTGGGGACAATCTAAATGTCACCCAAAGGAGAGCTGTATCATTTCATAACTTGGAGAGTATCTATAGGATTAATTCCTAAAAAGGTCTCAGCATTTGTAATTTTAATAGATATTGCCAAATTTGGCCATGCATTTTTAACAAAGTTTTTGTGTAACATACATGCAGTGAAGTGGGTACATCTTGAACGTACAGCTCAATTAGTTTTACAGAGTGAACACACTGCTCTTTGCTCAGTACATAGTGTTTCCTGCATTCCAGAGGCTGCTCTTGTGCCTCGTCCATTCATTACTCTCCCTCAGAGGACCACTCTTCTACTTTTATCAGCTTACCTGGTTTTGAACTATGTATGGTTGAAAATGGGTCTTTGAAGTTATTTCTATATATTTTATAGAATATAGGTATATGCATATTTGGAATTGGTAGCCAGATGGTACAGAGAATTTCTCTGTGTGGGCACAGCCTGACATCTGGCTGGAATCCTGGCTCTGAACCTGTGTAGTTCTATGTGTCCACTGTCTCGAGTTCCAGGATCCTTTGATTCTCTGACCATAAATTTCTGTGGTGTCACCAGGGCCTGAATGGGGTGATGGACAGGACAGCCTGGAAGTGCCCTGATGTATTCCAAAGCCCGTATCAGGCAGACTGAGTGCCAGCACACTGAACCCCTGTTGAGAGTGGGGGGCAGGAGGGGGCTAAGAGTGGGAAGTTGGTTTCCTGGGAATCTTGAATGCCTTCTAATTGTTCTAAATTTCCTCCTTTTGCTTTCTTTTCAGCCAAATCATTTCTTTACGTGTATGGTCACAGGTCTAGTTTTCTTCATGTACAATTTCCCCAGGGGACCCCAAGGAGATGGGGATAGAGGTAGGAGGTAAGAGCATGCAGGTACTGGAGAGGGATATCTTACTCTCTCTGCTTCTCTTTTTGATCTGGTCTCTGCCACTACTTATCTGTGAGATTTGCCAGTGCTTTCTTTTCTCTGGGCCTCAGTTTCCCTGGGTGTATAAAGAGGATTGTGCCAAATAGTCCCAGAAGGCACTCTGTTGTTTCCTCTCACTCAGTCTCCTTGCTCTTTGTTTCTGGGGGTGTGAGCCTTTTTCTGGGTGGACCAGACTCCTTGTGACTCAGTTTCTCTCTCTCTGGGCTCCTCAGTCTTCCCGGATCTCTCACGGCTTTGTCCCTGCCCCATCAGTCTCTGAATCCCAACCTCCCTCTCTCTTAGTAAGAGTGTCTCTCTCGCCTTTGTGATCCCATGACAATGGGAGGTAAAAATAGCCCAGGGGCCGTGCTGGTGGAGATAAAAGGGAATTTGCCTTTTGTGTCCTGTGGCCAGGCTGGGGGGGCTGTGACACGTGGAGATTGCTGACATAGCTCTCCTCTGCTGACCTTGACGGTGGCAATAAAAGGGGTAGCCCAACTCCCAGCCTTCACCGTGTGCTGAGGTGGGTGATCAGGGCTGAGGTTGGAACCACAGGGTGAGGAACCCATGGGTGGGCACAAGTCTCTCTCTATCTCTGGGAAAGGATGCTCTGGTGTTTGAGTGTGTGTGTGTATGTGTGTTGGGGGCTCACCAGGGAGGCTGAGATGGGGACCCCCGAGGAATCACTGAGTATTAGGCCTTGTGGGTTTTGCATCACACCCCTGTTTGGGGTCCCTGGGTCCCTTAGTTCCTCCGTCACAGCCATCTTCCAGTGCCTGATGCCTTGGATTGCCTTGAACCTCCAAGATTTTTAGTCCCTCATCTTCCACCTCTCAGTGCCACCGCCATGATGGATGTGAGTGAACTTGGGGAGTCTGCCCGCTACCTCCGCCAGGGCTACCAGGATCTGATGAAGGTGCACACTGTCCCGTGGGATGGTAAGTGAAGGCAGAAGGGCACGGCCATGGTGTTGCCCTTATAGACTCAGACCAGGAGTGGGGAGGGGTGAAACTGAGCCTGCGGCTGAAGGGGAACTGTGGCTTCAAAGCTTTAGCCCTGGCCCTTTCCCTCAGAGTCTGGGGTCCTTAAGGGTACATTCCCTGAGACTCTGTGTACATCACTGCATGTTTGTGAGCAAGCCTTGGTTTGCTCCTCTGTAAAATGGGACAATATTCCCTGTCTCCCAGAGCGGCAGTCTGTGGCTGGAGCCCGAGGCCTCTGAGATGGGAGTGATTAGTATGCAGGCTGGTGTCCGTAAAACCTGTGCTGGAGTTATTTTTAGTGTTTTCCATAGAGCTAAAGCCAAAGACAGGAATAAAGACTACTATTTATGACCTAGTTTGCTCATAGGACAATAATAACAATAGGCAATGTGTATCAAGTGCTTATTTTGTGCCAGGCCCAGAGTGAATGACTTTCCATGCATCATCTCAATAACCTGGGAGCTGGGGACCAGGGCCAAGGCCAGTTTCATGGGTGTGCAACCTCTGCAGTTGCACAGGGCATCACCTCAGAAGGGCCTTTGTGTTTAACACTCAGCTCTCACCATATTGAAATGTTTAATGATTTAAAAACTTGTTTTTAATGTTTGCTTTTGAGAAAGCGTGTGTGGGTGGGGGAGGGGCAGAGAGCGAGGGAGACACAGAATCAGAAGCAGGCTCCAGGCTCTGAGCTGTCAGCACAGGGCCTGGTGCAGGGTTTTGAGCCCATGGAACGGTGAGATCATGACCTGAGCCAAAGTTGGATGCTTAACCGACTGAGCCACCCAGGGGCCCCAGTGTTTAATGATTTTTTAACAGGGGTGCTGCATTGTAATACTGGGGACTGAGAGTTATGTAGCTGGTCCTGAGTAAGGCACTTGGCTAGTAGTGGCAGGACAGGAAACAGAACCTGGTGTTCTGCTATCTGAGTCCATGACTTTAACCACCATGAGATATGGGCTCCCTGAAGTTGTGGGACCAGCTGACCAGGCAAGAAGGAACACAAGCCACAGAATTAGGAGAAGTGGGTTTGGGTCTTCAGCGAAATGGGGGAGGCAGAGCTCCCCTGAGAATTATGTGCCTGATTTTGAGGCCTTCTCCATCAGGAGATGCCCGTAACATTTTGCCTTTGAGGGAACAGGCCCAGAGAGAATGAGAGTTTTCCCCGAACTTGCAGGGTAGATATGGCAAAAGCAGGAATCTGAACCCAAGTATGTAATCCAGGGTGGTGAGGGCCTATTACCTCAGTCAGGGAATCCTCTGACAAGGTCCCTATGGACCCTCCCAGCTTTGCCCTTCCAGGATCCTGGGTCTGGAAGGATCTTTGTGTACTGCATCCTGACAGGGGCTCATGGGAGGGGCAGAGGTTTATGGACAAGGCTTGGGAACCCCAGTTCGATGTGCCTCAGCCTTTCTCAAAGCCCCACTCCTCTCCCCCAACCAGGGAGGAAGAGGGTCTGGGTACCTGATGAACAGGATGCCTACGTGGAGGCCGAGATCAAGTCGGAGGCAACTGGGGGCAGAGTCAATGTGGAGACCAAAGACCAGAAGGTTTGGCTCCCCTCTTCCGGGATTATCTCCTCTGCCCCCTCGGGTGCAGCTCGCTGGCGCACTGGATGAAAAAAGGGGTCTGGGAGGGCACCGGCATAAGAGACTGAGGTCAGAGGTCAGTCAACTGCTGCCCGCCTACCACCTCACCCCACGTTAAGGTCTCCTATGATACGGTCTCCCGGACAGATGCTGCTAGTGCGCGAAGCAGAGCTGCAGCCCATGAACCCGCCTCGCTTCGACTTGCTGGAGGACATGGCCATGATGACGCACCTCAACGAGGCAGCGGTGCTACACAACCTGCGCCAGCGTTATGCTCGCTGGATGATCTACGTGAGCCACGGGCCAGGCTGGGTTCGGTGGGGGTGGGGCCAAAGAGGCAGGGGCGGGGCTAGGGGAAGCGCTGCTGCACGGTGGGGAGTGGGCGGGGAGGGGGGGGAGGAGCAAGGAGCAGGGCTAGAGGTGGGACAGCGTGAGGTCTTGTCGCTGTGAAGGCGGGGCCCCGGGCTGGGGCGGGGCTAGAGGAGGTTCGGCTACCAGAGTGTAGGGGCGGAGCTGCAGCTAGACGCTTGGGCTTGGCAATGTGGAGGTGGGGCTACGGGCTGCGGGCCGGAGTAAGGGCTGGGGCGGGTAGGACAGTCACAGAGCGTATGGCAGGGCACTTTAAGTGATTCCTTGGGGAATATTGGAAGGGTCATGGTTTCGTGAGGGCTGGGGATTGAGGATGGGAACTTGGCCTTCAATAACCCATTTTATAATCTCTCCTCAGACATACTCGGGCCTCTTCTGTGTCACCATCAACCCCTACAAATGGCTCCCGGTCTACACGGCCTCCGTGGTGGCTGCTTACAAGGGAAAGCGCCGCTCGGAGGCCCCACCCCACATATATGCAGTGGCAGATAATGCCTACAATGACATGCTGCGCAGTAAGAGCCGCCTTGACTCCTCTCCCTCACCTAAGACCTCCACCCCTGCTCCAGGGAGGCCTCTGTAAAAGGACCCCTTTCCCTCCACTTGCACTGCTTTCCTTTTGATGCTGCTGGACACTCCAGCGTAGCATTCTGTCTCTCGAAGTGGGAGCCGACCACTGTCTGGATGATCCCACCTCGTCCTTCCCATTTCTGGCCCTGGGTGGTGGAGGGGTTGCCCCAGTGCCACAGATACCCAAAGTGTTCTACTCCTGACTGACTGGTTTCTCACCTTGGCTAACTTGTCTATCTCTTCCCCCTTCCTCCAGACCGAGAGAACCAGTCCATGCTGATCACGTGAGTGTGGGGCTCTGGGGGTGTGGTGGGAAATGCTGACCACCTGGAAGGAGGGGAGTGGAACTAAAATCATTTCCCAGAGTTGAGTCCAAAGTGCTTAGGGTAGGGCTTTTACCACCTGGATCTGGTATCCTTCTGAAGCTAAATTAGAGCATTTTCTCTGCCCCTATTCTGGGCAGATGCATTATGGGGTGGTGGACAGGGAAGGGATACCCAAACACCAGAGTGATCACCAGCCCTGATAGTCCCTCTCCCCAGGGCCTGGAATCTTCTCCCACCTTAATCTTTGGGGAATTATGATTCTGGCTCAAGGGGAGGGAGGAGATTACTTTCCCTTTCTTTCTTACAGTCTCCTTATTTCTGAATCTTATTTTGATGTTTCATTTGCCCCCCTGGGAAAGTGGTAGAGTTCATGTCCAAGTTCATGTCCAGCCAAGCCAATATGGATATTGTGTATGAGTGTGTGTGTGTGTGTGAGTGCAGCCTGGTGGTTAAAAGCAAGGCCTTTAAAACCAGAAGGACCTGGGTTCAAGTTCTTACATATCCACTTTCTGCTGGTACCCTTGGGCCCCTGAGTCTCATCAACAAAGGCAGAACAATCCTACTTACTTATCATACAGAGCTTTAAGGAGTTAGTGAGTTAACATATGTGCCTGGCACACACCAGGGACATTTATGTGACTTCCCTGAGTCCCATTTCCTTACCCCTAAAATGGGGGTGATAGTAGTGCTTGCTTTACAGGGTTTCTAAGGCTTAAATGAGCCAATATAGGTAAAGCACTTGGCCTGGTATCTGGCATGAAATTAGTGCTCAGTAGACAGTGACATCATCATATGTGTTCTCATCTCACAGGGATGTTCTATGCTGGCTTGCTTTTACACAACCCAGCACCTCTGAGGGTTGATCTCTTCTGGAGAGTGTTGGGTTGGGGGTCCTGAGTTGGGAGCTGGGTGTGGCGGGGAGACAGAGTAGCCTTGCTTGAGGGGTGGGGTGTTGGGGGATGGGAGGAATTAGGGTGACCAGATGGGCTTTGGTGACTCATGTTTGTATCGTCTAAGCGGAGAGTCGGGGGCCGGTAAGACGGTTAACACCAAGAGGGTCATTCAGTACTTTGCCATCGTCGCTGCCCTGGGAGATGGGCCGGGCAAGAAGGCCGTAAGACTTGCCCATGCGGGCTCTGCTCCCCACTGCTTCTCACTGTTTTTCTTTTCTTTCTCTTCTTCTTCTTCTTCTTTTTTTTTTTTTTTTTTAATTCCTTTTAAAAAAGTTGATTCCCCAGAGCCTCTAGCCCTGCCTGAGCCTCCCACCCTGGTGGCGGACTCTGGCCTGAGCAAGGCTTGACCAAGAGAAAGGCTGTGACTGCCCTTCCACATCGTGTGACCCAATTCTGGGCCTGCCTCAGTGTTTCTATCTGTAACACACAGGGGTGGGACCACAGCTATTCCTAAACGCTTTATATAATTTCCCTTTCCATCATGACCTTCATATCTTGGAAAAGTTTACCAAACAAGCTTTTACTATGAAGTGATTTTTTTTCTTGGTTTTTGTGCAGCAAAGACATCGTTACCTGCTGTCAATCAAAAAGCAGGCTTATATGGAGTTTAACCAGAGCCAACAGCATTTGGCATTCCTAACACCCAGAGTTAGGGGGCAATTTCTCACCCTGTGATTTCTGTACGGATTTTTGAAATTTCTGAAACAGTGGGGGACCAATGTTTTGTTTTGTTTTTGTTCTCCAAGTATTACATCCATTCCTAGCCCCCAAGACCAGCTGTTCAGAGCTCTATGTGTGTCCCTCCACCCCAAAATGGACTGTCTTTTCTTTCCAGAAGCCCTAAGCCACCTTCTACACAGCCCCCACTCCTGGTCCTCTTAAGCCTTGCTTTATTCTGGGGCATTTTTCTTTCTTCTTTTTCTTTTCTTTTTTTCCATTTAAAGTTGTTTTTATTTTTTCTTTTTCCCCCATTTGATTTTCTTGTGTGGCTTTTTTCTTTCTTTTTTTTCCCTTTCAGTTTTGTTTTTTGTTGTTGTGGTAGTTGTTTTGTTTTTGCTGTTGACTTTTTGGTGCTTTTTGCTCCCTCTCTTCCCTACCCCATTTTTGAACCCCCACAGTGTCTCTGAGGATGCTGCAGAAAGTTGGGGCTTGGTCCAGTAACAGGAACGGAGGGCAGGGAGAGGGCCAGAGCTGGCAGGGGTGCAGCTAAGAAGGGCGGGGCAGGAAGGAGCCCTGCATGGTGGAGTGTATGTGGGGTGTCAGGCAAGACAGGTAGAAAGAAAGGCTGGCTCACAGGGTCTATGGATGCTGGAACTTCAAAGCCTTAGCCCCCCTCCCCTTGGCCCCAAATTTGACCACATCTGCCGTAGAGAGCCCTGTTCAAAAGCCCTGGACCTGAGTGTGTGGGGTGGAACTCAGTGGGAGGGGCTCTTGCCATTTCCCTCCTGCCTCCATCCCTCTAACAGTGTCTCTGGGGGGATTTTTAAGTCTTGGGCTCCCTGGAGGTGAGCGAATAACCAAAGTCCCCTGGTGGCCTGGCACCTGTCACTCTAGAATCCATTCCTTCCTTTCTCTCCCTTTCTTCCCAGGCTGTAGGGAGCCAGGGTGGGGAAGGGAAGGAAAAGGACACAGAGGAGAGACAAGGATGAGGCTAGAAGAGTAAGAGAGGGAAACCTCCTCAATTCAGCAAGTCCCTCTAGATGAGACATATGGTGTCTGTGGTGTCATGGGAGGCAGGATGCCTGGGCTCAGTTCCTGCTCTGCCCCTCACCATGTGGCCTGGAGATCACTTCCCTGCTCTTAGTTTCCTCATTTGCAAATTAAGGCTAATAATATGCGCCTGACAGGGCTATTTTGTCTATCAGCTGTATAGTCAAGGTGCAGCCCATCACAGTACAATGGAGAAGTGTAAAGAAGGGCTCTCACAGTGGGAGGTGAGGGGTAAAAAGGGTCGATCAGAAAGAGGGCTCTTCTAGCCTCAGAGCATCAGGGACACCTTCCTGAGGAAGGGACATTTGAGCTGGGGTCTGAAGAGGAGTAGACTTTAGTCAGGAAGCTCCAGGGTTTAGGGGGAGGGGCCACCGGATATGGGAGATATGGGAGGGGGAGGCACATGGAAGAGGCCAGAGACAGCTGGAGGAGGGGAAGGGCTGCCAGTAGGAGACCCCGAGACATAGCCCCTTGCCTCAGGTGCCTGATTAGGGCCAGGCTTGCTCCCACTTTCTAGCATTTCTCCGTCTAACAGTGCTGACAGGGTTGGGCATGGGGAGTGGGGTTGGGGGCTACATGTTTGGGTGTCTAACAGTCTGTCCTGCTAACCACTGCCACCCTCCCCTAGCCTGGCGAGACCTCATAGTTTCTAATGGCATCTTCCTTCTCTCTCCAGCAATTTCTGGCCACAAAGACTGGGGTAAGTGTGGGGCCAGTGCTAGTGGGGGCAGACAATAGTAATGAGCCCTGGGAGGTCCCTTCCCTTTCCCCACCAGAGGTGGTCCAGGATTCGCTGATACGCAGGACCATCAGGTACCCTGGTCTCCTAGTTGGTAGCACCAGGACTGACAGACCCGTCATCCTGTTGTCACCAGGGCACCCTCGAGGATCAAATCATCGAGGCCAATCCTGCCATGGAGGCTTTTGGCAACGCCAAGACCCTGCGGAATGACAACTCATCCCGCTTTGTGAGTGGCCATGGTGGGAGAGGTGGGTGGGGATGGGCAGCAGGGAGGTAAAGGGCCCTGACTGACGCTGCTCTTCTGCCCACAGGGCAAATTCATCCGCATTCACTTTGGTCCCTCTGGGAAGCTGGCATCTGCAGATATTGACAGCTGTGAGTCAAGGGGAGGGTGGGGAACAGAGGCTTGCGCCTTTCTGCTCTGACTGAGCATCCATCCTCAAATCTTTGGGGCTACCACCTGTTCCAGGCACTTCTCTCCATCCCCTGGCCACCGCCCAGCCCCTACCACCTTACTGTCCCCTGCAACATTCCATCCACTATGGTCTCTGAGCCTCCATTCCTCTGCTTGATCTTCCCAGCCAGAGTGATATTTTCTCAGATACGAATTTGACCACATTATGTTTCTGTTTAAAAACCTTTTGTAGATCCCATTACCTGATCTTTATTTTTTATTTTTAAACTATTTATTTATCTTGAGAGAGGGAGGGAGAGAGAAAGAGAGGGAATGGGAGCAGGGGAGGAGCAGAGAGAGAGAGGGAAAGAAAGAGAATCCCAAGTAGGCTCTGCTGCCAGCATAGAGCCCAATGTGGGGCTCAAACTCACGAACCATGAGATCATGACCTGAGCCAAAATCAAGAGTCGGACACTTAACCGCCACCCAGGTGCCCCCTGTTACCTTAGGATGGAGACCCGAATCCTTGTTGGGCCAGCCAGGCTCCTTGTGATTGGATCCTTACCCCACCTCAGTTCTTTCTCTGGCCTCCAATAGGGCAGGCCTGTGACCACCCCCCACACCACCCCATCCTCCCTGGAAGCCTGCCCTCCCACTTTTTGCCCATCCCATCTGGCCCAGCCCCACTGCACAGACACCAGGGCCCAGGCTGCATGCACAGAGAGGCCCCTACACTGACCACTCCCCACCTTGGGATGCATCACCAGATCCCGATGGATAAGCACAGACATGTGATGACCAGAGAATGTTGTAATTCACTCCTTGACTCATTCCTTTGCAAACACATGGAAACTCCGCTTCACCCACACACTGACATGCTAGCTCTGCTCTGGAGGGAAGCAGTGTGGTCTGTGGATGAAGGGATGAAAGCATAGATGAAAGAAGGACATATGAAGACCCCTGCCCATAGACATGCAGACCTGCAGACACACACCCCCCCACCCTGTGACACCTGCGTGATAGACACTTTTCAGTACATGTTGGCATGTGTGTGGATACAGTGCCTCTCTACACACCCCTGAGACAACTTCCCCCACCCCTTCAGCTCTATTGGGGTGACCCACTCTGGGGAGGTACAGGCAGAAGGTAGGCTAGTGCCCCTCTTTTCCCCAGATCTCCTGGAGAAGTCGCGAGTGATCTTCCAGCTGCCTGGTGAGCGTGGTTACCATGTCTACTACCAGATCCTCTCGGGGAAGAAGCCAGAGCTGCAGGGTGAGGGCCAGGGGTGGATGAAAGGGGAGTCAGAGCCCACGGGGCTGGGTGGGACTGCCCCTCCACTCCTTAGCTGGGACTCCTAGTTACTGCTGAGCTCTCTCCTTGTACTGGAGAATAGGCCCCTAGTGTCATGGCCCTGGCAAGGTTGTCCCTCATTCTGTCCTGAGACTGGAGAGGCCCCATCCAGCACCAAGGGGGAAGCAGTGGCTCTGTCTAGGCCCAGCTATGCACTCTTACAAGCCCCTCAAGGACAGAGTGTGGTTTTCCCTGTGCCCTAGCACCCTGCATAGTGACTGGGCACATTCCTCAGAGAACCATAAAGAAAGAAAAGCCACAGGCCTGGGGGAGGGGGTGAGAAACTCAGCTACACAGAAGTCCTGGGAGGGCCCTAGAGTCCCCTGCCTGGGTGGCCCCTAGAACCTTCCATGCTGGGATGGGAGGGAAGGAGAATCACTGGGTGAATGCAGCCAAACCCACCGTGCTTCTCCGCATGTCTCCCAGATATGCTGCTTCTGTCGATGAACCCCTACGACTACCACTTCTGCAGCCAGGGTGTCATCACTGTGGACAACATGAATGACGGCGAGGAGCTCATGGCCACTGATGTAGGTCTCTGGTGGGAGAGAGGCGGGTCGGGGCGCCTGCAGTGTGCGGATGTGTGAGGCTGGGGGGAGGTCAGGGAGCAATTCCAGTGCCCTTAGCTCAGCTGGCCCCTAGAGAAGCCCAGACTTCTCTGATCCTTCTGTCCCCTGCCACAGCATGCCATGGACATCCTGGGCTTCAGCGTGGATGAGAAGTGTGCCTGCTATAAGATCGTGGGGGCCCTCCTGCACTTCGGCAACATGAAGTTCAAGCAGAAGCAGCGGGAGGAACAGGCTGAGGCTGACGGCACTGAAAGTGAGGGGGCCTGACCCTGGCCTGACCTGGTCATCATCTTGACCCTGATTCTAGTGTCCTGTCCATGACCGTTAACCTTAACCCTTGTCCACAGCCTTTGATTTAAGTCTTACCTGGCCTTGATTGTAACCCCTGATTTCTCAATCCCAGACCCTCACCCTTCTGAGCCATACAGTTTGCCTGCTCTGAACTCAACCTCTCCCTGCCTCCCTCTTCTAACTCCAGGCAGAGGCCAGTAGCACCCCCAGGTGCCCATATTCTTGCCCTCCTCCTCCTTCACCACCCCCCTGCTGTGTGCCCTGCCAGGTGCTGACAAGGCTGCCTACCTGATGGGGGTCAGCAGTGGGGACCTCCTTAAAGGCCTTCTGCACCCCCGAGTGCGTGTGGGGAACGAGTACGTGACCAAGGGCCAGAGTGTGGAGCAGGTGAGCTGTTTGCAGGCCAGGGCTCACCTGGAGACAGTGGAGCAGGGTACCCTCCTTGCCAGGTCCCAGCCCAGCCTCTCCACACCTCCAGGTGGTGTTTGCCGTGGGGGCTCTGGCCAAGGCCACCTATGACCGGCTGTTCCGGTGGCTGGTGTCACGGATCAACCAGACCCTGGACACCAAGCTGCCCCGTCAGTTCTTCATTGGGGTCCTGGACATCGCTGGTTTTGAGATCTTTGAGGTGAGAGCGGGCCCACACCCCTGGGCTCTGTTCTCTCCAAGGCAGAGGACCATGGGTGGGTGGGGGCCAGAGCCCCGGGACTCTGCCTGGAGGTGGCGGTGAAGTCGCGCACATCCCCGTTCCTCCATGGGTCTCCCTGTGCGTATCTGATGAGCCTGGCACCTCCCTCTATAGTTCAACAGCTTTGAGCAGCTGTGCATCAACTTCACCAATGAGAAGCTCCAGCAGTTCTTCAACCAGCACATGTTCGTGCTGGAGCAGGAGGAGTACAAACGGGAGGGCATCGACTGGGTCTTCATCGACTTCGGCCTGGACCTGCAACCCTGCATTGACCTCATTGAGAAGGTGGGGCCTAGAGCAAGACCACTGCAAGGGGAGGGGGATGGGGGTGTGGCAAGTGAGCAAGAATGAGCGTGTGCCGGCTTGTGAGCGAGCGTGTGCAAGCACCCGTGTATGTGTGCAGTGGTGCATCGATGTGAGCTTGCGTATGTGAGTGTGGCTCTGTGTCTCTGTTCGTGTGTGTGAATGGCAGTGCATGCATGGGTGTGAATAGATTTGTTGGAGGTTGTGTGAATGTGTGTTGGTGGGTACGTGAGTGTGCACCCAGCACTGTGGCCAACAGCCTGTCATGGGCACACACGATTTTGCAGTTCATGAGGGCCTACTGCAGCCACAATCTCACCGGACCTGCCTGGGGTAGGCAGGGGAGAGTATGTCTGCTAATTTACTTGATTGATTGTATCTATTTCCCTGTTGTACAAAGACTGCAAGAAAGAAAAATCAAAGAAAATCTGAAAACTCAGGAGTAAAGGGAAAAAAATTATATATTTGCCCCCTAACCCTACTACAGCCTGTATCTTGGCACTTTGGTTAAGTTGCCTCCAAACCCTTTATCCTGGACGTGCATTTTCTTTTATAGACTCAGACTCATATCCCATCTTGTTCTCTGAAAATGTATTTTTAACATTGAACATTGCTGAAGAAGCCACAAGAGTTCATGCAGCAGGTGATTTTTATGCATTTCTGTGTCCTGCTTTTGCATAGTTGGGTGGTCAACAGTTTTTGCTGTGAGATCAGCACTGAAAGTATTCATTTCAACACTTAGTAGGTTAGGAAATTGAGGTCTAAGGGCCTCCCTGCTAGTAAGTGAGGAAGCCAAAATTTGAACTCAGCCGCCTTTTTTCCCCCTTTTATTGTGTGTGTGTGTGTGTGTGTGTGAGAGAGAGAGAGAGAGACAGACAGACAGACAGACAGACTACAGACATCAGGAGGTGGGTGGGTACAGAGATTCCAGTTTGAGTTTGTGCACCTGTGAGCAAAGAGGATGACCCAGAGCTGCAAATCATGCGAAGGGAGTTCAAAGCCAAGAAACAAACTTCTCTTTTGGAAGACAGGACTCCTGGGTACCCATCTGGTTTCTGTCCCTCCCAGCAATGGCTGAAGTTGGGGGACTGGGAAGGCTTCCAGAAGGAGGGGTTCCAAGATATGGGATCTGGCCCAGTCAGGATGGGCTGGCTTGATGATGGCCCTTCAAACTTGTTCCCTGTCCCCAGCCACTGGGCATCCTGTCCATCCTGGAGGAGGAGTGCATGTTCCCCAAGGCCTCAGACGCCAGCTTCCGGGCCAAGCTCTATGATAACCATGCAGGAAAGTCACCCAATTTCCAGCAGCCACGGCCTGACAAGAAGCGCAAATACCAGGCCCACTTTGAGGTGGTCCACTATGCGGGCGTGGTAGGTGCCTGTTGGAATCCCAACCCTTGACCCGCTTCTTCCCTTCTCCTGGTTCCCCAACCTTGCTCAGCACCTGTCTGGTCTCTGCCAGGTGCCTTACAGCATTGTGGGCTGGCTGGAGAAAAACAAAGATCCGCTAAATGAGACTGTGGTCCCTATCTTCCAAAAGTCGCAGAACAAGCTCTTAGCCACCCTCTATGAGAACTATGCAGGGTCCTGCTCCAGTGAGTACAGAGGGACAAGGTCACCATTCTATAGGGCACTCACGGAGTGACGTCCCCCGGAGTGACTGGTCCCATGTCTCTCCTAGCCGAGCCCCCCAAGTCTGGGGTGAAAGAGAAGCGTAAGAAGGCAGCATCTTTCCAGACGGTGTCCCAGCTGCACAAGGTGAGGCCCAGTCGGGGCCCCATGCAGGCCCTCACCTGCCAGTCTCCAGCCCCATCCCTGGTCCCTGCTCTGTCCCCTGCACCCTGGGCGGGCGGCTGTTAAGACTTGCAGTGATGTTTAACTCCTCTCTTGTGAACATCACAGCAAGTCTGTGCTGCTTCCCGTCCGCACGCTGCCTGGGCAGGGTTTGGGGGGGAATGGGGTGGGAGCCACGGGGCCTGTGGGAGGCATGGCGATTGGATGGGGGAGTGAAGACTTAGGCGACTGACAGGGCCCCAGTCAAACAGAAGAGGGAAGAGGGTCCCAAGGAACAGTGGAAGGACAGATGTGCAGAGGCATGCTTAGACGCCTGGCTCACCAGTCCTCAGCAGGCTGATCCACTATGGTTTCCAATTCTGCTTCTTGCCCCTCTTGTGCTTTCTCCCCTCTCCTCACCCCCAGGAGAACCTCAACAAGCTGATGACCAACCTACGGGCCACACAGCCCCACTTTGTCCGTTGCATTGTCCCCAACGAGAACAAGACCCCAGGTAGTCACCCCAGGGCTGGGTTGGTGGGGTGAGGACGTTGGAGGGAGGGGACAAGGCAGACTTAGAAGCTGGGTCTTCCCTCTCCTCAGGGCCTGCGTGGTCTCAAAGAAAGCCCCTATGTGGGCTGTTGGTCTTTCTCTGGGGCATGAAGGTGTGTCCATTGACTTCTAAGCTTTCCCTTTAACCTCCACCACAACCAGGGGTCATGGATGCCTTCTTAGTGTTACACCAGCTTCGCTGCAATGGGGTTCTGGAGGGGATCCGGATCTGTCGCCAAGGATTCCCCAACAGGCTGCTCTATGCTGACTTCCGGCAGCGGTGGGTGTCTGCCTGCCCAGCCCTGGTTTCCCACCACCCCCCTTCCTGCTCCTATACAGCCACCTTCCCCCTTGCCCTCCCTCGGGTGTAGGCAGCAGCCTGAGGGAATGGGAAAGGCACACACTTAGAGCCAAAGGGATCAAGGTTCCAAGGACTGAGATTCCAAACACTGAACATGGAGACTGGGCTGGCACCCCGATGGGAGATGGTGGTAACTGAGACAGGGGTGGGCTAGGGGAGTAGCCATCAGGCTTCGGGTATTTGAGGTGTAGCCAGTAGGCCATGTTAATGGATTGGATAGGGAATAAGAAAAAGACAAGGGTGATCCCAGGTTTGGGGCCTGAGCAACTGGGGAGTAGATGTGCTGAGATACCAAGATGGGGCTTTTCCATATTATGGAGTGGGGAGGGATAGTGGATTGAGTTCCACTTTGACCAAGTTAGGTTTGAAATGTCTTCAGCAGAGGTTCGAGAGGAGAAGTCGAAGTGGGGCAGGCAGGAGCTGGATATGGATTTGGGAGTTGAGTGAGGGGCCCATAGACTAGACTTTGTGTAACGCCAGTCAGTGCTGTTAGCTCCTTCCCCCTTCCCTTTATATGTTTGATTTTATCAGCTACACATGTCCATAGCCCCCCTCCCCTGAAGTACCTGTAGTCATGCACACTGACGTACGCATGTTGGCACAAATATAGTTGGCGTGCTTCCACGCATGTGCATGCTCGCTCGCTCTCCCTCCTTCCTCCCCTCCCACCCTTGTTTTGTGAGTTTGTTTTTTCATGTAAGAGAGATTCTCCTTATCAGCAGACATAAGTCTGCACCATCCCCCTTTTTTTTCTTTTAATTAAGACTTTTTTAAAGAGCAGTTTTAGGTTCACAGCAAAATGGAGGGGAAGGTACAAAGAGATTTCCCATATGCCTTTGCTTCCCCCGACCCCAGCCTCCTCCATGATCAGCATCCCTCACCAGAGTGGGACATTTGTTACAGTGGCTGGGGACAGGAGAGTCACCCAAAGTCCATAGTTTACATTAGGGTTTGCTCATGGCAGTGTACGTCCTGTGAGTTTGGACAGATGTATTAACGGCATGCAGCATCATTCCTTTTGTTCTGGCTATAGTATCCCAGAGTCTAGTGAACCGTGCTTTGTTTATCAGCCCCTGGTGAGGGATCTTTCACATTTCTCTAACCTTAATGCTATGGCCACAGCCACCTGGACCCACAGAAGTGGATGTGCTGGGTACCCTTGCTCTTGTTTAGAATTCTCTCTCTCAAATGTTCTTTAGGCTTTGATACACCATACCATATCACCTTCTTTATATTTTTTGCCTTCTAAAAAAATAAGATGAATTACAAAAAATTGTAAGTTAAAAAATTATAAAAGTGTTGCATGCCTGTTGTAAATACTACAATCTCTCTCTCTTTTAAGTTTATTGAGAGAGAGTGCAAGCAGGGGAAGGGCAGAGAGAGAAAGAGAGAGAGGATCCCAAGCAGGCTCCGCACTATCAGTGGAGGGCCTGACCTGGTGCTCAAACCCGGGAACCATGAGTTCATGACCTGAGCCAAAATCAAGAGTCAGATGCTCAACCGACTGAGCCACCCAGGCACCCAATACTACAATCTCTTAAAGAACTTAATTAATGAATGCATTTAAATGCAACCCAAGGTTTGTAAGCAGACTGTGCTCAATCCCCAGTGTCACCATGCTCCCCCACTGGAGCCTCTGCTGTGGCCTCTGGGAGGCCTTCGAATATTCCCTTGCTCCCCTGCCCAGCCCCCTCCTCAGCAGCCCTCCCGTGCTCTCCCAGGTACCGCATCCTGAACCCCAGTGCTATCCCAGACGACACCTTCATGGACAGCAGGAAGGCCACGGAGAAGCTCCTGGGCTCATTGGACATTGACCACACCCAGTACCAGTTTGGCCACACCAAGGTCGGGGCACATAGGACTTAGGGCTGACCCGGGGGTGGGCAGTCACACTGGACAGGACACATGCAGGTGGCTGGGGGTTACACCTGGTGCATCCTCCCCCACCCCAGGTGTTCTTCAAGGCTGGGCTTCTAGGCATCCTGGAAGAGCTTCGTGACCAGCGTCTGGCCAAGGTTCTGACGCTGCTACAGGCACGGAGCCGGGGCCGCCTCATGCGCCTTGAGTATCAGCGCCTGCTTGGAGGCAGGTGTGTGTGGGGAGGGAGCAGCAGACAGGGGTAGGGGTGTGACCACAGTATCCTGGCTGCCGGGACCACCAGGCTCCCCAACCCTGTGATATTGTCTCTCATGTGGGTCAGACTATCCCTGCGGCTGGTTAGGTGTCTCTGAAGGTGCAGGGTCCTGTCTTGTCCCCCTCAACTGCCAGTTTCCATTTCCTCACCTCAAAATCAGGATAAGATCACCTTTCTCTTCACTCCAGGCCACTCAGAGTGGTAATAATGACAACCAGTGTTTCCCGAGACTCTTAAGTGCCAGGCCCCAGGCAAGAGGCTTTATTTGCATGATCTTGCTTAAAGTGCCAAACAGTCCTCAGGAGGCGGGCACTGTGATTATACTTCATCAGCAGAGCTGCTCTCTGAGTCCGAGAACCAGTCACAGCTGGCTAGTGGTGGGGAAGCTGGGGTGTGAGCCCAGGCATGTGACCCCAGAGCTCCAAGTATATCAGGGTACATTCCTGGTTTCTTCAGGACACTTGCAAGGACCACCAGGACATTTAGGGCTTCTGAGCCCTTCCTGGAGGTAGACCCATTTGATCTTGGGCCTCTCTCTCCACCTCACAATAAAGCAGAGGCATTAGATCCACTTGAGATCACATGCTGAAGCGTTCACCGTGTGCGGAGCCCAGCCCAGGGCAGGTGCCCAGGAGCATCGGGGCTGTTACCGTGGAGGGGCAGCACTGGGCCTCCTGGCCACCCGTGGCTTCCCCTCCCCAGGGATGCCCTGTTCACCATCCAGTGGAATATCCGCGCCTTCAATGCCGTCAAGAATTGGTCATGGATGAAGCTCTTTTTCAAGATGAAGCCATTGCTGCGCTCAGCGCAGGCCGAGGAAGAGCTGGCGGCCCTTCGGGCGGAGCTTCGGGGGCTGCGAGGGGCACTGGCTACTGCGGAGGCCAAGCGCCAGGAGCTGGAGGAGACACACGTCAGTGTCACCCAGGAGAAGAATGACCTGGCCCTGCAGCTCCAGGCAGTGAGTAGGGGAGGAGAAGGGAGATGGAGGGTTTCCATTGGTGACCTATGCCCCTGGCACTCCAGAAAACCCCAGGCTGCTTTGAGGAAACACAGCCAGACCCCTGGTCAGGGTGGACATGGTGCGCCATACGGGTGCTCAGGATCTGGATCTTTCTTCCGAGTCTCAAACATGCCATGAGATGAGAGACTGTGGGCTCACGTCCCCTATCAGAGTCAGTCTGTTCCCGTGTCCTGATGCTCCTGCCCCATGCTACCTTGGCCTCCTGCTAAAGCTGCAGTGGAGCCCCATCTCCTTGGTCCTCCTTCATTCCTGTCCCTGACACAGACCCATGCTCCCTTCTCTGGTTAAGGGCCATGGAAACCCAGGGTACATTACGTACCCAGGAACGTAACAGTAATGGCCAGAGGGCAGGGATCAAGGGTCTGGAAACTTCCCAAGTCCACTGAGTCATTCCTTCCTTCAGCAAACACTATGAGTATCACCTGTGTGCCAGGCCCCACGGTCGCTCTGAGGACACGTTGGTGGGAAGTCAGGCCTGTGCTCACAGAACTCACCTGCTAGTGGGCAAGCAGGGGTGAGGAGCTGGTGAGGCAGGAGAGAATACCCAAGCCAATCACGGCACAGCTGCCTGTCCCCTTGGAAGGCCATAGCCCAGAGCTCTCTGAGAGCCCTTGTTTGGGCTTCTCACTCTGGGTTGCCCCAGCCTGTCTGACGTTCCCCTCCTGATGGTGCTGCTTCTACCCCTGCCCATCCCTTTCCCTGAGCCCCCAGCCCAGCACACCTGAGCCCCTTTGGGGCCAAGAGCAGGTCATAGGCATTCCTTGGTCCCCAGCTGAGCGTGGGTGTCACACGTTTGCATGGAACTTTTTTTCCGGGGCCTGGCCTCGTGTCCCTCGGCTGGTTTGCCTGGCCATGGCTCTGTCCCATTCCCCATGTCCCTCTCCAGGAGCAGGAAAACTTGGCAGATGCTGAGGAGCGCTGCCACTTGCTGATCAAGTCCAAGGTGCAGCTCGAGGCAAAGGTGAAGGAGCTGAGTGAGCGGCTGGAAGATGAGGAGGAGGTGAATGCCGACCTGGCCGCCCGCCGGCGCAAGCTGGAGGATGAGTGCACAGAGCTCAAGAAGGACATCGACGACCTGGAGCTGACACTGGCCAAGGCCGAGAAGGAGAAGCAAGCCACGGAGAACAAGGTATGGTCTGGGCCAGGTGGGGGGAAAGGCTCCGAGCCAGGGGGCTGGCCGTGGGGCCAGGCAGCTGCTGCTCTCCCTGCGGGCTCTGTGACGCCCCTGCTGGGTGGCCCAGGGCAGGTCACTTCCTCTCTGTGGGCTCCCATTTCCTCCTGTCAGGTGGGGTTAATAGCAGCACTTCCCTCATTAGGTTGAGGATTCAGTGTGTGACCACCTTTTGCTTGCACTCAGCACAGGGCTTAGCGCACAGCAGGTGCTCAGCAAATGCCAGTATTTTGTCATCCATCCTGGCTGGTAAGGCCCGTGAGGGCAGGAAGCCCCTTTCCCGGCTCTGCATCCCCTGGGTGCCTCTGGATCCCTTCTGCCCCTGACCCCCTAGCACAGCCCCACGTGGTTCACGGGGCCGGGAATACTGACTCATTATACAGGAGGGAAAGAGGGGCTCACTCAGGTGCTCACAGGGGAAACCAGGACTGTCTGGAACACCCGTTATACCGAAAGTAGCTGGCATCTACTACTAATTGAGGCTCAGAGTGAAACGACTTGCCCAAGACCCCCCCTAGTTGGAAGGGGCGGTTGCTGTGACCTGGCATGGTGGCTCCTTGCACCAGAGTGTGGGAGGGGCATCCTCACGGTGACCCTGGCCCTGGCACAGGTGAAGAACCTGACAGAGGAGATGGCGGCACTGGACGAGTCGGTGGCCCGGCTGACCAAGGAAAAGAAGGCATTGCAGGAGGCCCACCAGCAGGCCCTGGGTGACCTACAGGCCGAGGAGGACCGCGTGAGCGCACTGGCCAAGGCCAAGCTCCGGCTGGAGCAGCAAGTGGAAGATGTGAGTCCTGGTCACAGCAGGGGCCTGTGTGGTGGCGCTGGGACAGCGGGGCCAGTGGCTCACGCCTGGGGGCTGATCATGCCTACCCCTCCTGCGCCATAGCTGGAGTGCTCCCTGGAGCAAGAGAAGAAGCTGCGCATGGACACGGAGCGTGCAAAGCGCAAGCTTGAGGGTGACCTGAAGCTGACGCAGGAGTCGGTGACGGATGCTGCCCAGGACAAGCAGGAGCTGGAGGAGAAGCTCAAGAAGTAGGCATGGGCTGGGCGGTGGCAGACCGGCAGGCGGCCTCCTGAGCCTATACCCCGGTTCTCCCTCTGGACCCTCCAGTCAGTTCTGCTTCACTGCAGGCGTTGAATGTGTAGGGTTGAGATGGGAGTCACTCAGGTGCAGGTGGTCGTGTCCTGCCTTCCTTGCCGCCAACGGTCCCAGCCAGGCTCTGGTGGGGGGTGGTTTGAGAAGGAACACAGGGATGAGGTCGCTGAGGGCTTGGTGCCTCAGGTGGGGAGGAGGGAGACTGGAGGACCAAGGGACTCCAGGCAGGTTGATGGAAGTGAGGACTTGCGCTGGCTCACGGCCCCCTCCACCTCCAGGAAGGACTCTGAGTTGAGTCAGCTGACCCTGCGGGTGGAGGATGAGCAGCTCCTTGGGGCACAGCTACAGAAGAAGATCAAGGAACTGCAGGTGTGTGGGGCACGGGGTGGGGGGTGCGGGAAGGGCCAGGGCCAGAGGCACGCAGAGGTGACTGCTGCCGTCTGCCTGTCCCCAGGCTCGGGCGGAGGAGCTGGAAGAGGAGCTGGAAGCGGAGCGTGCAGCCCGGGCCCGCGTGGAGAAGCAGCGAGCCGAGGCAGCCCGGGAGCTGGAGGAGCTGAGCGAGCGGCTGGAGGAGGCCGGCGGGGCGTCCGCAGGGCAGCGTGAGGGCTGCCGCAAGCGCGAGGCCGAGCTGGGCCGGTTGCGGCGGGAGCTGGAGGAGGCGGCACTGCGGCACGAGGCCACGGTGGCTGCCCTGCGACGCAAGCAGGCTGAGAGCGCGGCCGAACTGGGCGAGCAAGTGGACAGTCTGCAGCGGGTGCGGCAGAAGCTAGAAAAGGAAAAAAGCGAGCTCCGCATGGAGGTGGATGATCTGGGCGCCAATGTTGAGACTCTGGCCCGTGGCAAGGTGTCTGCCTCCTTCCTGAGTCTAGCATTCTGACTGAGCTCTGATCCCATGCCCATCTAGACTCTAAACTGATCCTGACTCCAGCACTGACCCTACCCCTGACCCTGTACCTGATCCTGACCCCTGACCTATTTATCAGTCATCCATCCCCAACCCCACACTGGTCCTGACCTCAAACCCTGATTCCTAACTCTGGGCCCTGACTCCAGGTCATTTTTGACCCAGCATCTAATTCTAACCTCTCAGTCCTTGACCTCTGTCCTGACTGGTCCTGTCCCGAATCCCGGCACCCAGCCTTGACCCCTGACCTTTGTACCACCTAATCCTGACAGCTGACTTATGAGCACTGTCTGCAACTGACTTCAGACTCTAGTATCCTAACCTCATCCTGGCCCTCTCACTTCTGACACCCATCTTTAAAAAAAAATTTTTTTTTTAACATTTATTTTTGAGACAGAGACAGAGCATGAACGGGGGAGGGCCAGAGAGAGAGGGAGACACAGAATCTGAAACAGGCTCCAGGCTCTGAGCTGTCAGCACAGAGCCCGATGCAGGGCTCGAATTCACAGACCGCAAGATCATGACCTGAGCCGAAGTCGGACGCTTAACCGACTGAGCCACCCAGGTTCCCCCAGACACCCATCTTTATTTTAAAGCCAAGGTCCAGCAGTAGAATCTCTGACCCTGAACTTGGGGCTCTGCTTTCCCTTTGATTCCCGGGCCCATGTCTAGCCTTCTAGTTCCCAGTCCAGGGGTCCTGGCCCTGATTGGCAGCTCCAGACACTGCCTTGTGATTCACAAACTTGTTCTGACTCCTGACCCTGGATCCCAGGCCAGTGCCGAGAAGCTGTGCCGGACCTATGAGGATCAGCTGAGTGAGGCCAAGATCAAGGTGGAAGAGCTGCAGCGGCAGCTAGCAGATGCGAGCAATCAGCGTGGGCGGCTGCAGACTGAGAGTGGTGAGGCCGGGGGCTTGGCTGGGCCACCCTGGGGCCTTGGCGCTGCCCCTCACCCGCCTGACCTGCCACTCACCCTCGGCCCCGCAGGGGAGCTGAGCCGCCTGCTAGAGGAGAAGGAGTCTCTGATTAGCCAGCTGAGCCGGGGGAAGGCCTCGGCCACCCAGAGCCTGGAAGAACTGCGGAGGCAGCTGGAAGAGGAGAGCAAGGTGGGCCGGCCACCTGCTGCTACAGGGCTGGCAGGGTGGGCCCTGGGGCCACCAGCCCGGCCCAATACTGAGGTCACTGAGGTCCTTGCAGGCCAAGAGCGCGCTGGCCCATGCTGTGCAGGCTTTGCGGCATGATTGTGACCTCTTGCGGGAGCAGCACGAGGAGGAGGCGGAGGCCCAGGCTGAGCTACAGCGGCTGCTGTCCAAAGCCAATGCTGAGGTGGCCCAGTGGCGGAGCAAGTATGAGGCAGACGCCATCCAGAGGACAGAGGAGCTGGAGGAGGCCAAGTGAGCGCCTTAGCAGCCTGGCCATCACCATGAAGGGGTGATGCCTGAGCCTCTGAGCTTTCAGGGGGTGAGGGGGGAATACGGGGACCTTACTGCCAGATTCCCCTGACTATGCGGTCCATACTATCCGCTCCCTTGGCCTAGAAAGAAGCTGGCACTGCGGCTGCAGGAGGCAGAGGAGGGAGTGGAGGCTGCTCATGCCAAGTGCTCATCGCTGGAGAAGGCCAAGCTACGACTGCAGACGGAGTCAGAGGACGTGACCCTGGAGCTGGAGCGGGCCACCTCGGCGGCTGCAGCACTGGACAAGAAGCAGCGGCACTTGGAGCGGGCGCTGGAGGAACGGCGGCGGCAGGAGGAGGAGACACAGCGTGAGCTGGAGGCTGCCCAGAGGGAGGCCCGTGGCCTGGGCACTGAGCTCTTCCGGCTGCGCCACAGCCACGAGGAGGCGCTCGAGGCTCTGGAGACGCTCAAGCGGGAGAATAAGAACCTGCAGGGTATGATCTGCTGTGGGGTTACTGAGGGTGCCCTGCTCGGGCCACCTGGGATCAGGGGTGAATGAGGTGCCCTGTTCATTCTGCAGAGGAAATCAGTGACCTCACAGACCAGGTCAGCCTCAGCGGGAAGAGCATCCAGGAGCTGGAGAAAGCCAAAAAGGCTCTGGAAGGGGAGAAGAGTGAGCTTCAGGCCGCACTGGAGGAGGCTGAGGTCAGGGACTGGCCACAGGGGCAGGGCGGGCACTGACCTGCTGCTTCCCTGGCCTCCCCTCTCCTGCAATGCACGCTCACAGCCCCCATGCCCATGCTCCAGGGAGCCCTGGAGCTGGAGGAGACCAAGACTCTGAGGATCCAGCTGGAGCTCTCCCAGGTCAAGGCTGAGGTGGACCGGAAAGTGGCCGAGAAGGATGAGGAGTGCACTAACTTGAGGTAGGGCGGCCAGAGCCAATCCTGTCCTCTGCCACCCCAGGATCCACTCCTCCTCTTGAGGCTAACACCCCTCCTGTCCCCACCGAGGGCAGGAGAAAAGCAGGCAGGCAGTGTGGGCTGGGCCCCTCTGTGTGCACAGGCACCTTGTTTGCCCCTCCCCTGGGCCTCTCTCAAGGTCAGGACTGTTGGCCCCAGTCTAGAGGCCAACTTTGGAGGCTAAAGGACGTGTTCAGGGTTATACAGTGCAGGCAAGAGCCAGGGTTCAGACATGTCTGTCTGCTGTGGAGCCTCACTCTTGTCCGTGAACTTGTTCTGAGGGTGACAGGCAGTCCCAAGGGGCTAGAGATCAGGGAAGGACAAGTCGCTTATTCCCACAATGGGTTCACGTCTACAGCATTCCTTGGCGTAAGAGCAGGTCTAGTGCCTGTGCCCACCCCTTTCTCCTAGGCCACAACCCCCACTCTCCTCCCTCCTCCCACAGGCGCAACCACCAGCGGGCAGTGGAGTCCCTGCAGGCCTCCCTAGATGCGGAGACTCGGGCCCGCAACGAGGCACTGCGGCTCAAGAAGAAGATGGAAGGTGACCTCAACGACCTGGAGCTGCAGCTGGGCCACGCCACCCGCCAGGCCATGGAGGCGCAGGCAGCCACACGGCTCCTGCAGGCCCAGCTCAAGGAGGAGCAGGCCGGGCGGGACGAGGAACAGCGGCTGGTGGCCGAGCTCCGGGAGCAGGCCCAGGCCCTGGAGCGGCGGGCCGTGCTGCTGGCCACAGAGCTGGAAGAGCTGCGGGCCGCGCTGGAGCAGGGCGAACGCAGCCGACGCCTGGCGGAACAGGAGCTGCTGGAGGCTACTGAGCGCCTTAACCTCCTGCACTCGCAGGTGGGGCCGGGAGGGCGCGGGGATGCTGGCGGCGTGGGCCTGCCGGCCGGCCCTGAGACTCCGCATCCCCACAGAACACGGGCCTCCTGAACCAGAAGAAGAAGCTAGAGGTGGACCTGACCCAGCTGAGTGGCGAGGTGGAGGAGGCTGCCCAGGAGAGGCGGGAAGCCGAGGAGAAGGCCAAAAAGGCCATCACCGATGTGAGGCTGGGCTGTGGCCGTGGGGGCGCCTGGAGCTGAGACCAAAGGGACTTTCCCCTCCTGACCAGGCTCCCCCCCACCCCACCCCACCCCATCCACTAACAGGCGGCCATGATGGCCGAGGAGCTGAAGAAGGAGCAGGACACGAGCGCACACCTGGAACGGATGAAGAAGACGCTGGAGCAGACAGTGCGGGAGCTGCAGGCCCGGCTTGAGGAGGCTGAGCAAGCTGCCCTCCGCGGCGGGAAGAAGCAGGTGCAGAAGCTGGAGGCCAAGGTGCGTGCGGCCCTCCCAGGCCGGGGCAGGGGACGAGGGGGCAGCCTGAGGATGGGCTCTGGGCAGCAGGCCCATCCCTGGCTACTCGCAGGTGCGGGAACTGGAGGCTGAGCTCGACGCGGAGCAGAAGAAGCACGCTGAGGCCCTCAAAGGGGTGCGGAAGCACGAGCGCCGGGTCAAGGAGCTCGTGTACCAGGTGTGTGACTAGGTCCGCCACGAGGCGGGTGGGGGTGGGGTGGCCGGAACTGGCCCAGTCTGGGCAAGATCTAAATCGCCTTTGCCTGCCCAGGCTGAGGAGGACAGGAAGAACCTGGCTCGCATGCAGGACCTGGTGGACAAGCTGCAGAGCAAGGTCAAGAGCTACAAACGCCAGTGTGAGGAGGCGGTGAGTGCACTGGGGTCTGGGCAGCTGGAACTTGGGAACAACTTCAGCGCCAGTTCCAGGCTCCTCAGCCAGAGATGATGACAGTGAGCAGTCCACTCCCTCTCTCGGCCCTGTATTGCCCATGTTGGCTTTGTGTGTAGGCAAGCTGCCCTGAAAGGGCAGTGATCTAGCTCAGTGACCCCACTGTCCCAGTGGGAAGAGCGATCATTTCCTACCAGCTTTAGCTAGAGACAGGACCCAGCTGTCCCTGAAGGGACCCCATGTGCTTTCCCTTCTGCGTGCCTCTGGAAGGACTGCCTTACCTCCCCTTCTTCCTGCCAGGGGCACTGGTGATAGAGAAGGTAGAGGAGCAGTTGACCAGAAGCCAGGCCCCTCTGGGGAATGGGACGGGACCAGACTGACTACCTATCTCAGTTACAAAGGGTGACCAGGAAGGCCCTTTGTGTCCCCAGGAACAGCAGGCCAGTACTAACCTGGCCAAGTACCGCAAGGCCCAGCATGAGTTGGATGATGCGGAGGAACGGGCAGACATGGCAGAAACCCAGGCTAACAAGCTGCGGGCACGGACCCGAGATGCCCTGGGACCCAAGGTGAGAGACTGCCATGGGGCACCCCTTGCCCTCTGCATGGGGGAGGGAGGATGGGAGGGTGAAGCTCACTCAGCTACTCCTGTCCCCATAGCACAAGGAGTGACCCCTGAGCTCTGAAGACGATGCCTGCTGTGTGTCGTCTCCTGCTGCACCCTGAATAAATGCCATGTCTGCGGCTCCAGCTACTTGCCTTCTCCTTTTTTGAGGTTCAGGAGAGCAAAGGAACACACAGTCCCTGGACAAAAGTCAGGTCCACAACAGTCATTTAAAATAAAGTTCTTTAATAGTCTCCATTTAATTGGTTTATTTGTTGTTAATAAATTGGCAACACAAGGAGGGGCCAAGGGTGTGCTCCTAGCCAGGCTCCTGTGTGTGTGGGCTCAGGCAGGAGACGCTGCCTTGGGGCAGGGCACAGCCACCCGGTGCCCCAAGGGATGGAAGAAAAGGGTCCCCACTTCTAGGGAAACCCCCTGGGATGAACACAGCGGCCAGTGAGCAAACAGAACCAGAGTCGCTAAAGGAAAACAAGGGAGGGAGGGATAGATAGGCAAGGGTGGGGGAAGGCAGCGTCCTCTGGTAGCCCCCACCCCTGCCCGCGGGGGCTCAGAAGCCTTTGCCTGGGTCCAAAGGCCAGAGCAAGCTTGGCTCACAGATTGGAGGAGGGTGCCCGTATCTCCCTCCCCACCCCGGGACTGACAGCCAAGAGACAGGGCAAGAGCTCAGACAGAGCTATTTTTTAAAGTTCCTTTACCTCTCTCTGGGTGGGCTGGGGCCCCAGGGTTCTGAAGGAAGGGTGGGCATAGTATCCCTGTCCTTATCATGGGGGTCTTGAGGGAACTGAGGTTCCCCAGTGACCTGGGGCCCTCAGACCCAAGGGCTTCTAGATGCTCCCTCCCCATAAGCTTGTACCTGAAGACCTGGGGCAGACAGAGTTATCGGGGAGGCAGGGAAGGGGAGTGACCAGGCAGGGTGTGTGGCACACGTACCCACGCTCACCCACACTGGCCCTGGCCCGGCAGCCTCCCGAGGCCTGGCCCAAGGTCACTCCTCGGTGAAGTCCCTGTCTATGTCCATGTAGGGCTCCTCAATGTAGCTGACGAGGGCAGAGGGTGACTGGCGGTCTGGGTTCAACAGGATGGACACGGTCTCTTTCCAGTATGAGAAGCTGATGCAGGAGCTCTGGGCAAAGAGAGAGGGGCTAGGCTAGGACGCCTGGAGGACCCAGGCCGAACCAGGCACCCCGTGGGGAGGGCTGGCAAGGCGACAGAGAGCTACCACACAGCCCAGGCAGAGACCACACCCTCAAGACGGCCCATGGCCTATCCACTGGGAGGTTGGGGTGGGGCGGGGGGGCACTCACATTCTCCAGGCAGGTGCTGTCCTTGTCCTTGTGCAGGTAATGCTGCTGCCAGAAGCGCAGCAGGTTGTGGAAGTTGTTGAGTAGGAAGCCGGGGTACTTCTTGCTGTGTTCCATTCGCTGCAGCAGCCGCAGGTACAGGGGCAGCCGCTCTTTCCGCCGGGCCAGCATCAGGATCACCAGGCTGGTATTGAGGCAGCTGACGTTCTCCTGCGAGGCGCCAGGCGTGCCATGTTAGGTGCATGCAGGTAGCCCCAGTGGCCCCTGGTGGATCTGGGGTGCCACTGGGCAGGGAGGAGGGTGTCTCATGCCACGCACTGAGCTGCCCCTGCACAACCCTGAGAGGATAGGGCATGGCGGGCGGGGGTGGGGGGGGGGTCATCGTCAGTGGTCTAGAGTCCACTCCTCCTCCAGAATCAGTTCAGGCATCACTTCTTCTTGGGAGCTCTGGTTCCCGGAGCTTCCATCCCAAGGGTGGGGCAGGGTGCCCGCATTAGGTGCAGCTACCTCACTTTCTAACTTCTGCTCAGCACCGAGCTGGAAGGGTCTCGGGCTGGTTCACTGTGCAGCCCCAGCCCAGTGCCCTGCCTCGGTAAATGTGTGCTAACTGAAGGAACAAAGAACCACCTCTGAGGGGTTGAGCATTAACCCCATTTTAGAAAAGAGGAGTGTGAAGCTTAGGGAAGGGGAAGCTGCAGTTACTTAGTGAGGGAGTGGGAAGTCACATCAAGTCCAATCCCAAAGCCTGCACAGCAGGAGCTCGGAGAGCACTGAACAGGGAGTCAAGAACTCCATGCCAATCCTGACCCATCTGTGACTTCAGAGACCTCTTCCCTCCTCAGGCCCCATCTGTAAAATGGCACACCGGTCCCTCATTGGAAAAAGTCCTCAGAATAGCTGGCGGGGTTTCCTAGGAACCAACAGACGGATCAAGACACATGTCTAGGGCAAAGATGGGACAGATCAACCCCTGGGCTCTGGGATGAGGGAAACTATTTCCAATCTCCCTTCCCCTCCTGCATATCTGCAGGACCTCTCACCTGGGTCAGTGTCTGCACGTGGATGATGTTGATGAGGCGGAAGAGGAAGGACATCTGTGTGGGCACCTGGGATATGTAGGCAAGCAGGCGGCACTCGGACAGGACCTCAGCAACTGGGGACAGAGGGGCAGAGGTATGAGAGCAGGCTCGGAAGTTGGTCTGTGGCTCAGGCCCAGGGACCTGCCCCTCAGGCTTGTAGCCAGGCCCCACTGGGGTCCTGACTTTGGAGATGGGAGCCCCTGCCATGAAAGCAACACAGGAAAGGCTGGATGCAGCAGGAACAAATGTCCAGCTGTGCTGCCACCCAGGCTGAGTCTGCATTCTCATTACACCCCCCCCAGGAGTTTACCACCACCTTTCCCTCAGTCCCTTGCGGGGTCCTCCTCTCTGAGGCCTCCCTCCCTCAGGCTTCACCGTCTCGATCCCTCTATTCCCAGGCGATTCCAGGCAAGAGAGGAAGGGTGTTCAGTTTTCTGCATTCCATTTGCACGACAGTTTCTTTACTTTTATTAAAATCTACATGTTCATTAAAGGAAGCACGGACGATAGAGAAAAGTCAAAGCGCCAAGAAAATCTCCCAGAGAGCCATAACCTGGACCCCAGCCACGTGGGCATTTGGCGCAGCTACTTCTGGCCGTTTTGTCTCCTTGCTAGATGCTGGGTGTCTGACACCACTGTGGCCACACTGGGCCGATTCACCCTGGCACCGTGGCTTTTCCTTACCTTTCATGTCCACCTGATTTTCGAACCGGTCCAGCGACAGCGTGACGCAGCGCACCAGCATGTTGGAGTCCACCAGAGAGCTGTTGATCTGCTTCAGGAACACCTGGAACTGCAGCAGAGGCCCAGCTCAGGCGGGTGGTGGTAACTCCCACTGAAGGTGGCCACTGGCCGCACAGGGCCCCCATCCATCCAGGCCCAGCTGTGTCTCATAAGACTGAGGCCCAGACGAGCCGGGTGGCCAGCCCCCCAACAGGAGCTCGAGCCAGGGCTGACGGCAAGCCCAGTGTTTTCTACACTGATGATGGGCGCTGGACTCCCCTCATGTTCACTTCAACTAGTTTGCACTGGGTTTCTATCAAACACACCCCGTGAGGCTCACACACTGGGCCCGATCCTGCCCTTCTGGGGCTCATTGTGTCACCCACCTGCATCAGAGCCATTTTCACAGCCCACCTGCTCCCACCCTCACCCCTGCCCACAAGTAGCTGAGACGGTCACCCCTGTATACCCAGGGTCCAGCACAGAACCAGCACAGTGCAGAGGTGAATGGCCATTCGCTGAAGCCGGCCCACTGACTCCCCAGTATTCTCCAATTTCAAACCAGCACCCAAAGACTGGGAAGGACCGGGGCTCCAAGATAACTTCTGAATGATGCAGCAAACCCCATGGAGCCCGGGTTAGTCTTACCTTTGCATCAGTGTTGATATATTTATTAAATCTCTTGAATGCATCAACATTGAACTTCATCAATTCCCCCAGAAGGTCAAAGTAACTCTGGAGCACATCCCTCGATTTGCACTCGCTGTCCACGATGCAGTACAGGATGTGCTGGGGTGGGAGAGGACAGGATGAAGGCAGGAAGGTGGCTGAGCCCTGGGGCCGAGAAGCAGATGTGGCTGCCGCCCCCAGGCTGTGCTCAACCAAGCTGCCCACTGTCTGCCTCCCACCAGGGCCTGGCACATAGCTCAGACCACATGACATTTGCTTTGAGTTAAGCATCCACGTCAGTTGATGGAACTCATTTCCCTGTCTAGATTCTCATCTGAGGATGCTGGGCACTCCAAGGGCAGGGCCAGGCATTACACACACCACCAGGAGGCTGGGGGTGGGTTGAGGTGTGCAGTCATGACCTCTTGCTTGCCCAGGGCTCTCCAGCCGGCAGGCGAGGGGAGCCGTCTCCAGAAGTAACAATGGCCACTGCCTGAGCACTGAGGCCATTCAAGTAAATGAAGCACAGGATTTAAGGGCATAGGACACATTTTGACCCCATGGTTTGTCTTTATATTTATGAATAAGAAAGTTTATACCAAAATCGATGAATTTTCATCAGGAACAAAAGCCAGTTTAACTCTTACAATAGTTTTCTACAACAGTTAAACTGTTTCCATTTTTCATTTGCATTTTCCTGAAGTTATGCTGATTTAGATCAATTCCTTATGGATTTTACAACAATTCATGGGTCAGTTTCTTGTTTGTATCCTTTTTTTTTTTTAAACCAATGATATCTCTGGCCACTTTGTTCCCTGCCTCTTGTAAATTTTGCTTTTTCTGCAGACCACTTTACAATAAAGGAGAATTGACTTTTGGTCAACAGCAAAATATCCTCAGGGTCAAAAGGCCTTGCTGGGTAACTACAGACTCTTACACTCTTCCATGGCCACCCCCCAGATCCCTCAATCATCTGTTAAGCACCTAAGGAACCCACACTTGGAAACTCAGGGGAAGTCCCAGGACAACTGCACTGGCATTTCAAAATAGAGATTTGGTCTGCTCCTGACCAGCTGTCTAAGTCTCACGAAGGAGAGCAATGCATGGGGCTAGGGGGAGAACGGGACACCCAACACCCTGGCTCCTCCAGGCTATTACCTCCAGAAGGCCTCGCTTCAGCAGGAACATCTGGTCTGCATAGGAGGTGGTCCCTCGGAGGAAACTCTCCACAGCCCGGGCTTGCCAAAACCTGCGACCCAAATGTTGACCCCTGGCCCAGGTGGCTAAGGCTGCCCTCTTCTGGCCCATATTCCATTCACCAAGGGGGCTGGGAGATGTTTGCTGTCTTGCTTTATTCGACATTCACTGAACATCTACTAGGCGTCAGGCCTCATACTAGGCACTGGGGACATAGCAATAGTCCTTATCCTCATGGAGCTGACAGCTCAGTGGGGAACTGTCGTCTATTTGGTTCTGTCTGGAAGAAGCTGTGTCTCAAAGAAGATGGATCCAGGATTAGAGGGCTGGCTACAGTAAGTCACATATGAAAATACACTCTAGCTTTGCCCCTTCAGAAGAATAGAAGGACAATGGAAAGTGGTGCTGAGAGTGCATGAGGGAACCTGACAGATCTGTACAGATGGGCCACTGAGCTCACTTCTGATGGGCTGTCGTAGAGAAGAAGTGGCCCTGAGGGTGGGGGGTAGAGCTGGGATCAATGAGGGGAAGACTGGACAAGGCAGGCTGAGTTGACAGGGGGCACATGTGGGCACGAACCTATTGGTAGATCACACCCAGCCCTGACCAATGCCTCCCTTACCCGCTACTTCTGTCCACAGCCTTCACAACTCATCTTAGGTGAGCCAGAGGAGCTCTGGGGAGCCCTCCCTGTCCACACCCACCCCCCCTCAGCCCCCAGCTGGATAAGGAACTTTCCTTTGTTCCCAAGCCCCTGGGGCAGGTCCTGGCTCTATTTCTTTCCACACTGCACTCCAACAGGTTTCTTTACACGCCTGTTTCCCACAACCCAGGGAACTCCACGGGCAGGGGCTGCAGTTATTTCCTACCATCTGTCCAGCGCCAGCACAGAGTAGGTGCTTGGTGAATGCTTGGTTAGTCCCTAAAATATACTGCTGGGATGCAGCAGAAGCTCATGCACACCTGTGGAGTCAGACCCCCTCCCCCCCAGACTAGTCGGATATCCACAGCAGAAGCTGGTAGTCACATGAGGTATTTCTAACCACTCGAGAGAAATGCTTGGCTCCTGGACCCTTCAGGAGTGGCAGGTGCCTGTCCCCAGACCTACCTGAATGATGATTCGGCTGGCTCCTTCTTCATGACCTGCAGCAGACGAGTTAATAAGCCCCTCTTCCCATCACACACCAAACTCCTGAAACAAAACAGGTACATCAGTGGCAGACGTGAGGCTGACAGGGCCAAGTTCCACTTGGCCAAGGGGCTGCTATCTTGGGGCCCTGGGGTTGGATCTCCCTGCTGGTTTAGGTGGGTGAAAAAACCTGGGACATTTCCAAACCTGCAGAATGCCCCCCAGTTCCATCTGTGTCCAGAGGACTCCATGGACTCCTGCAGTCTTAGAACTGAAGAGCCAAGTGTACCCACACCACATCTCAGGCCAGCTTTCCCTTCCCAGACTCACTGGCAAGTGATCAGAGGCCAGAAAAACCCAGAGTCAGTGCTCAGAACCGCTGGAGGGCTGTTTACACCAAAGCGAGTTTGAAATGCCAGGACAGAGTCTACCAGATGGGGCAAAGTCTGTGCCAACAGGGTGAGAGAGGGAGTACCCTGGCCCCCACGTTCAGCTCCGCTGGCTTTGGACAAGTCCCTGTGCCTCTGGGCCTCAGCTTGCTGGTCTAGGAAGCAAGATGTTTGATGAGGAAATGACTTGGGCTGCATCATGGGGAACAGATGGCCAAGCAGGCAGGGATTCTGAGCCCTTAAACTCCCTCTTCAAATAGAACAGCTCTACTTTTATCCCCTCCAGACATTATGGACTATGCACGATTTTATTTGAACAGATTTCTCTTGCTTTAAAAAAAAAAAAAAAATAGAGCCTGGGAATTATGACTTCTGTTGCTGGCTATAGTCCTCCCTGCCCTGACCCTCAGGAACCTGTGACCTCCCTGCTGGTCAGAAGGTGGCACGAGCATAATCCAGCTAATGGGACTTATCACAGGGCAAGAAGCATGTCAGCAAAGGTGAGTGACAAAGGAGTGGGCAGAACACATGTGACTTTTGGCAGATGACCTCTCCAAACCCCTGCTCCCCACTCTGTAAAGTGGAGATGATGATGGCACCTCCCTCCCATGGCTGCTGTGTGGCCCCAGTGAGGTAATGCAGGGGACATGAGGACAGTGCATGACACCCAGGAGCCCTCAGGACATCGGAGCTACATGTGAAAGAGAAAGGATAAGTACCAGACCTGTGGGCACTCATCTGTGAACCCGGGGGCACGCAGGCAGCCAGGGCAGGCTGTGGGCCAGAGCTGCATGCCACCCACCTGTCAGTGTTGAGGACGGCTTCCACCTCAGGGATGTTGGCCTTGAGAGAGATGGCACTGAGTTCGTTCAGCTCCTGGTTATTGAGCAGCAGGTACTTGTTCCTGCAACAAATGGATTGGAAGGGGTAAAGGACAGGCACCAGGCTAGTTCCCTTCTTGCCCAGTTCCTGTGGTGAGAGCCAGAGAATCTTCCAGGTGCCCTCCCCTGCCATCACTTGCTCCTGAGGTGGCAGAAGGGCACAGGCGAAGGGAGTCTCCCTGGCTCCCGCCCCTGCCCCTTTGCCTGCCACAGTCACTAACAAGGCCCATTCCCTCAGCATTTCCAGGCCTTTTGTTTGCCACTGAACATTTTTTTTTTTTTTAATGTCTCTTTGAGAAAGAGAGAGAGTGCGAACAAGCATGCCTGCACACAAGTGGGGGATGGGTAGAGAGAGAGGGAGAAAGAGGATCCCAGGCAGGCTCTGCATATCAGCGGAGAGCCTGATATGGGGCTCGAACTCACAAACCTCAAGATCATGACCTGAGCTGAAGTCGGACTGAGCTACCCAGGCGCCCCACCACTGAACATTTCCTTTTGCTTTCTCAAAGGCACATCCAACTTGGTGATGTCCAAATCAAACTCAGCATTTTGCTTCTCAAACCTGGCTCTATTCTGGCATTCCCACAGGGGCCTGAGGCAGCTGAGACACTCCCTCCTGCGCCCTTCATCTTTAGGCCTGGCATCACCCAAGCCACGTGGACAGAAGCAGCTTCCTAAATGGTCTCCCCCAGGAACTGATTCAACACACAGCACCCAGGGAGATCTTTAGAAAATGGGACTCTGACCAGGTTACTCTACTGTCAAAAACACCCCCACAATTTCACAAGCTTTAGACTATATAAAATCTAAGCCCAAGAATTTGACTGACAAGGTCCTGTGGCTGAGCCACCAACCACTTTCACAGCCTATGGGCCAAGCCCCTCTTCTTTACATCGTTCACCACACTGGCCTTCTTGAACACACGGTGCTCCACCCTGCAGGAGATTCTGCACACACCATTACTTCTGGAACAGACCCTCACTCTTCCTTTTCACCCAATTTACCACTACCGACCCTTCAGGTTTCAGCTGACAAGTTGCTTCTGCAGGGAAGAGCTCCCGACTACCCTCTGGCCAGTTCAGGGCCCCTATCAAATGTTCTCTTACAGAAGCATGCTCCCTCCCTCTGAATACCACCTCCATCCGTCACTGTGCACCGGGTGGTGTGACTCTGATTAATGTCCCTCCTCCCTTCCAGGATCGTACCCTTCACGAGACCAGGGGTCACGGCTAATTTCACTCATCGCTGTCTCCCCAGAGCCTAACAGTGCCTAACACATACAAGTGCTCAGATTTAATAAGAGTCTGATGAAAGTTAGGGACCCACTTCCTCAGAAAAAAAGTACACATTCAGAACATACTGGTGCCATTTTTTAGAGTGTTCACATACTTTCTGGAGCTTAAGTCCTTCAGACAAAGAGCCTCTGAAAGAGGATGATCAACATGATCCAGACAAAAGTAGCCAAGTGGAGGCCCTTGGCCACATTTGTCCTCAGGCACTTTCTGGTAGCTTACACAATGTTTCAAAAGAATTTAAGTCAATGTTTAAAACCAGGACCTTCCACATAAATCTTAATTTCTAGCTTCCCTTGGGGGAAAAAAACTCAGAAGCTATGTAACAGCGGGCCCAGTTTCCTGTATACCAGCAGTAGGCAAGAGCTAAGCAGTAACTGCCTGTGTGTTCCAGCTCACGAAAGTCCTTCCATCCCACCCCTTACCCTCGCCATAATGTCTCCCCAGTGCCAAGGTCAAGGGGTCAGCTGCTATTCATCCCTCCCCCGGCACTGTTTTCCTTAGAGCAGAGAATCACTCTCTTGTGAATTCTCCACTGAAGGTAGAAAAATGAAAAATGAGAGGGCAGAATACGGCTTCAAAAAAATGGGAGAGGGTACATCTCCTTGTGCAGGTGAAGAATATTCCACCTGTTCAATAAGCAAATACTCAGCCCACTTTGCCCACCTGAGGTCCCTGTGAAGGGCCAAGCTGTCCATTCCTGGTTCGGAGGGACAGACAGTTGAGGGATGTATTGACTCCAAGGGTAACAAGGAGCCAGCAACTCTGTACTCCCTTCCTGAGGTGGCAGTGAGGGCTCAGGGGAAGATTGGCACAGGGCCTGGCACAAAGGAAGGGCCGCATGAATGGCAGCTCTTATTACAGTATTGTCAAAGTGCAGCCACACGTGGTAACCATGTGACAGCTGCCCTCACAGCTGCCAGGTCCTCCGGAGCTGAGGTCTGAGACAGGGGAGAAGCCCTTGCAACAACTGGCCTTCCAAGGACAGCTTGTACTTACTCGTGGTGGTCGCTGAAACTCTGGAGAAGCCTCAAGAACTGTATCTTCAAGGTGATGTCCTAAAACACATATGCATCCTTGACGTTAAAACCATCACCACAACGTTCCCAATGAAAATAAAACATTCTGGTGAGAGCCTGGATGTGTCGCTTTGCTTCTCTGAGCCTCTGTCCTCACACACAATGAGGACTTTTCTATAGTCAGAAACTCTTCGCTGACTTCCACAACTGGCCAATAAGAGATTAAGCTGCTGCGGACCCTTCCTGCTATCCCCCGCTTCCACCTACATGTTGAATAAAAAATAACTAAAATTCTTTTTAAACGTGAGGCTAACTTCATAAGAAAGGAAAATCCATAGGAATCAGAAATGAAGAAAGGACTGCGTTCAGAGCAGTGAGCACAAGAGCAGATGGTCAGCAGCTCTGGGTGGGATGGAGAAGTGGGAATGACATTTACTCATGCCAGGGCTTGGGTTTAATGCCCTTCAGGGACTAGACAGAACCCCGTGCCCATGTAAAGCCTGGTAAGCATGTACACTTGGTGAAACAAGGGTGAGAAAAACCCCACTTATCAGCCCAGGGAGCTGGCAAAGATGCCTGTTTCTGCCCGGGTGCTACTGGTGGTGAAGGGGAGCCCCCCGAAGAGAAATCTGGCACTCAACATGAAAACTTGCCCTGTGGCACTTACTCATAAAGAACCTGGCAGACAAAAGCAAGTGTTCTGAAGAAATACTTCCAGAGGCAAGGCTACATTCCAGAACACGAGGTCACATTCCACCCTGAGGGGAATATGAAGATTCAAATGCAAGTATTAGCATCCCATGAGCAATCCAAGACCGTAAAAAAAGTATGTTACAAGTAATGAACATTAACAAAATAAAGACCAAGTAGTTTTTGACAAAGAACCAGATGTCTCAAAATGCAGAATACATTCAACTTGAAATTAAAAATTCGGATGATGGGCTGAGAGGCAAATTGGACAAGGCCAGAGAAGAACAGTAAGCTGGAAGGTCAGGCACTGTGGGAAGTCCCCAGAACATGGCACAGAGACCAGGGAGAGCCTATGGCACTGATGGCCGTGTGTGGCACTTCAAAGTCCCAGAGCACTGTCCTCCTGATGCTGGTGATCAAGCCTCCACGTGGCCCACAAGGACAGTGGGCAAAGGGAGTGTGACCTTCCTCCTGCAAAAAACAGGCTCAGAGATTCAGCGACTCGTTCAAGCTCTCCCAGCAAACTGAGCGGCATAGAGGCCTCCTGACTCCCAGTTCAGTGCTCTCTCCAGTGCACCATAAGAGAGACCAGGTAGAGGTGAGCCTCTGACTCCTTTAAAAAAGAAAGCACCCTAAAGCCCTTTCTGGCCACAGACCATTGTGGTGCATGCTCTCAGAGGGCAAAACCTACCACCAGTAGATGTGCAACAGTGTGGGGCTGCATACAGAACAAGGGGAAGCCTGCCACTAGGTAACAGAGAGGCTTTCTGGAGGAAAGGGAGCGCCCTGTCCTAGAGGTGTGCACGAGGAAGCTGACAGAGGGCCTCAGAAGGGACTTCTGCACAGGTGGAGGGGTGGGGTCAGACCCTTTCTCAAGGCAGCTTCCACTTAAGGGATCATATAGACTAGGACTTTATTTCTACTCTTTCAAAAAATGAGATTTCAAAGGGTCAACAGCAGTCCTGGAAACAAGTACTCCTGGCAAATAAAGCCCATATGTTGCCACGTTCCCCAGCTCACCGGGCTACAGTCACAGTTCTGGTTGTGACCATGGAGGACAAGGGCAGATGCTGAGTGCTTCCTCCAAATCAGCTTGTCGAACAAATTATTGAGCCCGGGGATCAGCTTGAACTCTGCGATCATTCTGTGAACCTGGATGGGGTAGGAAGGCAAAAAAGCATTACAACAAACGTGCTGTGAAGATCCATCAAAATCTCCTGCTCGGCACGTTCTAAACAATCTTTGAGGATGAAGAAAGCAACAGTCAGTAGGGACTGTGGAGGTTTAAAGGAAATACCTCACTTAGCCACCCCTCTCCACACTCCCACTATGCACAGACACACTTTTGCACTCTACTCACAGATTCCCACAATACTCCTGGAGTCACACTGTATGGTGGGTCCTCTTTTAAGAACACAAGTTTTGGATTCAGGGAGTCCTGGGTTTGACAAGCAGCTCCAACACATACGAACTTAATAACCTTAATCAAATTTCTTAATTTGTTTGTTCTTAGTTTGTTTCCTACTCATATCATTAAAGTATAAATACCCCTCATGCTTCAGAGTAGGAATAGATTTCAACTAGAGACAAGATAAACATATTTAAAAGATGTAAACCCTAAGTATCCTAGAAAAACCTATGCAAAGATTTTTTTTTTAATTTTTTTTAAACGTTTATTTATTATTGAGAGACAGAGTGAGACAGAGCATGAGCATGGGAGGGGCAGAGAGAGGAGGAGACACAGAATCCGAAGCAGGCTCCAGGCTCTGAGCGGTCAGCACAGAGCCCGACGCGGGGCTCGAACGCACAAACTGCGAGATCATGACCTGAGCCGAAGTCGGACGCTCAACTGACTGAGCCACCCAGGTGCCCCTGCAAAGATTTTTGTAAACGACCATACGAGAAAGATTTTCTAAAATATTAAGTATACCTAGAAGCCAAAAGAGAAGACCGTTCAATTCAATCATATAAACCTTTAAAAATTCTCTGTGGCAAAATTCACAATAAGCAAAGTCGTGAAGTCAAATAGGAAAATGGAGAACATAGTGGCAATCTCACATCATAGGCAAAAAGCTAGTTTCCTCTGTAAGGAATCCTACAAATCTCTTAAACAAAAAGACCAACCTTACAGAAAAAATGGGCAAAGGTTACAGACAGGAAAATACAAGACATTCTTCAAGATATGAAAGTATTCAGCCTCACTTATAATGCTAAAAGAAATTCAAATCACAATGAATTTTTCGCTTTCTCAGGTTAGCAGAGAACAAAGCTTAATAATACTGTGCTGGAGAGCTGGGCCTCAGGCACGCTCACTCACTAGTGGTGAGAGGGCATTTGCCGAACTGCCTGCAGAAGAAGGTCATTTCGGGGAGATCTCTAAAATCTACAAATGCATATTCCCTTTGACCAGCAATTCTACTTTCAGGAATTTATTCTCAGATCCATATACTAAATGACATATGTATAAAGTTACTCACTAAAGAACAGCAGCACTATTTGCAATACCAAAAAAATAGATAGAATCTATACTTCCCGTCAGTGGGTATTAGTTGTGTAAACCTTGGCATATCCATTCAGTGGGGTATAAGGTACCAGAAAAAAGATTGAGGTCTTTCACACATAGTGAATTAAACATTTACCAAGATACAATATCAAAAAAGCAAATATGTACATGCTATATTAATCACTGTGTTAAAAAAAAAATGAGAGGAATATATTTGCTTTTATAAGCATAAAATGTCTCTAGAAGGATACATGAATAACTGGTAAAATTAGATGCTTCATGGAAGAACCAGAATATCCAGGATCAGAGGAGAGAAAGGCTTCATTCATGCTTGTTTACACTTTTTTTTTTTTTTTTAACATTTATTTACTTTTGAGAGACAGAGAGAGCATGAGCAGGGAAGGGGCAGAGAGAGAAGGAGACATAGAATCTGAAGCAGGCTCCAAGCTGTCAGCACAGAGCCTGATGCAGGGCTTGAACTCACAAACCACGAGTTCATGACCTGAGCCGAAGTCAGACGCTTAATGAGCCACCCAGGTGCCCCGCTTATTTACACATTTTAATAAAGAACTATGTGAATTATTTACCTATCAAAAAATATGTGTATATATATATATATATTTACCTAAAACAAAGTTATTACTACTTCTTCTCAGGGCTCTTATAAGGACAAAGCTAGAAAATGTATGTAAAGTCCTAAGCGCAGGATCAGTGCTTACTGATTCCCATTCTACAAGGGGAAGGGGAAGTTTAGCAGGACAGATGGCCAAGGCAGTGGTGGAAATGTCGGCCTAACTCAAGGGTTCTGATCCTAAAGCCTGTCGTTCAGGCCTACCACAGGTGTGCATTTACTTATTTAAATTTTTTAAAAAACGTTTATTTTTGAGAGAGAGACAGAGCGCGGGAGGGGCAGAGAGGGAGACAGAATCCAAAGTAGGCTCCGGGCTCCGAGTCGTCAGCATAGAGCCCAACACGGGGCTCAACCCCACAAAGAGTGAGATCATGACGTGAGGCAAAGTCAGATGCTTAACCGACTGAGCCACCCAGGTGCCCGGGTGTGCATTTATCTCAGGAGGCCAAAACTGGACAAAGCTGTGACTCTGGACAATGTTCTTTGAACCTGAGTCCCCTGATGGAAAATGAGAGCTAGTGAAGATGCTGAAAGGATTCAGTGAGGTAATGTGGCCCAAATGCAGGGCCTGACTTTACAGGAAGTGCTGTATTGATTGTTTACATGAGCACTGGAGAAATGGAACTTAGGACATCTGGGGAGAGTGACTTCAATTTAACCAAGACTGGTCACAGAACTTGGTCAGAATGTACAACAAAAAGGCCACTCTAAGGAGGAACCTTCTGGGAGGCCTGGCCGGGGAATCCCTTTTCCTTGCTGTCCCAGCCTCGATGAGGCCTGTGGATCCATGTCCCCACAGCGCCGGCATATGGCAGAACGCAGTCAATGCTGACCGTGCTCCTGAGGACATGCCAGCAGAACACTGGTTCTCAGGTGGGCAGCATCCTGAGGCCAGCCTGTGGTCCTTCCAAGGCAGCAGCAGCAGTAATCATACAGGTTAACCAGAGAAACCAATGACTGATTCATAAAGACTTGGGAACAGGAAGGCTGCTCAGGGAGCAGGGAACGGTCATGAGGGACAGAAAGTAGATGGCTCTACTGATGCCTGGAACCTGAGAGCACAGCCCTTTTTGTACCCTGGTTTCCTCAAGTATCAAGTGAGGGGAGAGGTGGTCACCACTTTTTTTTATAACTTACCAAATACCCCAAAATTCAAATGTGAATAACCGTGAAAAAAGATAAAAGCACTGAACACATGTAGGGCACAGAGACATAATAATTTCGTAACAAATGTATTCCATATTGGAGTAAGGAGCTTCAATGCCGTGGAGGTCAGGGTGGGGCTTCATCCAGGGTCCTGGTTTTAAATACCAACTGCATGCTGACAACCTCCATGGTTCTAGCCCCGGGCCTGACCTCTGCCCTAACTCCAGGTGCAGGTAATCCAGGTGCCGATTCTGAGAGACACCTCAAACCTAACTTGTTCAAACTGAATTCCCTGCCCTTCTCTCTACGCCTCCGCTCCTCTCCCCTAACTCCTAACCCACAGTCTTAACCATCTCAATAAATGGCCAATCCATCCTCCCACCTGCTTGGGCCAAAAACCTTAGAAGTTGTCAAAGAAGTCACCCTTAATCCCTCTCTCATGCCCACATCCAAACTATCAGCAAATTCTACCTGTTCTACCTTCAGAATATATCCAGACTGTAAGCACTTCTTGCCACTCCCCTCCACCAATATGCTTAGTCCTGGCTTCTATCATCTCTTTCACAAGGCTGCCAGAGGGGTGGCTTCCCAGTCACTCAGAGTAAACACCCACGTCCTTAAAATGGCCTGTGAAACCCACATGGGATCCTCATCCCTCCCCTCACTGCTCATTCCAGTCCATGCCCCTGCTTCCCTACTATTCTACCAACCCACTGGGCATGTTCCCACCTCAGGACTCGCTCCCTCTACCTGGTAGGCTGCCTCATGGATCAGCGTGCATGGCCCTCTCACTTTCTTCATGACACTGCTATGCTGGATGTCATCTTTGCAGTGAGTCTTCTCCCTGGCTACGCTATCCAAAACTGCTCCTCACTCGTAAGATGGGGATAACTTCACCTATCTCGCACGGAGCTGCTATGACGGTCCAGGGTCTTGACTCAAAAAGGAGCTTAAGGACTGTTGAGTGCCCCCCGCCAACTGCCCACCTTTTTTTCATCCACAGGGCAATGATTAGTCAGCAGGAGAGGACTAGTTCTCATCTATCCCAAAGAGGAATGCTACTTCCAGAGTTCTCTTTCTCCCCCTGTAGGTTATAGGCCCTTGCTCCTTCAACCCCAGCACATGCGGAGCCCCAATAGCTGCCTAGTTTCTGTAACTGATACAGCTCCCAACTCTGGCCCCCCACCCTGAGCCCCCATCGGACTGGCAACTCTTCTAGTGCATCTACAGGGCAGTCGTCCTGTCACAAAAACCCTTTCTTCTTCATATTAACAAGGTCAGGTAACATGGCCAAGCAACCAGCTATGCCCTGGGCACCAATGCTCTGCCCAGAAATGCTACCACAGCAAGGTATGGTAGAAAGACTATGGACTCTGGAATGAGACTGGCTTCCTGATATGTAAACAGAGAGGAGAACAACCCCTACACTTTGCTGGGCTGGAGTGACAGCCTAATGGAGTACTCGATGCCCCACAAGTGCCCGGGACATGTTCTGAGACGTGTGGGGGGGGGGGCCCACCTGGTTTCGCTGACGCCCCATCAGAAGCACGCAGAGAACATAGAGTACTTCCAGTTTGTACATGATCTCATGCATGATCTTCATTGACTGAGGCAGCTGGGTCCTGGTGGAAGTGTGAGGCAGGCCATTCTCCTCAGAAGCCCCTGGAGGAGGGAACACAATGGAGGCTGAGACAGCCACCAGGAGAGAGGGTTGAAACACTGCTTGTAAGGAAACATGTTTCTGCTCCTCAAACCAGCTCTGGACAGACTTGAGGTAATAGAGCCATCAGACTGGCCCCTGAGCCCATGACAGAGACTTTGAAAGCCACAAAACCCCCTCTGTGCCCACAGGGGCCAGGCAAGCTTAAAAATAGAAAAACTGACTCTGCATATCATAAGAAAAGAAATTCTGTATGTATGGTGACAGATGTGAGCTAGACTTACTGTAGCGATTATTCTGCACTATGTACGAGTATCAAATCATCATGGTGTACACCTGAAAATAATATGTTGTATATCAATTATACTCAATAAAAAACCAAATCGACTCTGCAGTTGCATTCTATCTCACTGACTTTAACACAGTGAAAATGCTCTGACACAGCCAATGCAACAACAAGATCCATCTCTTCCTGATATTCTTTTCTCCCGTCATCATCAGAAAATATCCCCCACCCAAGTGCCCAGTGAGCTAGCAACGAATTGTGCCAAACTCTTTTCAGGTCACAAATGACTCTAAGTATTTGGTACCTCTACCTAGATTCTACAAGGAAGCACTGCCGAAAGACTGAGAGGGATTCTTTTCCGAGATTTCTTTTCTCCTGTTTTGCAAAGAACCATCTAAAGTTTTCTAAGGTTCAGCTTTCCAAGGCAGACTGGGCACCACAACTGCTGTTAATGATACAGATGAACACAGTGTCTACTAGCAGACTTCCATTTTACCCAGTTTCATTGTTAGTAACAATGGCAGCAGCTAAGTAATATTTCTGGGACATGGTATATGCCAGCTATCATATTTTGGGCTGCAGGTAAACCATCACATATATTCTACTACCCAGTTAACAAGAACGTCTCAATGAATCATGCAGGTTACAATGAAGAATACTCATGGGAAGGTGCTAGAACAAAGTGCTGAAGGCTGAGGGCTCTGGGATTATAACTTGCTGGCCGTGTAACACTGGTCAAGTTACCTCCACACTAGGCCTCAGACTGCCTCATAGAAGGGAAGTAACAGCAATGCTACTGTGGACGGCTGGGTGGCTATTTGGAGTCAATGAGAACACAAGAAAGGCCCAGCACCTGGTTCTTGGGGAGCCTTCCTCTTAGGTCCCTGTTATTTTAAAAGAGTACTGGTCAGGGTCAAGAGACCTTAGGGATTACTTCCCCTCAACTTTTCTCATGTTTAACGTGAAAAGATGAATGAGTAACTGCTAAGGTCCTTCCAAGCTCCCACTGGAACTGCTGCCCTAGAGACCTTTTGCAAAGGGCCAGAAAAACTATATGGGATAGAACAGTGGTTATCAAGTAATATTTGGGTAAGGTGCATGCAAAAGTCTGGTGACTTCTACAAGGTGATACCAATGTATAAGAACCCAAGTTATTCTGCCCTACTGGCATGGAACTATGTTTTTACAGCCATGTCATGTCACTAATATAAAATCACAGCCCTGGGAGATGACGGGTTGTTGAGTGAAGCAAGACTGAAAGGCAGCATGGCACAGATGTTAAGAGCACAGCCCCCGAGCTAGCCTGTCACATCTGACCCAGCTCTACTACTGTTCACCAGTTGGGTGGCCTTGGGTAAGCTGGTAGATGTCACTATGCTTCAGTAGCCATCCTCACCTATAAAACTGGGGTAACAGCAACAGTACCTATCTCTTACCAACATTGCAAAAATCAAAGGATTTAATATATTCAAAGTGCTGAAAACAATGCCTGGCACATGAATAAGTAACATGTAAGTATATGTTAAATAAAAAGAAAATGAGTTTTTCTGCTAATGCTTGCTTGCTACTAGTTTTTTTTCTTTTTAATCTGCAAGGTTTTTTTTTTCAATTAAATTTTTAAAAATGTTTATTTATTGGGGTGCCTGGGTGGCTCAACTGGTTAAGTGTCCCAACTTCAGTTTAGGTCATGATCTCGTGGTTTGTGAGTTCGAGCCCCATGTCTGGCTCTGTGCTGAGGGGGCTTGAGAGCCACTGCGGGACAGGATGCTTAAGGGAAGGACAGGCACAGCGAATGGCAAACAAGCCCTCCTCAGTAATAAACGTCTGTGGAGAAAGAGAAACACAGGCAGCTCAGATGCTTCCCCGGGCACTGCCGATCTTTGGTGCCTGGTTTTCACGGGCTTGACAAGAAAGTCTCTGGGGTAAGTATTTTCAAGAAAGGCAGTTCTTAAACCAATGGCCAGAGCTCAGCAACAAGATTAATTCCCAAGGATAAGGATGGGCAAACTAGTTTGAGAGGTTTCTGCTTCCCTCCAATCTCTTCAGCTGCATAAAACTGATTCAAGGGGTCACCACCCTCCATAGGTCTACACTGCACTCTGGGGCATACTCTTTTTTTTTCCTAAAACAGCTTTGAGCTATAATTCAGCATACAATTCACCCACTTGAAGTGTATAATCCAGTGGTTTTTAACATATTCACAGTTGTGCAGCCATCATAACTGATTTTAGAACATTTTCATCATCCCAAAAAGAAGTCTTATTCTCATTTGCCACCAAACCCCTCATCTCTAGGTATCCACTAAAGTACTTTGTTTCAAAGGAATTGCCTTCATATAAATGGAATCATAAAATATGTGACCTTTTGTGCCTGGCTTCTTCTACTCTGCACAATGTTTTCAAGATTCATTCAGGTTGTAGCATGTATCAGTATTTCATCTTTTACACTGCCGAATAATATTCTGCTATATGAATATATCACATTCTGTTATCCACTTATCAGCTGATGGACATTTGGGTTATTTCCATATTTTGGCTATTATAAATCTGCAGCTGTAAATATTCACGTATAAGGTTTTTTTTTTTTTTTTTTTTTTTTTTTTTTTATTTATTTTTGGGACAGAGAGAGACAGAGCATGAACGGGGGAGGGGCAGAGAGAGAGGGAGACACAGAATCGGAAACAGGCTCCAGGCTCCGAGCCATCAGCCCAGAGCCTGACGCGGGGCTCGAACTCACAGACCGCGAGATCGTGAGATCGTGACCTGGCTGAAGTCGGTCGCTTAACCGACTGCGCCACCCAGGCGCCCCTGTATAAGTTTTTACGTAAACATGTTTTCATTTCCCCTGGATATATAAGTAGGACTAGAATTTCTGGGTCATATGGTAACCCTGTTTAGCCTTTTGAGGAACTGTGAAAAGTGCCAGACTGTTTTCCAAAGCGACTGCACCATTTTACATAGTCCCCAACAGAGAATGAGGGTTCTGATTTCTGATTTCTCCACATCCTTGCCAACACTTGCTATCATGTCTTTTTGATGATAAACATCCTAACAGGTATGAAGTAGTATCTAATTGTGGTTTGGATTTGCATTTCCCTGATGGTAATGATGTTGAGCATCTTTTCATGTATTTATTGGCTATCTGTATCTCTGCTTTGGAGAAATGGGTATTCAAATCCTCAGCCCACATTTCAAAATGTGTTGTCTTTTTATCACTGACCTGTATGAGTTCTTTACAAATTCTAGATTCAAGTCCCTCATTAGATACATGGTTTGTAGCTAATCCATTTCTGCAATGAAGCCAGTTGAGATTTTGACAGACACAGAGCTCGACACGTGGAGTACTGCTACCTTAATCATACTGAGTCTTCCGGTCCATGAACACGAGATAGCTTTATATTTAGGTCCTCTTTCATAATAATAAAAATGTTTTATAATTTTCAGAGTAGGAGTTTTGCATTTCTTTGTTAAGTTTATCCCTAAGTATTGCACTCTTCTTGATGCTCTTGTAAATGAAATTTCTTAATTTTGGTTTGGTCATCGCTACTGTATTTCTATACAAACCTTATAATCTGAAACACTGTTCCCACTTATTAGTTTAGTGGGTTTTTGTTTTTACTGGATTCCTTGGTTTTTCTATATATAAAATCTGTGAAGAGAGACAGCTTAACTTCCTCCTAATCTGAATGCCTTCTATTTCTCTTTCCACCTAGAACCCCCAAAGCAATGTTGAGTCGAAGCAGCAAAGGCAGGGGTCCTTGTCTTGTGCCTGTGCCTGATCTTAGTGGGGGAGCAGCTTTCAGTCTGTGGGCATGAAGTATGCTGGCTGGGGGTTTAAGATGCCCTTTAATTGGTTGGGACTGCTCCTTCCTCTTCCCAGTTTGAGTGTTTTTATCATGAAGGGGTGTTGGATTTTGTCTGATGCTTTTCTGCATCTACTGAAATGATCGTGTAAGTTTTTGTTCTTTCTTCTACTGATACGGTGTATACATCAATTGATTTTCATATACTGAATCAACTATGCATTAATCCTACCTAGTCACATATATACTTACTTGGCCAGGTGTATAATTCTTGTATGTTGCTAAATTTGGTTTGCTAGTATTTTCTTGAGGACTTTTACATTTATATTCATGAGAGATATTGGTCTGTAATTTCCTTGTAGTGTCTCTGGTTTGGGTATCAGGTTAATTAGGACTCATATGTTGGGAAGTGTTTCTTCCTCCTCTATTTTGTGGAAGTCTGTGACATACTGGTGTTAATTCTTATTTAAATGGCTTCTTATTTAAGAGGCCAGGGCTTCTTTGCGGGGGGAGAGGGGGTAGTTTTTCTGTTATTAATTCGATCTCTTTACTTTCATAGGTCTGTTCAGATTTTCTATTGCTCGAGTCAGCTACAGGAGTTTTTGTCTTTCTTATCATCTGTCCATGTCATCTAGGCTGTCTAATCTGTTGGCATACAGTTGTGTACAGTATTTCCTTAGAGTCATTTTTATCTTTGTACATGTTGTCACGTACCCTCTTTCATTCCTGGTTTTAGAAGTTTGAATATTGTCTTTTTTTTTCCCCCTTGATCAGTGAAGCTAAAGGTTTGTTAATTTTGTTAACCTTTTCAAAAAACCAACTTCTGGTTTTGTAGATTTTCTCTATTATTTTTCAATTCTCTATTTCATTAATTTCTATTCCAATCCTTTTCTTTCTTTCCATCTGGTTGCTTTGAGAATATAGCTTGCCTCTTCCTTTTTCAATGACTTAAGGAGAAAAATTAGGTTACCGATTGGGGAATTTTTTGAGTTTTTGTGTTTTTTTGTTTTTTTTTAATGTAGGGATTTATAGCTACACATTTCTCCCTTAGCATGCTTTAGCTGCATTCCTTAAGGCCAGTATGTTGTGTCATTTTCATTCGTCTCAAAATATCTTTGAATTTTTTTTTAATGTTTATTTATTTTTGAGAGAGAGCGAGAGCGAGCAGGGAAGTGGCAGAGAGAGAGAGAGAGAGACAGAGAGAGAAACACAGAATTTGAAGCAGGCTCCAGGTTCTGAGCTGTCAGCACAGAGCCCAACACGGGGCTCAAACCCACGAACTGTGAGATTGTTACCTGAGCTGAAGTCGGATGCTTAACTGACTGAGCTACTCGGGTGTCCCTCAAAATATCTTTTAATTTTCTTTGTGATTCTGTCTCTGAACCATTGGTTATTTAGAATTATTATCACATAATTTCCATGTTTCTAATATCTGATTTCTAATACTACTTCTCTGTGACTGAAATACATGGTTTGTACAATCTTAATCCTTTCAACTTTACTGAGGCTTTTTAGGTAACCTAGCATATGGTCTATCCTGGAGAATGTTCCATGTGCATGTGAGAAGAACGTATATCCTGCAGTAGTTTGGTGGTGTTCTATATATATCTAGTAAGTTTAGTTTGTTTAAAAAAAATTTTTTTTAACGTTTATTATTTTTGAGAGAGCAAGGAAGTGCACGAGCAGGGGAGGGGCAGAGAGAGAGGGAGACATAGAATCCAAAGCAAGCTGCAGGCTCTGTCTGAGCTGTCAGCACAGAGCCTGATGCAGGGCTCAAACTCACAAACCACGAGATCATGACCTGAGCTGAAGTTGGATGTTTAACCAACTGAGCCACCCACGTACCCTGTTTGTTTTTTAAGTAGGCACCATGCTCAGTGTGGAGCCCAACATGGGGCTTGAACTCATAACCCTGAGATAAAGAGTCATTCAACCAGCTGAGCCACCCAGCCGCCCCAAGTCTAGTTGGTTTAGAGTGTTGTTCAAGTCTTCTATTTCCTTCTTGATCTTCTAGTTGTTTTCTCCATTATTGAAAGTGGGGTATTCAAGTCTCCAACTATTACTGCTGCTTATTTCTCTCTTCAAATCTGTTAGTTTTTGTTTCATTTATTATTTTTTTTGGCTCTGTTGTTAGATATGTTTATAACTGTTCTATCTTCTTAATAGATTCACCCTCTTATTATTATAAAATGTCCTTTTTTTTCTTTTATCTCTGATAACATTTTTTGTTTTCAAGTCTCTTCTACTATAGCCCCTCCAGCTTTCTTATAGTTGCTCTTTGAAGTATGCATCTTTTTCTATCCTTTACTTTTAACCTATTTCTACCTTTGAATAGAAAGTATGCCTCCTGTAGGCTGCATACAATTGGATCTTTTCTAAAAACTCCACTATGACAATTTATTTTTTGGATAAATTGTTTTAATCTATTCATATTTAAGGTTATTAATGACACAGTTGGGATTACTTCTGCCTTTTTACTTTTTGTTTTCTACACAGCTTATGTGTTTTTGAATTCCTTTATTTCTCGTATAATACTTTCTTTTGTAGTAAGTGAACACTTTCTGGTATAACATCATAATTCCTTTAATGATTTTCTCTATTTTTAAAGTTACTTTCTTTGCAGTTGCTATCGGGTTTGCCATATACATCTTAACCTGACAGAATCTTTTCAGATTTATACTAATTCCAGAGCTCCTATATAGCTCTATTCCCCCTCCTCTTTTTGTGCTATTAGTTTTCTGCATACTACATCTATGTACACTAACCAACAATATATTGTACAACACACTGCACATACTGTTACACAATACACTGTTGTAGTTATTAGTTTATATAATTTCATGTCCATTAAAGAAGCTGAGGAAAGAAAGGAGAGCAAGTAAATATTAATAGAGTTTGTTATACTGACCCTCTTATTTACCATTTTGGTTGTCTTCATTGATTCCTGTTGATTCAAGTTACTATCTGGTATAATTTCCTCACTGCAATACAACTTTGGTCCCATCCAAGTTCCCACAAAGTTTCTTTGTGCTGTTACTGTCAAATATATCACACTTCTGTATGTTACAGATTCAACAATATAAACATATGGTTTTATTTACACAACTGTTTTTAAATTAATTAAGAAAAGGAGAAGAAATATGCATTTATACTGTCTTATGATTCTCTAATTACCTTTACTACTGCTCTTTGTTGTTTTGCATAGATTCACATTACTGCCTGAGGTCACCTGCTTTCCGGCTGAAGAACTTCCTTTGGTATTTCTCATAAGGCAGATCTTTTAGTAATGAATTCTCTAAGTATTTGTTCATCTAGCAAGGTCTTTATTTCACCTCTGTTTCTGAAAGAAAGTTTTGCTGCTTTTTTCCTTTCAGCCCTTAGATCATCCCACTGCCTTATGACCTCTATTATTTCTGAGAAGTCAGCTATCAATCTTAAAGAAATATTCTTGAACATGAGGGTTTGTTTTTGTCTTTCAACTTTCAAGATTTTCTTTGTCTTTTAGCATTTCTATTATGATGCGTGTGGGTGTGAATCTCTTTGAATTTATGCTACTTGCAGTTCTTTGAGCCTTTCAGATGTATATATTAATGCTTTTCAAATTTGTGAAGTTTTCAGCCACTATTTCTTTGAATATTCTTCTTGCTCCTTTCAGTGAATTCTTCCTTCCAGTTATTTATAATTTTAAACCGCAGAACTTCCGTTTGGCTCCTTTTTCTATCTCCTCTTTACGGATACTCTCTATTTGATGACATACTGTCGTCATAGCTTCTTTAGTTCCTTCTACTTCTTTAGGCACAGCATCCTTTAGCTCTTTGACCTCCTTATGACAGGTCTCCATTAAATCCAATATCTGGGCTCTCTCACAGGCAATTTCTGTTGCCTGCTCTCTCCTGTATATGGGCCATACTTGCTCTGCATATCTCATACATTTTATTAAACTGACATTTTAGGTAAATAATACAGCAACTGTGGATACTGATTCCCCTTCTTCCCTTTTGGGGCTTGTTATTTTCTTGTTCATTTGTTCAGTGACCTCCCTAGACTATTTCAGCAAAGTCTATTTCTCCACAGACTAGCGAGGTCCTTGGTGTTTTGCTTCAGAGGAGTGAAGTTGTGGGGGTGTTTACAGTCTCCCTGGATGACGATTGCTGCCTCATCTGGTATGAAACCCAGCTGTCAGACTCCACTAATTGCTGGCTGAATGCTCTACTGTTTTTGACAATGCCTTGGGGCGTAATAAAGTGCTCCAAAATCTAATCCAATTAAAACTGGGCCAAGGTAGTTTCTGAGACTGAGGTTGGTTTTGACCTCAGAAGAGCTCTGCTTAGCTGTTTTCCTGGTTCTTACTGGTAAACTACCCAGCCTATGGTTTAACTTTTTTTTTTAATGTTTATTTTTGAGAGAGAGAAGGGCGGGGGGGTGCGCCCTCAAGTGAGAGAGGGGCAGAGAGAGAGAGAGAGAGAGAGAGAGAAAGAGAGAGAGAGAGAGAGAGAGAGAGAGAGAGAGAGAGAGAGAATCCCAAGCACAAACGAACCCTGAGATCAAGTCCTGAGACAAAATCAATGAGTCGGACACTTAACAGACTGAGCTACCCAGGAGCCTCTATGGTTCAGCTTCTTGTTCTCACTTAAGAGCTAACATCCTCCTTTTATTTGCTTACCACCAAAATCAACATTGTCTTCCAGAACACCCTTAGGTCTGAACTTCCCTACCTTCTGCTCTTATGCATTACCTCTCGTCCTGGCAAAATCTTGGTGCCGCTACTCTGAGCAGGGTCAGCCGGCTTTTAAGTCTTTTTGGCTTGCCTCTCCCTACACGGAAGCTCTGTCCTACACCTGAGTTGGGGCAAGGACAGTAGGGTCACAGAATTCTTGCTTGCCAGGCCTAGGGCACAGCTTCTGTACTGAGTGTAGTACAAAGGTAGTCAGAAGAAAGGAGCCCCTGGCATTATGTGCAATAAGTGAATTAAATGAAGTCAGAAAGAGAAAAATACTATATAATATCACTTCTATGTGGAATCTAAAAAAAGTCAAACTCAGAGAAACAGAATGCTGGTTACCTGAGGTTGGGAGAATTAGGAAGATAGTGGTCAAAAGGTACAAACTTCCAGTTATAAGATTAATAAGTTCTGGGGATCCAACGTACCGCATGGGGATTATAGCTAATATTTGAATGACGTTAATAAAGGAGATCTTAAAAGTTCTCACCACAAAAAAGAAATAAATATGTGATGAGGTGTTAGTTAATGCTATGATGGTATCAGTTTGCAATACATAAATGCATCAAATCAACATGCTATATACGTAGTATTATAAATCAATTATATCTCAGTAAAGTTGGGGCAGGGAGCCTCCGACCTGTAAGGGTATACTCATCAAGAATTTAGCCTCTGCAACTTGGAGTTGGAGGGAATGAGAAAAGCTGGTGGTCTGCCCTCCTCCCCTTCAACAGTGAGATACCATATTCCTTGTTTGGGAATTGTGTCCTCTGTTGAGGGTTGTGTCTTTTTGGCCACGCCAGCCCAGAGTGGAATTCCCAACAAGCAAAAGTTCAAATGTCAAAGACACTCACTGTTCTGAGTTTTAGCAGATTTCCTTGAAGAAATGTTTCCTCATTTGCTGTATGCTCTCAGAACAACTTCCACATATACATGGATGGCTTTTGTTGTTTTTTATAGGTTTTGTTTACAGTTGCAATGGGGAGCAGGTCCACAGAGCTCCGTACACTGCCATCCTGGAACTAGAACTCCTCCTTTCACTTTTACCTGCATGATTACAGTGAGAATTCCTGGGTTTGTACAATCTGACCCCATCTTGCTGGCCAGAGTCAAACGCTTCACCGTTAAGCATATGACCCAAGATAGGCCAGAGTTCTTCACCAGGAAGCTACTGCTTGAAACTAGGAGTCTACTCATCGGAACAGAGAGAACACTAAAGAACCATGGAGAATGAAGAAGAGACATGGAAAGGACTCTTTGAGTTCCTAAGAATGCTTTGGTTATTGGATCCAAACAGTCCCTTCTCCCTGCAATCAGGTCTACACTGAGGGAGTTTAAAGAGGTTTCTGTCACTAGCTTTCAAAAGTGTCTTAACAGTTCTTATCTAGGGCTTCCCTGAGGAAAATTCTACTGAGCAAATTTCAATTAATGCTCCTCAGAAAAGAGGTCAAGAATGGTTCCAGAAGCCTAAGGGAAAGCTCCCCACATCACAGAAGACCCTCCCTGCCACCGCCAACCACCCCCCCCCCCCCCCCCCCCCGCCACCAGCCCAGAAGTACCTTGATTGTGCTCAGACTCCTCATTAGCCACTCGCATCAGGGCATCCAGCACCAAAGCATTGTCTAGCCATGTGTACCACTCCTCCAACTCCTGAAGGAAGCTAGCTGTGCCCGTTGACTCTGACACCTTTCGAGTCGCAAGCTTGCAAAGCCGCTCAACAAAGCCAGGGATGCTGAGAAGGGCCGCTGCCAAGGAGAGAACAAAAGAGGGAATTTTCAAAACAGAGACCAACCAGCTCTAAAGCCCTCAACAAGGAGCCTGTCCCCTATCTGTGGCGGGAATGATTTTTAATCTGACAGTAGCTAGTCAGAGAGCTTCCCTTTAAAATGAAATGCCAAGCCAAAATAAAATAGTAAATTACAGAAACAAGTTCAATTGTAGCAGGTATAGAGAAACAGGCTCTTATATCTACTAGTGGGAATGTAAACTGGAATAACTTTAGTGTCTTAAATCTGTGTGTCTTTGAGCCAGGAGCTTCATTTCTGGGAACTTCCCATAAGGAAATAACCAATTATATGTACAAAGATATTCACTGATGTGGTTTCTACAATAGCAAAATAATAAAGACAACTACATGGTCATCAACAGCATATTGATTAAAACTATATCCAATACAACAGAATACAATAGACACTAAGAACAATGACACATATATCTTTATACGGTGACTCAGTAAAGATAATTAAACTTGTTACAGAAAAAAATTATTACACAGTATTGGCTTAAGCCCATTGTCTTTAAAAATTTGCTTCTTTAGGGGCGCCTGGGTGGCTCAGTCGGTTAAGCGTCCGACTTCAGCTCAGGTCATGATCTCACGGTCCGTGAGTTCAAGCCCCGCGTCAGGCTCTGTGCTGGCAGCTCAGAGCCTGGAGCCTGCTTCAGATTCTGTGTCTCCCTCTCTCTCTGGCCCTCCCCCATTCATGCTCTGTCTCTCTCTGTCTCAAAAATAAATAAACATTAAAAAAAAAAAATTGCTTCTTTAAAATATGCACATAATATACACATAAAGAATGAAGGCTATACAGCAAGGTTTTTTTGTTTTTGTTTTTTAACGTTTATTCATTTTTGAGAGACAGAGCATGAGCGGGGAAGGGGCAGAGAGAAAGGGAGACACAAAATCCGAAGCAGGCTCCAGGCTCTGCTGTTAGCACAGAGCCCGATGCGGGGCTCGAACTCATGAACTGCAAGATCATGACCTGAGCTGAGGTCGGATGCTCAACCGACTGAGCCACCCAGGTGCCCCTATACAACAAGGTATTTACTGTGGCCATTCCTGAGTAGGAAAGGATATAAATGTTTTGTTTTTGTTTTTTTTTTTTTTGAGACAGAGAGAGAAGAGGAGAGAGGCAGAGGTAAGGGGAGGGGGCGGGAGAGAGAACGGGAGAGAGGGAGAGGATCTTAAGCAGGTTTCACACTCAGCGTGGAGCCCGATACAGGGCTCAATCCCATGACCCTGGGATCACGACCTGAGCTGAAATCAAGAGTTTTATTTTTATGCTCAGCCAACTAAGCCACCCAGGTGTTCCCATTTAAATGCTTCTTTTAAAACCACTTCTCTCTAGGGGTGCCTGGATGGCTCAGTCAGTTAAGTGTCCAGACTCCTCTGATTTTGGCTCAGGTCCTGATTTCAAGGGATCAAGCCCTGCATCCAAGCCCTGCTTGGGATTCTCTCCCTCCCTCTTTCTCTGCCCCTTCCCTGCTCTCTCTCACTCAAAATAAACTTAAAAAAAAAAAACAAAAACAAAAAAAAAACAAAAAACCAAAAAAAAAAAAAACCCGACTTCTCTCTAGTTTCATTTTCCTGTAACAACCATGTACTAGCAGTAAGAAAGAAGTTTTTTTTGTTTTGTTTTGTTTTTTAGGTAAAGAAAGAAACTGAATAATCACCCAACTCCTATTTCCACTAATCCCATTTTGCTCACAATAATAAGATGGAAATTGTGATCAGCATCAGAGAACATAATACACTTTGGAGGCAGGGAAATCCAGGTTGTAGATCTTCAATTTAACATTAACCTTCTTTAAAAATAAGGACTAACATCTCTACGTATTTGCTTATACATGTATTAATTAAATCTTCCTGGAAGGACAGAAAACACCAATGGTTGCCAAAGGCAAAGAGAATTAGGTGACCAGAAACACGAGTGTGAGGGGGTAGTTTTTCGATGAACACCTTTTTGAACCTGTAGATTCTTTAGAACCGTGTGGAGGTATCACCTAATTGAAAAAAAGTAGGTATTTCATAATACCAAGATAATACTATTAATTTGGGTGGTATAATATGATATTGGAGTTATTTTTAAAATTGTGGAAATACTGCAATATATGCAAGTATGAATTTATGCAAAATATGAATTTTATTGTATCTGGGATTTGCTTCAAAATAATTCAAAATAAGGTAGGGGGACTCCTGGGGGTTCTGTCAGTTAAGCGTCCAACTTTGGCTCAGGTCGTGATCTCATGGTTCAGGGGTCTGACACCACGTTGGGTTCTGTGCTGACAGCTCAGAGCCTGAAACCTGCTCTGCCCCTCTCCCACTTACCTCTGTCTCTCTCAAAAATAAATAAACTTTAGAAAAAAGTTCAAAATAAGAGAGGAGCAAATGGGGATAAAGAGAGGCCATCAGTTGACAACTGCTGAATCGAGCTGATGGGTAAATAGGTATCATTATAATGTTATATGTGTCATATACATGTCTCTGTGTGAAGAATCTAAATGAAAAAAATTTTTAAATAATTTTAAAATGTGTATTTATTTATTTTCAGCGGGGAGGCGCAGAAAGAGAGGGATAGCAAATCCCAACTGGGCTCCGAACTAAGAGTGCAGAACCCGACAAGGGACTCGATACCAAAAACCATGAGATCACGATCTGAGTCAAAACCAAGAGTCAGATGTTTAACCAACTGAGGAACCCAGGTGCCCCTAAATGAAAAATTTTAACATAAAATTCAAAAGAACACAATATTAAAGAAAATTCTTCAAAACTAAAATAAGTTACAACAAAGTACAGCTAGGATTGTACAAACGCATATTATATTAAGTTCTAGCACAGAGCTCAGCAAATACTCTTAGCCCCCTTTCCACCCTCTATAAATTAGTGACTACAATGTCTGACCTCATTTAAAAAAAAAAAAAGTAAGGACACCTGGGTGGCTCAGTCGGTTAAGCATCCAACTTCGGCTCAGGTCATGATTTCATGGCTTGTGAGTTTGGGCCCTGCGTCAGGCTCTGTGCTGACAACTCGGAGCCTGGAGCCTATTTCAGATTCTTTGTCTCCCTTTCTCTCTGCCCTCCCCTACTCATGCTTGGTGTCTCTCTCTCTCTCTCAAAAATAAACATTAAAAAAAAAATTTTTTTTTAAAGCTGTAATTATATTAAAATTAACTTTTCTTTAAAAAGTTGAACACAGAATTACCATACGACCCAGCCACTCCACACCTAAGTATAGACCCAAAACAACTGAAAAGAGGCGCCCACATAAATATGTACAAACACATCCTCATGACATTTCACAGCAGCCAAAAAGGGGAAAACAATCCAAATGTCCATCAAGAGATGAATGAACTGTGGTATATACAAATATTATTCAGCCATAAAAAAAGATGAAACACTGATATGCTACAGAATGGATGAACCTCAAAGTCATCATGCTAAGTGAAAAAAGCAGGATACAAAAAGTTATGTATTATATGATTCCATTTAAAAAATATCTAGCATAGGTATAAGAAAGCAGGTAGTTGCCAGGGTTGGGAAGAATGGGAACAGCTGCTTATCATGTACACAGTTTCACTTTGGGGTGATGAAAATGTTTTGAAAATAGATGGAAGTGTGGTTGCACAAACTGTAAATGTACTAAATGCTACTGAATTGTTCACTTTAAATGGTTTATTTGGTTATGTGATGCTCACCTTAAAAAAAAAATACATGGAGGTAGCTTTTTTGCTTTGAGATACCATTTTTTACTTATTGGCTTGGCAGACATCAAGAAGTTTAAAAAGGCCCTGCAATGGGAAGCATGTACAGGGGGGATGGGCAAAAAAGATGTACCGTAATTTCTTTAGAGGGTTAACTTGTCAATATCTATCAAAGTTTAAAAGGCAAATATCCAGCACATCATACTCCATACACAAGGCTGTTAATTGTAGGAACAAAGGTTTAAAAATAAACCAAATTTCCACCAATAGGGGACTAGTTAAATAAATTGTGGTATGCCCATACATTAGAATACCATGTAGCTATAAAAAGGAATCACATAATTCTGTATGTACTGGAATCGAATGCTTTGCAAGATAAAGTTAAGCGAAAAAAACAAGGAGCAGAATGGAGGCTATTTTATACTACCACCTGTACAGACAGGGAGCAGCCAATCTCTTTCCCCCTCCATCCCCCTGACTGGGCAGGTACAGAATTTCTCTGCAGAGTCATATGAGAAAATGAAACAGGTTGCTATGGGGAGGGGGAACAAACTTTCTACTGTATATACCTGCTATTCTTATTATTTAAGAAACCTTAGACATATATTACTTTTTCCAAAAATAAAAGAGTTTGGATTCTACAGGAAAACCTTCCCAGAGCTGGATTTTTCTCTTAATCTCTTTTCTGGAGGGTGAATGGCTGCAGTTTCTCTGTTCCTCACAGGACAGTTCCTAAGGCCTACCCTTCCTGCCCTACACTCTTCACACAGCACTTAGACGCAGCACTTAGAACGTGACCTGCCCAGCATTCAGAGTTCCGAAGACTCCGGCCCCCACCTTGGGAGATTCTAGAGCCTCTGTGAGTCACTCATCTCTTGAAAAAGTGATGAAAAGCTATGGGCTCTCACCCTGAAAAAAAATCATTGGCCCAATTATGCTCATCAAATGATATACAATCTCCGGGAACTGGCACCCAGCACCACAGTGTGCTAGTAATTCTCACAGCTTTACCAGCAGCTATCACACACTACTGGTTAATGTTAAAATGTCAAACTGGTTGACAACGGAAACACAATTTCTGAATTCTGCAAAAGCAGACCTTTTCTCTCATATTTGTTAAAACATCAGTATTTTGAAATATTCCCGCAAAACTTTCTCCTCAGCTTAGGCCCTGCTTTCCAGCTGAGGGGATTCTGAATTCTCTCCTAGCTCCTGTGTTGCAGAAATCAGCCCTTGTTAGCTCAGTGTGACCTATAAATTGATAATTATCTGGCCTGTGGCTTCATCTACATCTCTGACTAAAATCTTGATTTTTTTTTTCCCCCAGATGAAACCATCTGTTCCCACATGAACGGATAGAAGGACAACTGGTAGTTCTGAGAAATCCAAAGAGGACTCTAACATTTTTATTATCTGAGCTCCAGAAAGACAGGATAAATCACTATTTTGCTGGGTAAGAAAACAGCCACAATTTATTAAAAACAAAACAAAAACACATCAGCTTTATATGCGGTTATGGACTGAATTGGGTCCCCTTCCAAATTCCTATGTTTAAGCCCAAATCCATAATATAGCTGTATTTGGAGACCGGGCCTTTAGGGAGGTAATTAAATGGGGTCATGAGAGGGGGCCCTAATCCAATAGGACAGATGTCCTTATATAAGAGGAAGATCTCTTCAGATCTCATCAGAGATCTCTTTCTCTCTTTGTACATACACAGAGGAAAGACAACGTTAGGACACAGTGAGAAGGCAGCTGTCTGCAAACCAGAAACCAATGCTGAGGGCACCTTGATCTTGAACCTCTAGCCTCCAGAACTGTGAGAAAATGAACTTCTGTTGTTTAAGCCACCCAGTCTACGGTATGTTATTATGGCAGCCCGAGATGACTGTTACACACACCTTTATTTAAAAATATCCAGTACCGGAGTTCAATTAAAGCATGACAATATTGAGAACTAAGATCTTTCTCATTGCACTTGTGATTTAATTATGTTCACCTTGGCCTTCCCAGGGCATGTGACTGGAGAAAAATGTGTGTGGGGGCAGGAGGCAGGGAAAGAGGAACTGTATGGTCAGAGAGCTGGGAAAGGACCCTGTACAACATCATGTGCTAAAATACAACTTTTAATAAAGCTTCAACCCAAAAGCTACAAGCAGACATCACATGTAGAGTATCTCATGGGTTAGCCACACAGGTATACAAGTGAACCTAGACATTTTATAAAGACTTCCTTTAAAAAAAAAATTTTTTTTTAATGTTTATTCTTGAGACAGAGAGCATGAACAGGGGAGGGGCAGAGAGAGAGAGATAGAGGGAGACACAGATCCTGAAACAGGCTCCAGGCTCTGAGCTGTCAGCACAGAGCCCAACGTGGGGCTTGAACCCATGAACTGTGAGATCATGACCTGAGCCGAAGTTGGACGCTTAACCAACTGAGCCGCCCAGGCACCCCAAGACTTCCTTTTTTTAATGCCTCATATAAAGGAAACTAGGTTTGGTGTTAACTCTCAGTTAATTTAAAAAATCAACTGACTAAAATACCTTGTCCTCCAAGAATGATGGGCAGTGCTGGTTTCACTTAAGGTAGCTTATAGACAGGTGGGTGAAGGTAACTGATAATAACAGGATAAAAATGATCTGTAGAACAGATTCCTTAAATGTAAAACTAAAAGATGAAAGTTACTTAGTGCCTCAGCACACACAAGTATCTAATACAGAACCTTTATGACCCTCAGTTTCCTAAGCTGTGCAATGAATGGGGCTGCTTGGAGAAGTAAATAAAATCACTGTTAAGTTATGCAGTTAGCTCAATGTTTGCTACACAGCAGGAGTTTAACAAATGTGAACTTTTGTCAGTATATATGTATGTGTATTTAAATCAGCTTTAAGGTATAATTTAGTTATAACAGAACTCATGTTTTTAAGAATGAGTATTTTATGATTTGCTAAAATGAGTACTCCTTAAAAGTCCTAAGAAAGGAGAAGGGAGGGGAATAAAAGCCTACACAGACCAGGGTAGGCCTTGGATCTATGGACTCAGGAAGAAAAACAAGCCTAGAGGGGGAACCACCAACCTGGGGTCCATAGGGTTCATATACTTCTGTTTTTATTATGACTAAAACACGTATAATTATATTCCCTAACAACCTAGAAATATAGTCATGACTATGTGGTGTTCATAACTAAAACTAGAATGCTAACAGAGTTAATGAAGGACTCACATTTAGTACTTAGAAGGGAAATTGCTATGTAGCACTTAGCAATTCTGCAGAGCTAGGCCTGGGAACCCACACATCTAGTCAACTGGACTTCAGAAACAAAGTACTGTTTTCAAAGCATCCTCAGGGCTACTGTGGGATGATCATGGCTTTCTACTACTGTTTGTTGTTTTTTTTTTTTAATGTTTATTTATTTTTTAGAGAGAGAGAGAGAGAGACAGAGTGTGAGTGCGGGAAGGGCAGAGAGAGAGGGAGACACAGAATCCAAAGCAGGCTCCAGGCTCTGAGCTGTCAGCACAGAGCCCGATGTGGGACTCGAACCCACAAACCATGAGATCATGACCTGAGCCGAAGTCGGACACTTAACCGACTGAGCCACCCAGGTGCCCTCTCTACTACTGCTTTTTAATTGGTTATTCGGTTAACACTAAGGCAGACTGATTTTTCAGACTGTTAGCGTTCAAGAACTAGCTTTTAAGACACATAAATATTTTAGTTCAAATATGGATCATCTATACTCTTATAACCAAAACAGATATATGCCCAATTTCTCCAAATCTGCTTAGACCAGGATAGAAACAGAAAAAAGTTCTCTTGCTAACAAAAAGCAACAGGTGGGGAAATCATTAGCATATTCATGTGGTTCTAAAATCAAATAATACATAAAATAATACATTCAGAAGTCCTACTTCCACTGCTGTCATCTAACTTGTTTCTAGCCACCCCCAACAGGTAACCATTTTTAGTTTCTTGTGTGTGCTTTCAGTTTATGCATACTGTGTATGAGCAAACAAATACATCTGATCTTATTCTCCCCTTCTCTGCTTTACTACAAAAAGTATCATACTATACACATAGCTCTGCATTTTCCTCTTTAACAGTAATACATCTTGGAGATGTTATCCTGTATTAGTACATACTAAATCTTCTTCATTCTTTTTTCTTAAAAGCTATACAATTTTCCATTATATAAATGTTCTGGAAATTAAATAGTTTCTTATCAATAAAACATTTAAGTTGTTCTGGTCTTTTGTTATTACAATGTTGCAATGAACGACCTTGAATATACATCATTGCCTATATACCTACAGGATAAAGGCCCAGATGAGGCTTAGTGGATCAAAAGGTACGTGTATTTGTAATTCTGATAAACAATGGATCTTACTTTTTCGATGTTCTGAATCCATTAAAAAATCTGATAAAGGTTACAAACTTGGCCCCTATAATAATGAACACATACAAAATTTACATACTCTAAGTGGACCCTATGAGCCCTCACGTGGATCAATCTCTGGAGATACTGAAAGAGCAGATAATTTACAAAGGGGTCTCAGAGCCATAATTTCAAAACTCCAAAAACTTTGAGAGATTTTACCTTGGTTGATTTCAGCTGCGGAGGGTCCTAAGCTCAAGCTCTTCTTCTGCTGAGCATTTTTGGCAAGTAGTGTGTGCTTGTCATCATTCCCTGTATCCATCTCTGAAATGGTGACAGCCAGAATCCGGCAGAAATTAGCAAGCTGCTGCTGATCAAAATTGGATACTAAAGAACTCAGATTGGGGACTTCATCTAGTCGGATCATTTCCTACAGGAAACACAAATAAAACAATCCCCATGCTCAGTTCATTTGACACTGGATGTGCCCCTTGTTTGCATTCCCCAAAGAATGGGGCTTGGCAGCTAGACCACTTAGGTTAAATCCCAGCTCTGCAAACTGCAGCTGTGCAAACACAGGTAAATTATGGAACCTCTCTAAGTCTCTGTGTGCTCAACTGTCAAATGGGACTAACATACCTTATAGGATTGGTCTGAGGATTAAACCTTTGAAAACCATTGTTCTTATTCTTTGTTCATGTGGCTCATTTTGTCTATTTAGAAAAGCAAAGCAAAGCAAAGCAAAGCAAATGCCTACCACTCAAGTTTTATCATTCATAAATTGCCATTCTTGCTACAGATGTTTTCTTTTTAAGAAATAAGAAATAAAATATTCCTAACCAGTTGTGTTCCCATCTCTCCTGCCAGAGGGAACCTTTATTTTGAACTGTTTATTATTCCCACACGTTCTTATACTTATATTTCCATAAAAATATATGGTATTAAAGTGAAGGAAACCACCAACAAAAGAAACAGCAACCTACTGTTGAAGATATTTGTAAATGATGTATCTGATGAGGGGTTAATATCCAAAAAAATAAAGAACTTACACAATGCGACATCAAAAATGATCTGATAAAAAAAATGGGCAGAGAATCTAAATAGACATTTTTCGGGGCGCCTGGGTGGCTCAGTCAGTTAAGCGACTAACTTCGGCTCAGGTCATGATCTCACGGTCCGTGAGTTCGAGCCCTGCGTCGGGCTCTGTGCTGACGGCTCAGAGCCTGGAGCCTGTTTCAGATTCTGTGTCTCCCTCTCTCTGACCCTCCCCCGTTCATGCTCTGTCTCTCTCTGTCTCAAAAATAAATAAACGTTAAAAAAAAAAAAAAAATTTTAAATAGACATTTTTCCAAAGAAGACATACAGAAGGCCAACAGACAAATGAAAAGATTTCAGGAGAGAAATGCAAATCAAAACCACAATGAGATATCACCTCATTATCTGTCAGAATGGCTAATATTAAAAAGGCAGGAAATAACAAGTGTTAGGATGTGGAAAAAAAGGAGGATGGTACACTGTTGGTAGGAATGTAAACTGGTACAGCCACTACGGAAAACAGTATGGAGTTTCCTCAAAAAAAAAAAAAAAAAAAAAAAAAAAATCAAAAACAGAAATATCAATGATCCAGTAATTTCACCACTGGGTATTTACCCAAAGAAAACAAAAACAGTAATTTGAAAAAAATATATGCACCCCTATAGTTATTGAAGCATTATTTACAATAGCCAAGATAGAGAAGCAACCCAAGTGTTCATCAACAGATGAAGGGATAAAGAAGACATGGTATATACATGGACAATGGAATATTATTCAGCCATAAAGAAGGATGAGATCTTGCCATTTACAACAACATGGAGAGACCAAAAGGATATAATGCTAAGTGAAATAAGTCAGAGAAAGACAAATACCATTTGATTTCATTTGTATAGGAGTCTACAAAACGAAACAAATGAATAAACAAAACAGAAAAAGACTCATAAATATAGAGAACAAACTGGTGGTTGCCAGAAGAGAGGCGATTGGGGGGGATGGGCAAAATAGGTCAAGGGGATTAAGAGGTACAAACTTCCAGTTATAAAAGAAATAAGTTGTAGGGATGAAAAGTACAGCATGGGGAATATAGTCAATAATATTACAGTAACATTGTACGGTGACAGATGGTGACTACACTCAGTGGCGAGTATAGCTTAATGTATAAAATCACCGAATCACTAGGCTGTATACCTGAAACTAGTATTACATTGCATGTCAACTATACTTCAATAAAAAATAAATCAAAAATTTAAAAACATTGTTTTGTTTTTAAAACCAACAATGTATTGTTTTGCATGTACAGTGTGAATTATATATGACACCTTACTGTTAGTTAACACTGGGATTTTTTTTTAAATTTATGCCACTTCTGACAACAGAAAGTTAGTGCTTTTTCAACTTTTATTTATTTTTAAGTAGGCTCTGGCCCAATATGGGGCTTGAACTCACAATCCCAAGATCAAGAGTCGCATGCTCTACTGATTGGGCCAGCCAGGTGCCTCTCAACACTAGGATTAAATTACACAGATACAAGTAGCTCTAATTCATTCATTTTTTCACTCTTTTACTCCAGTGTATTTAACCAGTGTGTGTGTGTACGGACACACACACACACACACACTCATACTATACACATAGCTCTGCATTTTCCTCTTTAACAGTAATACATCTTGGAGATGTTATCCTGTATTAGTACATACCAAATCTTATATATACACATATATGTGTGTGTGTGTGTGTGTGTGTGTGTGTGTGTGTGTGTGTGTGTGTGTTGTGTTTAGGTAGGCTATAATTTTTCACTATTAAACAATGCTGCCATGAACATTCCTATAGGTGTCTCCTTGTGTGCTTGCACAAGTAACCAATTATCTAGAGTAAGCAATAGCAGGCATTCTTGTCTTTTTGACTTTAACAGGAATATTTCCAAAGTTTCAACATTAAGTTTTCTGTTTGCTGTAAGTTAACGGATATCCTGTATCAAGTTAAGGAATTTTCCTTCTATTCCTAACTTCTATCATAAATGAATACTGAATTTTATGAAATGCTTTGTTATTTTAGTTTCTTTCTTTTTTTTTTTATTCTTCTCTACAATCCGCAAATGTTGCATGTTGTATGAGCTTCTCTTCTTCTGAAACATCCTTATATTCCTCAGAAAATACCTACTACTGCCCTTCATCTCACTGATTCACTTCCACTGAACTGGATATTTCTCAATCACTGCACATACCCTATGATCTTGTAATTATCTGTTTATTTTCCACATAAACTTATGCTGCCTTGAGGCTGTCCAGAGCCTCAACACATAAGAGTTGGTGGTGAGGGTCTCAGTAAATGTGTACTGAACAGGTGAATGATTCCTAGAAGCCCTCATGAGTTCCACTCTTAATTCTGGGAATGAAGGCCTGAAGTTCGCTGTGGAGGAGCTACCTGGGGGCAGCCCCTTCCACCTTTGCCTTCTCCTTCCCCAGTACACAACAAATGGGAGCCATTGTTATTACTGGTAACTGTAACTTTCAGCCCTGTTCCTCTAGCTCTGTGATGGGTCATAAACTAGGTCCTACCACCCTCCAAGCCCACTTCCTTGTGTTATATTTTAATTTTAAAATTTAATACATACAACATATGTTACGAAGCATAATCAAGTGAATAGCTGTGTGTGCCTTTCCTATCACATTTTCCTGCTTCTCTGCCAGAGGTAACCACAAACCTGAATTTTATTTTTGCTTTGCTGTTAAGATAAAAAAAGCTTTGTGTATGAGTTGAGTTTGCTTATTTCAGAGCTTTATAAAAATGATACACTATACACAGTCTTCTGTAACTGACTTCTACCAGTACTTTCTATGAGTTAGCTATGTTGTTGCCTATATCAACAATTTATTCACTTCCACTACTTTATAATATTCCATTGTGTGGATAGAGAAAATTTATCCATTCTACTGCTGATGGATCACAGACTTGGTTTCAGTTTTTTGACCCTGAAACAATGCTATATTATTTATAATGCTATATTATATATAAACAATGCTATATATGTGTTTCTTGATGCACATGTACAGAAGTATTTCTGGCTTCCAAACCATTCCGATAATGTCCAAGAATAAGAAAAAGTTTCCATCACAACCCAATAAAACATACGTAGGTGAATGTATAAATATGTGACAAAAACTTAAATAATAACCCTTACATGATACACTTTAATCTTGTCTATTTAGCTGACAGACCCAGTGGATTGATTTCACAATCTCTTGGCTTTGATGTAGTGTTTTCATTTCTAAGAATTACTGGTCTGTCTGGGACGGAGTTCATCCACAAGCATGCCTGGGAATAGGTTACAGGTGACCCAGGCACAAGAATGATGCCTCGGACCTCAGGGTAGTGCTTCCCTAGGTGCTAGATCACGAGGTATGCACATGTTCAACTAGAAAAGAAGATAAATATATTCTGCAGGAACAAAAAGATATCAGCAGTATATAAGTATTTCCAATGATATACATTCTCACCAACATTTGTGCTCTCATGGTGGCCTTAATTTGCATTTCCCTCATTATTAATGAAGCATCTTCTTTTATTTATAGATTCTGTGAAATGCTTGCTTACATCACTGCCTCCCCCCGCCCCTTTTTTTAACTAGGTTGTCTTTTTCTTGCTGATTTGTAAGAATTCTTGATAAATTCTGAATACCAATTTGTTAGTTACATGGGTTACATATATCTTTTCCTAATCTGTGGCTTGGGTTCCCACTTTCTTTACGGTGCCTACCCCCCTTTCAAACTGCACCAAGGTAACGATGTCTAGCAGAACTCATCACTATTTTTAGCAACACACAAAAATATGAGTGTGACAGGGCATGACAGGCAAGCAGGAAAAGTTATGAAGGAGCAATCCTAGACTCCCATGCTGAGACTGCGAAGGAGTCTAGTGTTTCCACCCTTGAAGCCCCCTTTCACACACTGGCTGGAGCATACAATTATTGGAAAAATGACAAAGACTTTTTATCAAAGAACACAAAGGGTCTGGGACCTGCACACATCTCCAGTGTGTTCCTACAGACAATGGGCCACTTGTGCATCTTCTGCCTGCACGATGACAATCAAGGCCTGGGGAAAACGCAGCAGAAAGACAGAAACGAAAGCTAGGGTAACCGCAATGCACGCGGGTAGCCTTTTCTCTGCAAGAGCAACTCTAAGAGGCAATTCCTGCCACCTCAGTAGTAAGAGGAAGAAATCTTCCCACTGCAACCAACATGGAGGCATGGAATAAGGACTAGGGAAGTAAGCTCCATGTCTTCACAAGCATTACACAAATATCTAATACACTATCTAACAGATATCTAACAGATGGTGTGTTTTTTGGGTTCTAAGTTTTTTATGATATTTTTTAATTTAGTGTTTCATTTTCATCACAGCTCCTCTTTTAAAAAAATTTTTTTAAGTAGGCTCTACATCCAACATGGGGCTTATACTCACGACCCAGAGATCAAGAGTGGTATGTTCCACCAACTGAGCCAGTCAGGTTCCCCTTTGTGTGTTTTAAAAAAAAAAAAATTAAAAAAAAAATTTTTAATGTTTATTTGAGAGACAGAGAGAGAGAATGAACATGAGTGGGGGAGGGGCAGAGAGCGAGAGAGACAGAATCTGAAGCAGGCTCTAGGCTCTGAGCTTGTCAGCACGACAGCTCACTAACTGTGAGATCATGACCTGAGTTGAAATCGGACGCTTAACCAGCCAACCCAGGCACCCCTGTGTGTGGGATTTCTTTCTTTCTTTTTTTTTTAAGTATATTCAGGATCTTTTGAATGTCCATCTTATGACCAAGTGGCAGGCTTTCAGTGCTCACATTTGTGTCTCCTATGTTGGTATCAAATTTTAACTGTTTAAGACTAATGAGATTAAACAGAAGTGAACTTAATAAGTCTAAGCCAAACATCACCATCCAGGGAAACATATCCTGATGAATGAAGGTTTCACAGCATTCAAATATAGAAAAGTGGTAGGAAAATGGAGTTATCCCATAGCATACAGCAGTGTAAGTATGCTAAAAAGATCCTGCATCATAATAATTAGCAAAGGGCAATTTGATTTCAGCAAAGTAACATTAGCCATCACATTAAAGGCAATCTGAACTTTTGAGTTTTATCATTAGTTTGATTTCAATTTGTATACTGGCTTAGGTTTTACTGTCACTTAAAACCCATTAGAAGAAGAAATATAACCTACTTTTGTACCTAAATATATTTAAGTTAAAAAAAAAAAAAAAGTTAACACGAGGAATATGGATGAATTTTTCTTTTAAAAGAGCTCTGTACATCAGTCTTGAGAATCCAATTATCGAAGACACCCTCCACCATCTGGTCATCCACCTGCTGGAGAACATAGCTCACCTTTTTAACACCCAAAATATCTTCAATGAGGGTTGCTGTTTGTAAGAATGTTTTCTTACTCGTCATCAACGTAAACAGGAAGATCACAAAGTCATTCTTTTCTGCCAAACGCTTTGTAACTCCTTCCGTCTATCACAAGGGAGAAGGAGAGAAAAGGCAGGATAGGTTATAATCTTAAAACCTGAAAAGCAAGGTACCCCCTTCTGGAAACTGGAAAAGCAACTTCAAGCTCCCTGAGGAATTCTTCGCAGAGGACTTAAATCCCTATAACCATATACAAAACGTGTGCAAATGCTTTTTGAGAGGATGGGTTTCTCTATGGTAGGTTCACGATATGTTCTGACCTAATACCTGCCTAGTAACTCAATGAGGAGCTACACACTAGCACCCAATAGCCCAAGTTTTATTTGGCCAGCAGTACATTTTAAGTAGTGAATGCCAATGTCTTCAGGCATGACGTCCTTACTCCAGATTAACCAAAATCTGCACCGTCCCCACCCCAAAACAGGCACCTCCAGACATTTCTTCATTTCTGCCTAATCCCTGGAATTAAGCCAGATCAGCATAGAGTTGGACCATATCATACTATGTTCTTCACATTTTTGTTTCCTCCTTTCCTTTTTTTTTTTTTAAACTGAACTGTGTTTTGCTGGAGTATCACTGATTAACATTAGGTGTCATTAACAAAAGCCTCATAAAACTAATGACCACATGGAAGTTGCCCAAGAGGGGGTCATCATACATACATCATCTTTTAAAATAAGGACAAGTTCTTACTGACCTCAGTTGCAAGAATAGTTGTACGTTAGCTGAACAATTAGTTTACTTTTATCTTCTAGGTCTGTCTGTGCCTCTCTGTCCACTAGCTACATGTGGCTACTGAGCATTTGAAACATGGTGCTCCAAGTGTAAAATACACACTGAGTTTTGAAAGCTTAGTAAGAAAAAAGAAAGTAAATATCTTATTAATAATTACTTACAATTGTTTACATGTTGGAATAATCTTAGTCTTTTTTTTTTTTTTTTTTAGAGAGAGCACGCAAGCAGGGAAAAGGGGCAGAGGGAGATGGGAGCAGACAGGGAGAAAGAAGGAGAGAGAGAGAGAGAGAGAGAGAGAGAGAGAGAGAGGGAGGGAGGGAGGGAGAGGGAGGGAGAGAGGGAGGGAGGGGGAGGGAGGGAGAGAGAGGGGGGGGGGGGGGAGGGAGGGAGGGAGGGGGAGAGGGAGAGGGAGAGGGAGAGGGAGAGGGGGAGAGAGAATCTCAAGCAACTCTACACTCATCATTGAGCCCGAAATGGGGCTCGATCCCTTGACCCCAGGATTATGACCTGAGCTGAAATCAAGAATCAGATGCTCAACTGACTGAGACACCCAGGTGGCCTGACATATTGGAATAATCTTGATATACTATGCTAAATAAAATATATTATTAAAATTAACTTCACGATTTCTTCCTACTTCTTTTCTTACTTTCTAAAAAAATGTGGCTATAAGGAAATTTAAAATAATCTAAGTGGTTCACGCTATATTTCTGTTGCATGGCACAGTTACAGATGCTGAACTGCGTAAGTGTTGAAACTTATTTCTCTATTTGTGTTGGTTGATAAGAAGCTTAAACCCAAATTTATGTCCTATCCACAACACCACTGATTTTATAGTCAGCCCAATTCCTGGATACATGTTACACCCTCACCGTGTTCCACCCTTTTCCTTACCTACTTCTAAATTTATGATTTATGATCTTGGTAGATTTTATACAAGATGCCTGAAACCTCTTTTGGAATGAGGCAAGAAATGAAATGTAATTAAATGCTCTGCTGTATTTTCATAGCACACAGATTTCACTTCTACAGGGGCATTGGTTTCATTTCTGCCATGTATTATGCTGCTTACAGTTTACCACAGTATCCTAAAAGATGGATACTGTGTTTTACAAAAACTACCACATGTATGTTACTTTACAAGGTGCTTTCACATCTATCATCCCACTTAGTCCTCATAACAAGCCTACAATGTTGGTAAGATTACTGACTGCACTCTCCTGATAAGAAACTAAAAGCTCAGGGAGGTAAATTAATAAGCACTGAGCCATGAGCCAGAACTCCAAATCATGTTCTAGCACTAAGTGCTAGGCTTTTTCCTTTCTACCAAAATGCTTCTTTTATCCACCTTTCTTTCTTGCTCAGGGTCGACCAAACAGAGTGTCCTGCTCAATATATTGGTGAGGCTTCTGGTTCCTGTTTTGTTTTCTAACAAGAAAAATGAAGAAACAGAAATAAAGGGATTAAAAGGAATCTTAAAAGGAATACATTCTCCCAGTGCATGTATCCACTTGGTAAGTGATTGTTCAGTCTCTGCTTGGACAGAGTCTGTCTCTGGAGAGATTGTTTAGTCTCTCCAGGGCTAAAGGAGATCACCACCTGCTGCAGTAGCCCTGGCTCTTAACACTTTCTACAAAATTCTGCCTCCCCGTAATTCCCACCTGTTGGTCCTGGTTCTCAGACCCATGTAAGTCAGTCCAATTGCCCCGTGTCTGAGGATAGCTCTCATGTCCACCCCCCCACTCGAACTTTCCCCTATCAAGCACTGCAGATGTGGTGGGGAGATAAATGGGGCCCCAAGGGCAGGCATACTTACACAGACACAGGTATTATACAGGATGCTCAAACAGTCCTTGGACATTTCATCACTTACTGAAAGTGAAAGGGGAATAACTGGTTATTTTCCTCATTGAAAAGATATTGTAACAGAATTAAACTTTTTGAACACAAGAACTGGTCCTCACAATCTCCTCCAAGATGATTACTTTCCTTTTAGCACACCTCTTTCCGGTCCTTGCTTACCAAAGATTTTCATGATACTCCTCAGAAACTACAAGCCAATTAGTATATGGATTTTTGGTTGGTAGTAGCCCTTTTTTTCCTATGCTCCATAGCCTTCATGTTTTCAATCTACTGTGGTGTCATCACTTAATAGCCATGTTCTCTCTGTAGTTTGCTTAGAGTATATCCAGGGTTTTGGATGGGGGGGGGGGGGGATTTTTGTTATTTAAATAGACTAAAAATAAGCAATTTAATATATGTGTGTAACCTTTTTATGCTTGTGTTGCATCGGTTCCTCAAGATACATTTCCAAAAGCAGAACTGCCAGAATCCCGAGTATGAGCTTCCTGACTGAGCGTTACAAGTCTCCATTGAAAGTGCTACTAGCAGCAAACAAAGGTTATCATTTTTACTAAAGACTATAAGTGTGTTTTTGTTTTTTTGTTATTTCTGTTGGGGAAATGGCTTTTATTGCCTGACCTACTAACTCCAACAAAGAACTAGCTACTTCTCTGTGAGTAGGAACAGGGGAATACCATAAAAAGGAAACAACTGTCATGACCCCAAAGCCTGGAGAGAATAAAACTAAGTATGAACCATCAACGAAGTGTTTTCTTTGGCATTAAATTTTTTAAAACTGTTTCCATTCATTCCTATGCTGCCACAAACTCTAAAATGCTAGGTCTCCCTCTGAGATGTCAATGGGTGGTCCTGACAAGCTAGCTTGACCAGAAGAGTTATCTGATACAATCTTGAGACAGTGCAGATGTCTCATATACCTCATCACTACCTTTTAACCTGTTGGGGCTTTTTGGTTTATCTCATGACTTCAGAGCAGGTTGGAATACCAGATCAGTGTATCTCAATAATTCTAGACCTTTCATTTTCAAAAGGAACTGGAGTTCACTCATTCATCAAATATTTATTTGGCACCTACTCTAGAGCAGATAAAGAATACACAGTGTTTAGTGGGGGGAAAAAAATCCTAGCCCTAATGGAACTTATAAATCTAGTACAAGAAAGAGAGAATGAGTACCCCAAAAAGTAATTACAAGATGCCACTTATTATCAGTGCATAGAGAACCCAAAGAACCAATTTAGATAGAGTACAAAGCTGAGACATCAAAGATGAATATGAGTCTTCTTAACCACTGCTGCACGCACTAACAAGGCCTTATGTAGTCTGGTTTGTTCCAGTTAAGGAGGGAATTTTTTTTTTTTGTATTTAAGAAAAGATACTTTTCCTTTCGCCTTGTCACATCAGAGAGAGCAAGATGGGTCAGCAGCAGCTCTACTGGAGCCATCTGAGGAAGTCTGAGCAGGGTTCTCGTTCTTGACGCATCTGCTCAAACCACCACGGTCTGATCAGGAAACACGGCCTCAGTATGTGCCGCCAGTGTTTCTGTCCGTAGGCGAAGGATATAGGGTTTATTAAGTTGGATTAAGTGAACTTCCTTGAGTGGGTCATCCAAGATACCTACCTTACCCACAGATATCTAGGATAGCTACCTTAGTGTTCATTGTACATAAAAGTAATTCAATTAAAAACATGTGTATATGAGGTTTGTAAAAAAGCATTCATCAAATGTTAAAAGTGCTCTCTAGCATATATGTATGTATTTATTTTTGTGATTGTTGGCTTTTAATGCCAAAGAAAAGTGCTCTTTTTTCTCCTTATTAAATACTGAATACCTAAAAATAATACTTGTAACATGCAGAAGTTATAAAAAGGAATAAAAGAATAATACCCATAAGACCCATCACCCAGCTTAAGAAATAAGCTACCAAAACCCTTTGACTTTTTAACCCTTACCATTTCTGGTAATGACTGAACTTTTTACCAAGAGCACGTATCACCTTTATAACAACAACAACAACAACAACAATATAAAACAAATGATCCTACCAGGTTATTCTTTATTCCCTCAATTAACTAGACAGGAGAAATAAGAGTTTTCAGAGAAAACCTAAAAGTTGGGCCCAGAGACTATCAGAATCTACTAAGATGCAATTCTTTCAGCCCAGTGGTTTTCACACTTTTTCGTTTAAAGCCCCAGATCTATATTTCTACTGAGTATAAAACTGATAAAGAGAGCTGCCTAGTTGGGGGAGGAGAGCACATGCTGGCACTGAATAAATAATAGAAGGCAGACCCTCACTCTTGAGTTAGGAGGTAAAAGAAGAGAAGCCCCTGAAAACCACGTCACATCAGCAGGCTGGGAAATGAGGGCCAGTGGCTTGCAAGTATACTTACTTTTCAGTTTCTGTCCCCGGATAGAGATTGTAGGCCTCATAAGAATTTCTACAAGGAGCTATAGATAAAAATTTAAAGAGTTAAAAAAAAAAAAAAAGAAAGAAAATTGGGTAAAATCTTCATAATTATTTCCAAGCATAACTTATAAAACAATCTTTGCCATGATAACTGATGGCCCAAACATCTGTTCCCAACACACCCAGAAAGCAGTGAGGCTCATAGGAATAAGCACTGTACCAAGAGTCAGGAAGCCTGGGTTCTAGTCACAGCTCAGCTCAGCCACCTAGTCCCCATGTCAACTTGGGCAAGTAATTCTCTCCATGGCCTCAGCTTTCTCATTTTATTTTTATTTTTAAATTATTTAACTATTTTATTTTTTTGAGAGATAGAGAGGCGGAGAGAGAGGGAGAGAGAGAATCCCAGGCAGGCTCTGCACCATCAGTGCCTAGCCCAGTGCAGGGCTCAAACTCACAGAACCAGGAGATCATACCTGAGCCGAAACTAAGAGTCAGAGGCTAAACCAACTGGGCCACCCAGGCATCCCTGAAGACTTGAACATTATAAACCAACAAGCTCTAACAGATATCTATATAACATTCTGCCTATCAACAGAATACACATACATTCTACTCAAGCATACATGGAATATTCTCCAGGATAAATCATATATTAGACCATAAAACAAGCCTCAATAAATTGAAAGGACTGAAATTACACAAAGCATATTATCTGATCACAACGGAATAAAATTAAAAATACCAGAAAGAAATCTGGGAAATTCACCAATGTGGAAAATTAAAAAACACATATAAATGAGTCAAAAAAATTAGAAAATACTTTGAGATAAATGAATACAGTAAAACTTATGATATAGCTAAAGCTGTGTTTAGATGGAAATTTATAGTTGTAAATGCCTATATTTAAAAAAAAGAATTATCTCAAACCAATAACCTTATCTTTCACATTAAGACAGGAGAAAGAGGTACAAACCCAAAGTATGCAGAAGAAAGGAAATAATAAGAATTAGAGTAAAAATTAATTTAGTAGAGAATAGAAAGTAACAGAGAAAATCAATAATATCACCACCAACCTTAGAGAAAACAAAAACTGCCCTCCTGCTGAGGGATACTTTTAACTATTATATGTGGTACTACGCTAAGCATCTTTATATACAAACTTTATTTCATTTTGACTTACACCTTCATGAGAAAGTTACAGAAAGAAATGTAAACAAGGCAAAATGATTAATGATCTTTAAGGTTTTAGTCATGCTCCACAAATGGTTTTCTAAAGAGATGCCCCACTTCTCAAAATCATCCAAAGTTATAAGATGCTCAAGTGGAAGATGGATTATGTCAATGAATAAATTAAAAGTCCTTTAATGCCAAGCTATGGATTATGGCCTATAGACATTTCATTTGGTCCACATCTACTGAAAAGCTGGGAGATTTTACATAAGAATCTAGATTTCCCACACACCCCCAGGGCAACAATAGTCAATGGGGGTAAAAGAGTCATTTCCCCATAAAATGGGCACACACTCTCCACTTCTCCAGAGTCCCTGCAGGCATTTAATTTACACAGATCATGACTCGGGCTGCTTCAGTCCAGTAAGGTACCTACTTGACCCTGTACGCATCTGACTTTACAAACTCTAGGATACACTTTTCACTGCCACGTCAGGGGTTGGGTCAAGTTGACAAAGGAGTGGTCTAACCACCAGCGTGCCCAATTATTCCAATTCATACTGAAGAAAGGGTGACTTTGGGGCATAGCTAGTGACTGGCAGAGGAAGAAATAAAGAGCTCTGTCTGAAACAGGAGCAAGATGACAAGGGAGTTCAACAAGAACAAATGCACCCAACTAAAGGTAAGTCGAGAGCAAAAGGACCAGAGCAAAATCTCCTATTTATCAACAGACGAAATTCCTGGAGAAGCCAATCTTCCCCAAAGCAGACCAAAACCTCACAAAATCACAAAACTTTGATCCAAACAGACATCAGGCTAGAGACCCCAGATACCCACATTATTTTTTTTTCCTCCCATAAATACAGTGGTTTTTATTACAATACATTCCTTGATGAACAATTCAGAGGTAAAGGATCCCTCGAGCTGGTCATTAAGTAACTGTTGCAGGACCCCTACAGCTGCTGAGGAGAGGCAATGTTGAGCAACAATTAGGGAATAAAGACTATGACTGATGCTATGGATGCAAATGTGTAACAATCTTTACTTTTGTGGAAAATGGCATCTTTAAGGAAACATTTTTTAAATTGCAGTATAACAGGGACGCCTGGGTGGCTCAGTTGGTTGGGCAGCCGACTTCAGCTCAGGTCATGATCTTGCAGTCCGTGAGTTCAAGCCCTACATCAGGCTCTGTGCTGACAGCTCAGAGCCTAGAGCCTGCTTCGGATTCTGTGTCCCCCTCTCTCTCTGCCCCTCCCCCACTCACACTCTGTCTCGCTCTGTCTCTCAAAAATAAATGTTAAAAAAAATTTAAATTGCAGTATAACATGAGCCAGCAGAGTATACACCATAAATGTATATAGCTCCCGTTTTTACAAGGTGAACATCCTTCCTGTATCTAAAAAGTAAACCCCTCTCCATTTAAAAGTACCATAAACAAAGTCAAAATTTAATTTTAAAACTTGGAAAAAAAACCCAACACATATAACAAAGGACCTTTATTTTTCTTAACGTATTTATTTATTTATTTATTTATTTTTGAGAGGGGGGAGGGGGAGGGAGAGGGAGAGGGAGAGGGAGCATGTGAGCACACGTGTACGAGCAGGGGAGGGGCAGAGAATCCGAAGTGGACCCTGCGCTGACAGCAGAGGGGCTCCAAGGCTCACTAACAGCCAAAGTTGGATGCTTAACCGACTGAGCCATGCAGGTCTCCCAACAAAGGACCTTTAAAAACCGAGTACTTACAAAGTGTTACAGTCTAACCGTTTGTGTCCTCCCAAAATTTGTATGTTAAATCCTAATGCCAAATGGAATAGCATTAGGAGGTGGGGCCTATGGAAGCTGATTAGGTAAGGAGGGCACAGCTCTCAGGAATGAGATTATGTCCTTCTAAAAAAGTCTCCTGAGATATCCCTAGCCCCTCCCACTACAAGAGGACAAGGAGAGGCTGGCAGTCTACAACCTGGAAGAGGGCCTTCACTAGGCAGCAAATTTGCCAAAGCCATGACCATGGACTTCTCAGCCCCAAGAACTACAAGAAATAGATTTCTTTTGTTTATAAGTTACCCAGTCTGTGACAGTTTGTTATAGCAGCCCAAACTAAAATGGAAAATCAATAAAGAAAGGCCTAATAACCAAATAGAAAAGGATGCAAAGACACTAAGAGACAACTGGCAGAAAAGGAATTACTTATAAATACATGAAAAGATCTTCAATCCCACTCATGCAAAAATGCAAATTTTAAAAACTATGAAGAGAATATATAAAATACTCTTAGAAGGCATAAGACGACAACCCAATTAAAAAATGAGAAAAGGGGGGCGCCTGGGTGGCTCGGTCGGTTAAGCGGCAGACTTCGGCTCAGGTCATGATCTCGCGGTCCGTGAGTTCGAGCCCCGCGTCGGGCTCTGGGCTGACAGCTCAGAGCCTGGAGCCTGTTTCAGATTCTGTGTCTCCCTCTCTCTCTTCCCCTCCCCTGTTCCTGCTCTGTCTCTCCCTGTCTCAAAACTAAATAAAATGTTAAAAAAAAAAAAAAAATGAGAAAAGGAAATAGAGATTTTCCAAGGAAGACGTACAGATGACCTATAAGCACATAAAAAGACGTTCAACGTCATTAGCCATCTGGAAAATCCACACCAAAACCACAGTGAGATACCACTCTATACCCAGTAGCATGGCTATAATCAAAAGCACAGATAATAACAAATGCTGACAAGGATGTGGAAAAATTAGAACCCTCAACCCAATTAAAAAATGAGAAAAGGAGGTAGAGATTTTCCAAGGAAGATGTACAGATGACCTATAAGCACATAAAAAGATGTTCAACGTCATTAGCCATCCGGAAAATCCACACCAAAACCACAGCAAGATACCACTCTATACCCAGTAGTATGGCTATAATCAAAAGCACAGATAATAACAAATGCTGACAAGGATATGGAAAAATTAGAACCCTCATACACATTGGTGGGCATGTAAAATGGTGCAGCTGCTTTGGAAAATAGTCTAAAGGGTCCTCAAGAGATTAAACTTAAGAGTTACCATACACCTCAGCAAACCCACTTCCGGGTATATACCCTAAATTAATAAAAACATATGTCCACACAGAAAATGGACACAAATGTTAAGAGTAGCATTATTCCTAATAGCTAAAAGGTAGAACCCCAAAAAGCCATCGATTGACAGATATACAAAATGTGGTATGTGCATACAATGGAATGTTCTTCAGCCATAAAAAGAATGCAGTACTCACATAGGCCACAACATGGATGAACTTGAAAACATTAAGCTGAGTTAAAGAAGTCCATAAAAGAAAACCACATATTACATGATTCCATTAAGATGAAATGTCCAGAATAGGGCTGTTTATAGAGATAAAAAGTAGAATAAAAGTTGCCTATGACAGAAGTGTGTAGGGGAGTGATAGCTAAAACATATCATGGACTTTTTCTAGGGTGATAAAAATGCCCTAAAATTGACTGTGGTGATGGTTGCACAGACCTGTGAATACACTAAAAACCACTGAAGTGTCCCTTTACATGGGTGAATTGGTGCATGAACGATCTCAATAAAGCTTTTTAAAAAACTAAAGAAATACCATTTTTCCCATATCTGTTTAGCAAATATATAAAATTTACTTGAAATGTACCATTTGAGGGGCACCTGGGTGGCTCAGTCAGTTGAGCATCTAATTCTTGATCTTGGCTCAGGTCATTATCTCACAGTTCATGAGATGGAGCCCCATATTGGGCTCTGTGCTGACAGTGTAGAGCCTGCTTGGATTTCTTTCTCCTTCTCTCTCTGCACCCCCTGGCTTGCGCACATGCACTCTCTAATAAATAAACTTTAAAAAAATGTACCATTTGGTAAAGGAGGTACGGGGGGCCAATAATGTTCCATTTCATGATGTGGTTGGTAGTAACAAGGGTGAACTTATTTTGTGATAATTATTGGTGCATTTTCCTATAAGACTTCAATAACACAGTCCATAAAAACACACATCTACACACTGTGTTGGTGACGGTGTAGATAAACAGATACTCTTACACTTCGTTACTGCAGATGCAAGCTGATAAAACCTCTTAGGTATATAATTAACAAGTTTATAAACAATGAAACACACACATATTTGGATCCCATAGGTATATACCCCCCTATACAAAAGCATTTATTGCAACCTTGTTATAAAAGGAAAGGTGTGAGAAAACTCATCAATTGAGGCCTGGGTAAATAAAATTATGGTATAATTCTACTAGGAAATACTATATAGCCATTTAAAATAATCAGGCAGATTTACACGTACTGAAACGAATCTATCCCCAAGCTAGAGAATTACGTGGAAAAAAGCAAGGTAAAGAACAGTGTACCTATATATGAGGTATGCAACCTCTACGTGGGAAGAAAGTAAACCTAAGATGGGGACAGTGGGAGTTATTCTCTCTCTCTCTCTCACACACACACACACACACACACACAACCACAGAACGTCTCTGGAGGGACACAAGAAACTAGAAATCACAGTTGCCTCTGAAGAGGGGACAAGAGGAAGTAGGAGACACATCTTTCACTTTCTGCCTTAAAAAAAGAAAAAGGTGGATATATAATTAACTCAAATTATTCTAACTTAAAGCTATGGTGTTTCAACATAGGTAAGAGCCCCTGAACTTTTTTTTTTTTTCAAGTTATTTGAGAGAGAGACAGAGAGAATGAGCAGGGAGGGGCAGAGAGGGAGAGAGAATCCCAAGCAGGCTCTGCATTGTCAGCGTGGAGCCTGATGCAGGGCTCAAACTCACGAACCATGAGATGACGACCTGAGCTGAAACCAAGAGTTGGATGCTTAACTGACTGAACCACCCAGGCACCCCAAGAGCCCATGAACTTCTAAAGATTAAAATTCTGAAGTGTTTGCTATGAATTCTGAACTCCTTTCTTTCTTCTATTTCAAGAGTTAAATGCTCAAGCCATTAAGCAGTAGTAATCACAAACAACTACTTACATCAACGCCTCCAAACAAGTCAAAAATATAAGTATTTGGATAAGTGGTTTCTTGGGTAAGTTTCCTCTCTTCAGTAACAAATGCCATAGCCTCCATGGAGAGAAGAGGAGAAATTTCCTAGTTTAAAAAAAGCATACAGAGTGACTTTCAGTTTTAGTATTCAACAGGAACGAGACACCAAAACATCAGCTTGAGTCACAACTTGAACTCCCATGAGCCAAAAGATAGCTCCAACCATAACAGAAAAAAATAATAATCTTACAGAAAAGCTAATATAATGATAAAAGTTTTAACATTAGCAACCGCTAATTTATTTCATGCTTAATATGTACCAGGTATGGCTCTAAGTACTTCATGGAAGACCTCTTTTAATCTTCACAAACCTAAGAGATAATAGTAATATATCATCCCAATTTTAAAGATATGCAAACTGAAGTACGAAGTTGTCAACATCACACAACTGGTAGGTGAAGAGCCAGGATTTAAACCTAGGACATCTGGCTCCAAAGTCTGCGCTTACAGAGGAGAAAAGAACCATGTGGGATGAACTAGGAGATAAAGTGTGGCAAGAATCAAGGACCTTACTCATTATGCTCTCTCTTCATGGACCTTGAGGGAAAATGGAACACGATGGGCTAGAGCAGCGGTTCTCACACAGTGGCGAACATCAGAATCACTTGAAGGGTTTGTTAAAACCCATACTGCTGAATCCCACCTGCAGAGTTTCTGATTCAATAGGTCCAGGGTGGGGCCTGAGAATGTGCCCTTATTAAGCTCCCAAGTGCTGCTGATACTGCTGGTCCAGGTATCACACATCAAGAAAAGGCAGAACTCTAACAGACAACCTGTTACATACTGGGCACTGGGCTTTTACACTTTAGCCTACCTAATCCTTAAAATAAGTCAATGAACTGAGTACAGTTTTACCCATTTTATAGGTGAAAAGCAAAATTACAAAGTTGCCCAGGCTCACATAATTAGCAACTGAACTACTTACTAAAGACTTGAACCACTTTCTCTGGGTCTCATTTTTCTCAACTATAAAACTAGCATGTAATTCCTCCTGGCAACATGGTACAGTGGAAGTCGGCTTAGGAGGAAGACAAATTTGGACTCATCATGTAACGGCCACAGCCTTTGGGTGTGCTACCGCTGAGGCTGTTCTCTCTACTGAAGAGGGAATGATAAAGACATCTGGGTTTGCCTGCCCACTAACTCTTTTTCTCTTCTTCAAGTAAAAGCCCCATTTCCTTGGGGAAAACACCCTTCCCTACTTTTCACATGGTTCTGTTGGGGCTGTGCCAGCCCCAGGAGCAGGTGATCAGGCCTAGCCAATAGTCTCTCATCCTCCTCACCTAAGTGGCTGGCCTAAGCTGTAGAAATGTCACCCTAGAGCTGTGATTACATGGAGGACCATGAAGCCACACACAGATGGCAAGATAAGAAATGGACGACTTAACCTTGTTTAGCCCTTGAATTCACACTTGTGCTTTCCAGTTACATGAGACAATAGAGGATCTTTTTAGCTACTCTGAGTAGGTTACTGTGCCCTGCAAAGTATTCTGGACTAAAACAAATAAATATACCACCCATCTCATATAATTACCATAAGAATTAAATATGCCTGGTACACCAGTTTCAAATAAGTATCTGCTGGATGAATAAAGTAATGATCACACAGCAAGCACTCACAAATATTTTCTCTCTTCTACCTCATCTCTCAGAGATTTTGCAGGAATCAAATGCAATAATGTAAAATTCCTTGTGAAGTGTCTTCTTCTTTTTTTAATTAAAAACAATTTTTTTTTAACGTTTTTTATTTATTTTTGAGACAGGGAGAGACAGAGCATGAACAAGGGAGGGTCAGAGAGAGGGAGACCCAGAATCTGAAACCGGCTCCAGGCTCTGAGCTGTCAGCACAGAGCCTGACGCAGGGCTCGAACTCACGGACCGCGAGATCATGACCTGAGCCGAAGTCGGCCGCTCAACCGACTGAGCCACCCAGGCGCCCCAAGTGTTTTCAAATAAGTGTAAGACTGTAATTCTTTTTATCCCATTCAGACTATAAGAAGATCAAAAATACAAAACACTTTCTTTAATTAAACTTTATTTGGAAATGATTTTCAATTTATAGAAAGCTGCACAGACAAAACATGCCTTCTGAATGGTAAAGACTAAGTTTATTTGGTGCCTACTGTATTTTAGAATGACTTATGTGATATAATAACTTTACCTCTGAATAACATTGTATCAAGTGTCATTATGATCAACTATAACTTGCATGAGCCTTAACTGCAGCTAGAGTTGGTCATCTAAATTCAAATTTGGACCCACTCCCCAACTTAAAGGTTGGTTAATGGTAACCCCAGACCTACTGACTCAGAAACTCCAGGCGTGGGGCCCAGCACTCTGTTTTTTCAAGTCTTGCAGGTGATTCTGATACACACTCAAGTTTGAGAACAAGTGCCTTAGCATCCGCCTCCCAACCATCAAGCCCAGTTCCTTCAGCTTCTTGTGTTGGTCATAACGTCCAACAACCACAAAACCACTTTCTTGAACCTTTTAGCAATATGGGATCTTTAAAATCCTGCTCAAAAAGAATGTCATCCCAATCCCAGGGCATAGGGTTAGCCTCCCAAATTAAGCAAACCCTGTCACAAGCTAAGCGTGAAGAAAAGCCCAGAAAGATATATACAGGGAACTTAATGGTGATTACCTCTGGGTGATGGGATTATAGGTGATTTTTATTTTCTTCCTTGTACTTTTTCTGAACTTCCCAAATTTTCTACAGTTTACACAATAAAAACAGGCTATTTTAAAAAGTAGACTGAAGGAGGAAAACAACATCAACAAAACCAGACATCTGTGTCACCTGGAGGTGAATACAGCCTTTCCAAGGGCCCTAAGAGTTACCTTGAGGATGTTTTGGCACTCAATGAAGTCACTGTGGAGGTGGCTGCTTGCGTACAGCTTCAGGAGCAGCTGAGGAATTCCACTCCATTTGGACTGTTTGTCCCTCTCCGTCAAAAATGTCTCAGTGAACTGTGAGTCAAAAGAAGAAAAGAAAAAGGAACATTTTACTGCTGAGGAAATAACTACTAGAATACATGGCAAATGAAAGCAGCTGCCTCCTAAAACCCACCCAGGCCAAATTCAAAGCACTCTTTCTAGAAACCTTCAAAAGCTCCCCAACAGTCTACAAGCTAAAAGCGCAACTCCTTCCCTTGTGACACAACAGCCTTTATATTCTCTCAAGTACTCTCCTCTCTAGTTTCATCTCTTTCCCAAAGGGTACTCTCAGCTCCAAACGTACATGTTCTCTAGGTCTCTCTGCACATGCTTTTCCCTGCCCAAAATGTCCTTGCCTGTTTTTTTTCTACCTGGGAAGCTCCTTCTTCTCCAAAGAGCAAGCCAAATAACCAGAAATTTTCTTTGCTGGGCTTCCTCTCTCTCTCTCCTTTGTAAGCGAGTAAGTGCCCGGCCTCTGGGGCCTTATCTAACATTTATCCTCTGTACCATAATTACTGATTCATTTGTCCCCTCCTCCTGTAGACCACAAGCTCCTTCAGAGTAGGCACCAGGCTGTGTTTATCGTGTCCACCTTCTCTCTCTCAAAGAATGCCAGGCACAGAGACTCAGTAAATGTTTGAAGGAATGAGCAATAACCTTCTAGACTAATGACAAGTTCATTAACCAATTATGGCACAGTTCCACTAACACTCTAAGGACATATCATTAACCAGGGGCCGGATGTGAATTTACTTTCATATATACTTATCCCTCGATCAGATCAAAAGCTCCTTATAACCGTTATTACAGGATATGCAGGCTTTCAATAATGCCTTAGTCTATCCTGACACATATCAGTCCTATGATCTTAGACAAATCCCAGTATCCTTCCTGAGCCTGTTTTCCTAGATTGTAAAAATAAGATAATACAGAAGTAACAGAGAGGTAATGAAATGTTTGTGAGAGTGATTTGCGTTAGGGTGAACCAAAGGCATTACCATTTCTGTGGGTTAAAAAAAAAAAAAAAAGATTGAATATCAGCAATTTCATATCATTCAAGCTAGTTCAAATCAAGGCAAGTCCAAAAACAATGGAAAAGAATTATTTCCTTTCCTTGAAAGGAAAAAAAAGAAAACAAATATGTTTTTATGGGACTCAGCAAAGCACTGCTTACAAATTTATAGGTGTAAACATTTATATTAAAAAAGAGATCTCAGATAAATTATCTAAACTTAAACTTCCACTATGAGAAACTAGAAAAAAGAATAAACCAAACCCAAAACAAGCACAAGGAAATAAATACTATTGCAAAAATAAATGATACAGAGAAAAATAATTTTTTAAAAAATCACCAAAATCAAAAGTTGGTTCTTTGAAAAGAACAACAAAATTAAAACTTTAGTTACAATGACCAACTTAACAATGACTCAAATAACTAAATTAGGGAATGAAAGAAGGGACATTACTACCAACCTTATGGAAATAAAAAGATTTATAAAGAAGTACTAGGAACAATTATATGTCAACAAATACATAACCTAGGTGAAATGGACAAATTCCTAGCAAAATACAAACAACTGAAACTGACTCAAGAGTCAAAAGTGATTTAATAAGAAAAAAGGAAAGAAAACTACCCACAAAGAAAAGCCGAAGTCCAGATGCTTCACTGGTAAATTCTACCAAACATTTAAAGACAAACTAAAAATACTTAAGACTCTTCCATAACATAGAAGATAGAAGACTTCCAAACTCATTCTACTACCCTAATACCAAAACCAGACAAAGGTGTCACAAGAAAACTACAGATCAAGATCTCTGACAGATATAGACAAAAATCCCCAGCAAAATACTAGCAAACCAAATCCAGCAACATGTAAAAAGGATTATACACCATGACCAAGTGAGGTGTATTCCAGGAATGCAAGGTTGGTTCAACATATGAAAATTAATCAATATAATCAATCTGATAAAGGGTATTTACCAAAAACCCACAGCTATCATCAAAATTAACAGTGAAAGCCTGAATGCTTTTCCACTAAGATCAGGAAAAAGACAAGGATGTTGATCCTCACCACTTCCATTTAACACTGTACTAGTGACTCAAGCCACAGTAAGTAGGCAAGAAAAAGAAATAAAGGCATCCAGATGAAAAATTAAAGCTATTATATTTGCAATCCTATGATCTTATACATAGAATACATTAAGGAACCCACATAAAAAACTATTAAAGGTAATAAATGAGTTCAACAGGATTGCAGGATAAAAATCGATATACAGAAATTAGCTAAATTTCTATACACTTACAATGAACAATCCAAAAATGAAATTAAGAAAACAGTCCCATTCATAATAAAACCAAAAATAATAAAACTTAGAAATAAATTAAATAAAAGGAATACAAGATTTGTGCAATGAAACTACAAAACATCACTGAAAGAAATTAAAGGAAGCCTAAATAAATGGAAAGCCATCCATGTTCATAGATTGGAAGACTTATGATTGCTAAAACAGCAATACTCCCTATATTGATTCAATGCAGTTTCTATCACAATCCCAGGTGGCTTCATTGAAGAAATTGATAATCTGATACTAAAATTCATATGGAAATGCAAGGGACCTACAATGGCCAAAATAATCTTGAAACAAGACAGTAAAGTTGGAAGAATCACACTTTCTGACTTCCAAGTTTATTACAAGCCTATAGTACAATCAAGATTTTGGCATAAAGATAGACACCTAGATCAATGGAATAGTACTGAGATTCCAAATTAAATTCTTACATTTATAGTCAACTGATTTTTTTACAACAGTGTCCACATAATTCAATGAGGAAAAAGATTAAGTCTTTTCAATAAATGTTGCTGGGACAACTGGTATCCATAAGCAAAAGAATGAAGATGGACTTCTTTCCACATACCATATACAGAAATTAACTCAAAATGGATCAAAGATCTAAATGTAAGGGCTAAAATGTAAAACATTTAGAGGAAAACAGGCATAAGTTTCATAACCTTAGCTTAGGCAATGGTTTCTTAGATATGACATCTGAAGCACAACAAAGGAAAAACAGATAACTCATGACACTGATAACATAAAGAACAATTATATGAACACCTCAATTGGTGCAGGAAAAGCATTTTGTAAAATTCAACATTATAAACTGAGAAAAGAAGCAAACAAACAATAGTATCTACAGAAAACCTTCAGCAGGGACACCTGGGTGGCTCAGTCAGTTGTGTCCAATGCTTGACTTTGGCTCAGGTCATGATCTCATGGTTCATGAGTTCAAGCCCCCATGTCAGGTTCTGAGATGACAGCACTGAGCCTGGTTGGGATTCTCTCTCCCTCCCCCTCTCTCTGCCCCTTCCCCTCATGTGCACTCTCTCTTTCACAAAATAAACTTAAAAAATTTTATTGAAAAAAGAAACCTTCAGCAAACGTCATATTTAATGGTGAAATGTTTAAGGCTTTCCCTCTTAGGACAGGAATGTGCCCCTTCAACTCAGGCAGCACAGTCAGGCAAGAAAAAGAAAAGATAGAAAACTGGAAAGTATAAAACCTTCATTCGCAGACATGATATTTGCAAACAACTGTACACATATACAATCCGAAAGGATCTAAAGTATTAAAATATAAAGTCCATATAAGTACAAAAACAATATAAAAATCAATCTTGAATGAAATCATGCCATTTGCAGCAATGTGGATGGAACTGGAAGGTATTATGCTGAATGAAATAAATCAGTCAGAGAAAGACAGGTATCATATGTTTTCACTCATGTGGATCTTGAGAAACTTAACAGAAGACCATGGAGGGAAAGGGAGGGGGAAAACAGTTACAAACAGAGAAAGAGGGAGGCAAAGTATAAGAGACTCTTTTTTTTTTTTTTAATTTTTTTTTTCAACGTTTTTTATTTATTTTTGGGACAGAGAGAGACAGAGCATGAACGGGGGAGGGGCAGAGAGAGAGGGAGACACAGAATCGGAAACAGGCTCCAGGCTCCAAGCCATCAGCCCAGAGCCTGACGCGGGGCTCGAACTCACAGACCGTGAGATCGTGACCTGGCTGAAGTCGGACGCTCAACCGACTGCGCCACCCAGGCGCCCCAAGAGACTCTTAAATACAGAGAACAAACTGAAGGTTGATAGGGGGGTAGGGGGCAGGAGAAAATGGGTGATGGACATTGAGGAGGGCACTTGTTGGGATGAGCACTGGGTATTGTATGTAAGCAACGAACCACGGGAATCTACCCCAAAAACCAAGAGCATTCTTTACACACTGTATGTTAGCCAATTTGACAATAAATTATATTTTTAAAAGTCAATCTTGGTTTTTTTTTAATGGGTTAGTGAGAACATGAAACAGGAACTTTCATACATTGCTGGTGAGAAAGTAAACTACTACCGTAACTTGGGAAAGTGGTAATAGCTACTGATGCTCAACCTATGCATATCCCATAACCCAGCGATTCTACTTCTAAGTATATATCCAAAAGAAATTACACACACACATCAGGAGACATGTACAAGAATACCAATATAAGCAGTACTCCTAATAGTCCCAAACTGGAAAGATCTCATATACTCAACAGAAGTAGAATGAATCGTGGTTTGTTACTACAATAGAATACTATGCAGCAATAAAAATTAATGGACTACAGCTTCACCATTATCATGAATCAGTCTAACAAATATTGATTGAAAGAAAGCAGACTCAGTATATACTGCTTCATTCTATTTATATAAAGCATAAAAACTAGTACCCCCAAATACAATGTTAGAAGTCAGGCTGTGGGGCGCCTGGATGGCTCAGTTGGTTAAGCATCCAACTTCGGCTGAGGTCATGATTTCACCGTTTGTGGGTTTGAGCCCCACGTCGGGCTCTGTGCTAACAGCTTAGAGCCTGGAGCCTGCTTAGGATTCTGTGTCTCCCTCTCTCTCTGTCCCTCACTCCCTTGTCCTCTCTCTCTCAAAATAAAAATAAACATTAAAAAGAAAAACAGAAGTCAGGCTAGTAATTTCATTTGGAAAAGAGGAAAACTAGAGCTGTAGACTAGAGGTACAGAAGTGATCTGGTTGGTTGCTATGTAGATGACAGCTTTATTACTATTCATTGGGCTGTGCATGCATTTCTTGTTCATTTTTATTTGCACATTATATTTCAACACAAGAAGTTTTTGAAATGCTTAAAATAAATCTGTACGCATTGATTACGGAAGGATTTCTAAGACACATTTTCAAGTGAAAAAAGTTAAATGCACAATATGTACAGTATGATACCACCTGTGCAGGAAAAAAAAAGATATATAGACAGATTTGCTTTTCTAAGTTTAATGTATCTCTAGATAGATACACAAGAATCAATAACCATAGTTGCCTCTGGGAGTAGAACTGAAGGGTGCTAGCAGAGGTGGTAGTGGGCTACTTACAAGGGAGATTTACTTTTCTCTGCAACTGTATGTGCATATGTTATCTATTCAAAACACACATTACCTCTGGAGGGGAGGGGATGAGATGAAAGAGGTATTAACTATACTGGTACTTTTTTTTTTTTTTTTTTTTTTTAGAGAAGGAGAGCAAGCACAAGTGGGAGAGAGGAGCAGAGGGGAGAGAGAGAGAATCTTAAGCAATATCCACACTCAGCATGGAGACCAATGTGGGGCTCGATCCCATGACCCTGGGATCATGACCTGAGCCAAAACAGAGTTGGACACTCAACCAACTGAGCCACCCAGGTGCCCCTACTTTCTTAAGTTTGGTAGTAGGTACATGGGTATTGTGGTAATACTTTGGTATTACTTACTATAGGTTTTTGTAGGTCAGATATTTAATAAACAAACAAGTAAGTCTCTCCACAATGGAATCTGTAGATGCTCAATAAATATTACCATCCCCACCCCATTCCCAACATATCTAAACTTACCTCCTATTATGTCCCATACAAACATTTCATTGTCTCTTTCCTGGCTTCTAATGGCCAATTAGGAGGATTTTCTCAGGGGTGTTCTTAGTGCCAGAAAGATCTCTGCTACTCTGTTCAAATTCTATTCATTCTTCAGAACCAACTCAACTCTCTGCTATTCCATGAAGCTCTCTAAAGCATTCAAAGCCCAACATAATCATAGGAGAGAAGATGGCTTTTAAAAATAGGAGTACCCTAAAAAAATTGTTTCAAATAAAATAATTAAAACAGGAGGACCCTAAGAGAACATTTAGTGCAATCATTTTGCAGAAGAAATTAATGTCAGGTGATAGACATGACTTTTTTATAGTTGTTAATATTTTTTAGTTGTTACATATTTAATGTATATATACACAAAATATCTACACAATGAATAAAAAGAAAGACTTTTGCCATGATTAAATTTCAGAATGCCAGAGAGAGAGAGAGAGAGAGAGAGAGAGAGAGAGAGAGGATCCTAAAAGCTTTCAAGGTGTGAGGGGTGGGAAAATAGGTCATATACAAAGACATGGGAATCAGAACAGAACCTCTCAATGGTTACACCAAATGCTTAAAGACAATGGAATCACACCATTAAAAACTTAAGGGAAAATAACTTCCAACTTAGAATTTTATACCCAGCTTAACTTAATATACAAGTATAAGAATAAAAGACATTTTCAAACATGTAAGCTTAAAAAAAAGCTATCTCCCACGTACTCTTTCTCAGGAGAGTACTAGAGAATGCACTCGCCCAAGACAGGATTCATGAAACAGAGGATCTAAATCATGAGAAAAATAAAATGCTTTGAATTTGGTGAAGTTAAAAACCAAAAATTCAGATGTATAGCTGTCCTAGCAAGGAACTAGTCCAAACTGGAGGAAGATGGAGTTCCAAGAAGGATTTCGTCTTTAACAACAAAGTTTTAGAATTCAGGACTAAATTGTAAGCACACGAAAAGCAAATTTTAAAAGAATGAGATTATTCTAGTGAAAGAAGCCAGACTCAAAGGCTACATATGGTACAGCTGCATTGCAATGACAGTCTGTAAAAGGGCACAGGAATAGGGTAGTAAACAGATGAGCAGTTGCTAGAGGACAGGGGTGGGGAAAGGGCTGACGACTACAAGAGAATTTTCTATATCCTAACTGTAGTGGTGGTCACACAACTGTGTTTGTCAAGATTCGTAGAACTACAGGCATACCTCGGAGACACTGTGGGTTTGGTTCCAGACCACTGCAATAAAGTGAGTCAAATGAATTCTTCAGTTTTCCAGTGCATATAAAAGTTACATTTACGTTATACTGTATAGTTAAGTATGAGATAGCATTATGTCCAAAAACAGGTACGTGCCTTTGTTAAATATTGCGTAAAAATGCTAACCATCATCTCATCTTCCAGGAAATCTTAATCACTGATCACAGATCACTATAATAGTAACTAAAAAGTTGGAAATATTGTGAGCATTACCAAAACGTGACAGAGACACCAAGTGAGCAAATGCTGTTGGAGAAGGGCACCAACAGACCTGTTCAATGCAAGGTGGCCACAAACCTTCAATTTTGTAAAAAACGCAGAGGCTGTAAAGCACAACAAAATAAAGCACAACAAAACAAGGAATTCCTATAAATACTAAAAAGGGTGAATTCTGGGCCACCTGGGTGGCTCAGTCGGCTGGGCATCTGACTTCAGCTCAGGTCATGATCTCACAGCTTGTGAGTTTGAGCCCTGCGTCGGGCTCTGTGCTGACAGCTCAGAGCCTGGAGCCTGCTTCAGATTCTGTGTCTCCTTCTCTCTCTGCCCCTCCCCTGCTCACACTGTCTCTCTCTCTCTCAAAAATAAACAAACATTAAAAAAAAATAAAAAAATAATAAGGGTGAATTCGACTACATTTATAACTCAATTCAAAAAATGGGGAGAGGGGTGCCCGGGTTGGTTCAGTTGGCTGAGCAGCTGGCTTTTGATTTCAGCTCAGGTCATGAGATCAAGTGCCATTTCCAGCTCCACACTAAGGGTTGAGCCTGCTTAACATTCTCTCTCACTCTCTCTCTGCCCCTCTCCCCCACTCACTGTAAAATAAATAATAGTAATTTTTTAGTGGAGGAAAATGGTGGCTTTTAACTCTAAGGGAAACAAAAAATATACAGAATACTGTTGTAAACTATATGGCTCTATTGTAAATAATCACAACGTGATCATCATCACATAAATTCTTTTTTTTAATTTATTTTTTAATGTTTATTTATTTTTGAGACAGAGCATGAACGGGGGAGGGTCAGAGAGAGAGGGAGACACAGAATCTGAAGCAGGCTCCAGACTCTGAGCTGTCAGCACAGAGCCCGACGCAGGGCTCGAACTCACAAACGGTGAAATCATGACCTGAGCCGAAGTCGGATGCTTAACTGACTGAGCCACCCAGGCGCCCCTCTTTTTTTTTTTTTTTTATGTTTACTTATTTTTGAGAAAGGGGGAGAGGCAGCAAGAAGGGGAGACAGAATCCAAAGCAGGCTCCAAGCTGTCAGCACAGAGCCCACTACCTGAGGCAAAGTTGGACACTTAACCGACTGAGCCACACAGGCGCCCCATCATCAGGTAAATTCTTAACATCAATGGCTCAAAACGTGATAGAACTACATTAGGAGACTGAAAAAGACATTATGTGGTGTTGTGAATTAAATCCTAGTTTACAGGGGAAGAAAACAGACAATGTCTAAAATTGAAAAGTTAAGAAATAGCATGTTACTTAGAAATACTGGCTGTCCTCTTTCCTGGAGGACCCTTCCCCTGCAAAACATATAGTGTGGGCAGTGGTTGCCTGGGAAGGGTGCAATTTGGGGGTAAAAAATGGGGCAGAGCATTGCTGTTTTTAGTTACAAGGCTCACAATACCCAGAGAGCTTCCCAACAGTCCTCCAAATATCCAACTTCACAAGGGATTTATTTTACCACCTTTATGTTGTCTTACAAAGCATTTACTTCCATTTAAAAATAATCATTTGGATTTTGTTTTCCTTGTGAACAGCTGAGTACTGTGATAAAAGTGCCACCAACCCAGGCATCTTCAAAGCTGAATTACTGGCAGGTGTTGTATGGGTTTCTCCCCTTGGAGTACTTGTGGTTTGACAGTTTATAGCAGCGATAATCTCTTACATCATGTTGCCTAAGCTGTCAACCTCTTCAGTGGATATGACATTTCCAGGCACTTAGCTTTCATTGATTTTGTCTTTACTGCTTTTCTTTTTAAATAATTAAAGGCTAAATTCCATAAACATAAATGTGCATCTTATCTGTTTAGTCCTAAGTGTAAGTTATCTAATGCCTTACAATATCATATTAAGTGCAAGTAAATAGTCTTAAAAACGAATTCATGAAGATTAAATACCTTCTTAGGTTATTCTGATAACAAATGTTAACCAATGAATACTTGTGTCCACTGTAGTGGGATCTGTTTTGTTTCAATATAATTAGGAGTGAATTTTATGGTTTGTGAATACAAAAACTTCCTGTTAAAATGAACAGTATTTATATTTTTAGTTTATGAGAATGTATCCTATCCAGGATATCAAATTACCCTTGACAGGCAAGGGTAGTTGCCTGTAGTTGATTTAAACCCCTAGGTTTCACAAATACTAATGCTTAGAATGGGGATAAAACAAATTTATTGAAATTTTTAAAAAGGGGGGGGGGTCAATCTCAAGAAAAAAATATGAAGTAATACTCAGGTAGAACTTAGATATGCAAGCAATCATGAAGGAAGCAATGACTGGCATTTGGGAAACAGAATGAGGATGCCATAACCTAACTGATCACCAGACTGCCAAACTGAAGGACTAGTTCTAGGGGTGGTGGGTCATGACCTGTAAGAGTTACTCTGCCCTGAGTCTAAGATTTGCCTAGTCTATCCCTTTCCCTCAACTCCTACTGATCATGCAGGTCTTGTGCGCCCAAGGTAAGGAATCTGGATTTGATTCTAACTGCAGTGAGATGCCACCGGAGGGTTTTAAGCAAGGGAATTGTAAGATCTGATTTGCTATTAGGATCACATGTGCTGATAAGTGTATACTGGCTCTGTAAACGCTACAGCATCATACCAGCACTACTTTATTACCTTGATAGAGGGCAAATTCAATAGGAGAAGAGAAAATAAGGCACACGAAAATCCACATAGGACAGGCCCATTCTAAATAAAACATGTGGTTCAGAGTCTTCTCCCAGACTTCTCTTAAGTCCCATTTAGGGAAATAGGGAAGACCTGGGGACGATCAGGTTTGGTGAAAGAGGAATCAGGAATTTCATTTAACATACTGAGTTTGAGATGCCCATGAGACATCTAAGTGGAGGTATTGAGATGATATTTGGATATACTCATCTGGAGCTAAATGGAGAGATCTTGATGGAAATATATATTTAGGATCCATCAGAGTATAGACTATTTGCTAAACAATACTTGCTAACCTTTATAGCATGCTTACTATGTTTTAAAATACCATTTTAAGTGCTTTAAATGTATAAATTCATTTGGTCCTTACCAAAACCTTACAGGCTAGGTCTCATGATTATCCCCCTTTTACAAATGAAGAAACTGAGGCATAAAGAGATTAAGTAACTTGCCCAAACACACATAGTAAGTATGTACCAGAGCTGTGGTACAAACCTAGGATACCTGACTCCAGAACTCTTTAAAGCCATGAGACTGTTTAGAAGTAGAGACAGGACTCAGGAAGAGGAAGACTGAGCCCTTACAAACAGTATTTCTTTTTTTTTTTTTTAAGCTTATTTATTTTTGAGAGAGACAGAGACAGAGAGAGAGAGAAAGAGGGAATATGAGTGGGGGAGGAGCAAAGAGAGAGGGGGACACAGAATCTGAAGCCGGCTCCAGGCTCTGAGCTGTCAGCACAGAGCCTGACGCAGGGCTTCAACTCACTAACCCGAAGTCAGACAGACACTTAACCGACTGAGCCACCCAGGCATCCCCAAACAGTATTTTAATTCAAACAATTTTCAAGGGCCTGACACTGTTTTAGGCTCTGTTTCAAAGAAAAATAAGACAAATTCCCTTGAGAAGCCCAGTCTAATAGCTACAAGCTGACAGCAACTAGTAACTGAACATCTATCTGCCTCACACTGGCCAAACTTTTTAGACATATTATTTCACTTAATCCTAAGTCCTATGAGACAGATATTAGTGACATTTTAGAAATAAGGAAACTAAGGTTCAGGAAGGTTAAGTAATGTCCCCTGGGTCACTCAGCTATTAAGTGATGGAACATGGGTCAATCGAGGTCCACCTTCCTTTAAAATCTGGTCTTTTCCAAGGAAATCCTGTTATATGCTGCAACATGGATGAACTGTGAGGACATTAAGCTAACTGGAATAAGCCAGTCACAAAAAGACAAATAGTGTTTGACTCCACTTCTGTGAAGTATGAAAGGTAGTCAAATTCATAGAAACAAAGTAGAATGATGGTTTCCAGGGGCTGGGGGCAAGGGAGTAGGAGGTATGTTGTTGTTTAATAGGTACAGAGTTTCAGACTGGCAAGATGGAAAAATCCTCTTGATCTGATTCACAGCAATGTGAATATATTTAACACTACTTAACTGTACACTTAAAAATGGTTAAGATGGGAAACTTTATGTGTTTACCACAACTAAAAAAATTTTTTTAAATCTGGTCTTTTTCCCAGTTTACCACATGCCACATTGGACATGCTTACTGTGCTATGGAAATGCCTGTGAGGAAATAATTACCTGTAATGTGGGGAAAGGTGGTGTGTGGGGGCAAGGAAGAGATCAAGGAAAGTTACCAAGAAAGGATACATTTGAAAGATGAAATTCCCCTCATTATAGTTTTAGGAAGGTAGCTCCATCTCAACCCCCGAAATAGCTCCCACACCTGCATACAACTAACTACTCATTACAATAACTAGCCTAAAACCAGGCTCAAGAATATTCTAACACCCTACTATCTGGTGAGTTTCTCCAATCTCCTCCCATTCCAGGTCCTCTAGCACTGGAAACAAATTAAGTGTCCTAAATTGCCTCATTTATTATGCTGAATGACTTCTGTGGCTCCTGACTGCCCTCAGAAAGTAAAGGATTAGCAAAATGAGTGTTTAGGAGATTACCTAAATTTTCTGAGCCTCAGTTTCCTCATCTGTGATAAGAGAGAAGTCCCGACATCTAATTCAAAAGACTGAAAATTAAATGAAGACATTGTATGCAAACCTCGCTCAACGTCTGCTCCAAAGTATGCACTCAGTGAGTTGTTCCTTTTCTGCCTGCCCCCACAACCCAGCTAAGTGAGGCGTTTTGGTTTAAAGAACAAGAGAGCAAGTATTTCCAGGATGTTAAGGCAGATAAAGAAGAATGCAAAGGGGAAAAAGTTGCTCAACTATGCTTATCTGATGTTCAGGAAAATACTGCTCACCCAGAACTGTTTCTTCATCTGTAACCTGCTAGAACAGAGACCACCTGGTTTTTTTTATCTTTATTCTGTCCTTTTAATCATCTGAGTATTACTGAAATGGCTCTAAATATACTATATGCAGTACACCATGAAAACCTAACTCCTTTTCTCTCCCCCATCTACCCAATTGCCACCCAATCCCACCAACCACTTTATTAGCTTGTGTATCCTTCAAAACATTTCTATATGCAAAAGCTGTCTTTAAATCAAGTAATGTTTTACAATTGCCTTTGCAACCTAAGTTTTGGGAATGAGGGGGTGGGGTGGTCAGCGACATAAGTCTAGGTCTTTTCTCATCCTGCCTCACCTCAAAGCAGTGTCCTCCATTCATTCAAAAAATACTAATCGTATATTGGGCGCCAATTATAAGCTAGATACCAAGTACAGCATTAACTGATTATCCTTCAACCTTTACTAAGCAACAAAAATGCACTTAACGCTTTACACAATTATCTCCATTGATCCTCACGACACCTTAAGAAGCAGATTACGAATCGTCACCTTCATTTTACATATGTGGAAACTGAGGCACCGAAAGGTAACTTGCTCAAGCAAGGGTTTGAATCCAGGCCTGACTCCAAAGTCCTCGCTCTTAACCATGACGCTCCACAATGGCAAAACAGAGTCCCTGCACCCTTTGGAGCTCAGCCTAATGTTGGATACAGGCAAGAAAAGGGGCAGACAATAAAGAAATATGTAATTACAGACCAAGAAAGTAATGTGAGCGAAACGAATTCAGGGCTGTGACTGAATAACAATGGGGACCTACTTTAGAAGGGGGGGGGGGGGGAAGTGTCAAGGAAAGGCCTGAGAGAATGACATTTATGATAGGCTTGGGAACCGTTTGAGGGCTGCATTAATGACCCACCACCCAATTCACGGTGGAAAACTCGAGGCCCTTAGAAGCTAAAGCAAACTCTCCCAGGGTCCCCCAGACGTGTAGACGTGGCGCAGGGTTGGGAGGATCCAGGAGCTGGGCCCAGGGCTCGTACACGCCACCGATGCCCGATGAAGCCCAGTCCGGCTCGGCCCCTAACCAGGGCCTCTAGCCCGCTGCTGCCCACCGCCCCGCGGCGGCTGACAGCATCCGCACAGCCTGCAGGGAGGCCCCGCGGCCGGCCAAGAGGGGTCGGGCCCGTACTGCGGCGGCCTGGAAAGGCCTCTTCTCCGGTCCCCCGCCAGCTCCCGCCCGGTCCGCCCCGCCCCGCCCCTCCGGGCCGGCTTCGTACCTGCACGGCCCGGACCAGGCCCCGGCCGGTCACCTGGCCCTGCCGCAGCTGCAGCAGAATGTTACCGGGCCGCGGCCGGCCGCCCCATCCGCCCCAAGCCGCCACCGTTGCCGCTGCCCGTCGCCCTCGGCCGGCCCCAGACCCAGCAGCCGCCGGCGCCGCCGCCATGTCTCCTCGTCCGACAAACAGGAAGCAAGCGGCCCCGGGGCCGCGGAGATTTCTACGGGGCGGCGGAGGGGTCGCCGCAGCGCCCCCAGCGGGACGACGGCGGAGGCGCAAGCCGCGTGGCAGCGGCCGTGCGCGCCGCGGTCCCTACTGGGAAATGTAGTCTTGCTCTCAGGCGGGGCAGGTGCGAAAGAGAGATGTGGCGTTTCCTGCGCTACTTGTTTTTGGGGCCCCTCGGTCTTGCATTTCGGCGAGAACCTCCGAGGTCGAAGACGCAGTACCTGCGTGCGCACTTTCCCATTTGTTGCCTGTTTGGGGAGGTTACAGCCAACTGGCTAGGAAAAATCCTGGGTTCCAGTCCAGGAATCAAACCGCCCAGACTGATTCCTGCCTGAATTCCTTCTCTCTACTCCTGACTCGGTGCGGACGGACCTCGGCTCTCTGCCCCTTAATTTCCTTGTTAGTTCTTTCAGTCAGTGGTTCCTGGGAGTCTATTCAGCCAATAAATAGTTCCTAGGGGCCTGCTCTGTGCCCGCTCCGAACTGGTCACTGGGAATACTGTGGTGAGCAGAACAGACCTACTAGGATCCTGTTTTGGAATGCAGGTTACAGAAAAAGAGAGCAAATCCATACACAAATAAATGCACAACAATCAGCTGTGTAAGTGGTTAGGTTGTTGTGAAGTTAAATGAAATAATGGAAGAGAAAGGGATGAGTAAATTATGACATTATATCCTTTGTCAGAGGAACCTTGTCCTAATTTCTCCCCACCAGATAGTATTTTCTCTCTGCTCTGAGCCCATGGTAATCATTCTTTCGGCAAGCTTCTGTGTCGGGATTGCATGGTCGCCTCCCCTTTTCCTTTCCTGGAAGGGGTCTTGTAGCATAAATGAAATAGGGGTCCTGGGTGTGATGCAGTAAGGAATGGTGGAGATTGTGACTCATAATTCATCACCCAAACCAGAACACTTTTAAGAATAAAAAAAACCGCTATTAATAATTATGCTGGGACAGCAGGCATGGTGACCAATATCCCAGTTTGCTTGGGATAGTCCCCATAGACACCTGTTACAAGACTCCTCCCAGGAAAGAAAAAGGAGAGGCGATGATGTCCATTTTAAAATGAGTAGTTTCTACTGGCTTCCAGCAGATTGTTGCTGGATCTTCTAGTCTTTCCAGAAAAGCCAAAAATCTGGGGTTTTATGTGAAGTTCCCAAACTTTGAAAACTCCATGGACCAACTAAAATCCTGTCCCTTTCTGAACACTGGAACAGGGAGACCAGGAACAGGCCATAGGTACATGGAAGTTGAGCATGTGGTGAGGGAGATATTTCAAATCATTGGGGAAAGAAAAAAAAAAAGTTTAGGTCTTTAGCTTCACACCAAAAGCTAAAATGAATCTCAGACCTATTAAAAACTATATGTAACAAAATCAAAGTATACTTCTAAAACTGGATAATGGTGATGATTATTCAACTCTAAGTTTACTAAAAATCACTGAATAATAGAAGTGAATATATGAAAATACTTTTATGATTTGGGGGTAGAAAAGCTCTTCTTAATCATAAAACCCAGAAGTCATAAATAGGAAAAGATGGACAAGTTTGACCTCAACAATATAAAAACTTCTGCACAAGACACTACAAACAACCATAAAAGGCAAGACATATTCTGGGAAAGAGTCAATACCCAGAATTTATGAACATACTGTGCCCTCTGCCTTAAGTTCTCATTCCCTGGAATCTCTCTGAATGGCTTGCTTCCTCATGTTCTCCAGGTTTCTGTTCAAGAGGAGACCTTCCCTGACCATCCATATAAAATACCATTTCTTACACTCTCCATCTTATTACCTGCTTTGTTTGTTTGCTTGCTTTTATAGCACTACCTCCACCTGACATATAATTGTTTACTTTCCGCACCCCTCCTAGAGTATAATTTTGGTCTATTTTGCTCATTGTTATATTCATCTCTAGCACCTAGAATAGTACTTAGCACATAGCAGGTGATCAAATATTTGTTTATCGGATCAATGAATTATCCAGTAGATGCATGAACTCCTACAAAAATATAAGGAAAAGCCAAACAACCCAATAGAAAAATAGAAATGAACAGGGTGTGGCACCTGGGTGGCTCAGTTGGTTAAGCCTCCAATTCTTGATTTCAGCTCAGCTCATGATCTCATGGTTTGCGAGTTCGACCTCCCACATCAGGCTCTGCCCTGACAGTGCAGAGCCTGCTTGGATTTTCTGTCTCCCTCTCACTGCCCCTCCCTCGCGTGGATGTGTTCTCTTATTCTCTCTCTCTCTCTCTCTCAAAAATAAATAAACATTAAAAAAAAGAGAAATGAAAAGGCAATTCACAGGAGAAAAATCAATGGCCAGTAAATGTGTAAAAAGATGCCCAACCTCAATTTCACTAGTAGTAGGATGCTGATAGTGAGTACATAAATTGATATACCTTTCTGGAAAGCAATTTTTAGCAATATGAATTAAGTCATAAGAAATCCAAACTTTTTGGCTCAATAATTACTTCCGTGGGAATCTCTCCTAATGATTTTAGTTGCTATGATGTTGATTTACATACAAAAATGTTTATTATTGTATTATTTGTGATTGCAAAAACAAAAACAATGTCACCATAAAATAGAAGCATGTTTAAATAGATTCTAGTATTTCAATATAATGGAATATTCGAGTCATTGGATACCATTGTTTACAAAATAAAAATAAAATACTAAGATTTCAAATAAAGTTAACCATGTTTATCTTTTGATCTGTTTCTAGGAATTTATGTTTTAATAACAACTAAACAAGTGTACAAAGATGCATCATTATAATATTTACTGCGGCAGATATATGTCAAAACATTGGAAACAATCTAAATATCCCTTAATAGGGGACTAGATAAACTGTGCTTCATCTATACAGTAGAATACTCTGCAGTCATTAAAAGGAATGGACTACACACACACACACACACACACACACACACACACACTGACATGCAAAGATGTTCAAGACACAGTTTTAAGTGAAAAAACTCATGGGAAAAGAAAAAGAAAAAAAGCTCATGGAAGACCAATATGTATCATGTGATCCCATTTGTATCAAAAATTATCTATTTACATATTTTATGAATATATTACAAAATCCGGAAGATTATACATAAAATGGTTAAAAGCAGCCACCACTACAGAATGGAATGAGGAGGTGGGGAAAGAATGTTCATTTTCCTAACTTTTACACTGTTACTTGCATTTTATTATGGGCATATATAACTTTAAAATTTTAACATTAAAAAGTTGTAAAATTATGTATCTATAACTGGATAGGAAAATGCTCACCACACATTGTTGAAAGAAAAATAAAGCAAGTTATATAGGAATAGGCATATCATAAGCCCATTAACATATAATTAGACATTCCTATTCTATGTGATTGTATGCACAGAATTACCCAAAAGAAACATCATCAAAAATGCCAGTGGTGGTTATCACAATGTAGACAGATTTCAGGTGATTTTTACTTCATTAATGTTTTTCATAATTTTTTACGTAAGCCATATATCATTTTTTAAAGTTTTTGAAATTCCAGCTGGTTAATATTCAGTGTAATACTAGTTTTAGGTGTACAATACAGTGAATCAACAGTTCCACACATCACCCTGTGCTCATCACAACAAGTGCACTCCTTAATCCCCATCACTTGTTTCACCCATCCCCCACTCCTCCCCTTTGGTAACCAACAATTTAATATAACTAAGAGTTTGTTTTTGGGGGCGCCTGGGTGGCTCAGTCAGTTAAGTATCCAACTCTTGATTTCGGCTCAGGTCATGATCTCACGGTTCGTGAGTTTGAGCCCCACCCACATCGAGCTTTCTGCTGTCAGCAAGGAGCCCGCTTTGGATCCTCTGTCCAAACCAGAGAGAGAGAGGGTCTCTCTCTGCCCCTCCCTGCTCATTTTCTCTCTCTCTCTCTTTCAAAATAAATAAAGAAAACTTGAAAAATGTCTCTTATTTCTTCCCTTTGCTTGTTTTGTTTCTTAAATTCCACATATGAGTAAAATCATATGGTATTTGTCTTTGTCTTACTCTAATTTCACTTCACGTGATACTCTCTAGCTCCATCCACGTCATTGCAAATGGCAAGATTCTGTTCCTTTTGATGGCTGAGTAATATTCCACTGTGTGTAGATACCACATCTTCTTTACCAGCCATGTATGATTTTTACACTCAGGAAAAACAAAAGATATTTTCATGTTAGAAATTTTTTAAAAAAAAGAAAAGGCGTTTCCAGGGATGCAAGCTGGCATTGATGAGCTCCCCAGGCAGCAGCCAGTCTTCCTTGAGCAATCACAGCCCCAGGATTCCACCCAGTGTTCTTCCTGAGGTAAATGGTGGAGTATATTCTCATCCTGTCAGGATGAGCGAGGATACATGATCCTGACAAATTTCACAGTTCAAATGACCCTTCCCTTGGCACTCATCATGCTGGGGACAAGTCTTTCCATGTAAGCTTTGATTCAAAAGTCATTTTCCATTCCTAAATTTGTACCTTGCTAAGCCCAGCCTCGCTCAGGCACTCCCCAAAGCTGGCTATTCATTGAGTCCAAGATGATCACATCAAATTCAGCCTTTAAGGTCACCATGTGTCTAGGAAATAAGGAGATACGTTTTCAGAAATCTCTGGGTAAAGGCATTCTTTCTACTTCATCTCTGCTCTGCAGGCCTTTTCCATTGAAACCAGATGTGTGTCTCTCACCACCAGAGAGCGTAGTACCCCTTTCCTAAGAAGCCAGTTGACGTCAATTGGGGTTAGCGTTAGAAAAAATGAAGCTCCTAAACTGACTAATCCCCCCCTCCCCACAATAATCCCAAATGGTTTAACCAAACATGCTGATGTTACTCAGAGAATATTACTTCTTGTAAGTGAGTTACCAAACTCATCTCAGTTGGCCAGATAGATTTTCTGGGGGAAACTTTTTAAAATCATATTTTTAATCATAGAGAAGTAATTTTAATCAAAGCAACTGGCACAGCTAGAGTCAGACCATAGAAACAGCTGTCCCGTGTAGTCATGCACTGTCCTGTGGTGGTATTTCAAATATATGTTTTTTTGTATTCCATTTCTTTTTTTCCCCTATTACATTTCTTTAAAAAAAAATTTTTTTTTTAACGTTTACTTATTTTTGAGACAGAGAGAGACAGAGCATGAACAGGGGAGGGATAGAGAGAAGGGGAGACACAGAACCGGAAGCAGGCTCCAGGCTCTGAGCCATCAGCCCAGAGCCCCAGGCGCGGGGCTCGAACTCACAGACGGTGAGATCGTGACCGGAGCTGAAGTCGGATGCTTAACCGACTGAGCCACCCAGGCGCCCCTCCCCTATTACATTTCTAAAGTACCACCTCTCAGTGATTTGTTTCAAAAATGTTCATAAAGGGGCACCTGGGTGGCTTGGTTAGTTAAGCATCTGACTTCAGCTCAGATTATGATTTCGTGGTCCGTGAGTTTGAGCCCCGCATTGGGCTTTGTGGTGACAGCTCAGCCTAGAGCTTGCTTCAGATTCTGTGTCTCCTTCTCTCTCTCTCTCAAAAATAAACATTAAAAAAAATTGTTTTTATGTTTGTTGAGTACCATCTTAAGTGCCAGGCACTGCTGTAGGTACTAGGGATATAGTGCTAAATAAAAGAAACAAAAGTCTCTCTACTCTCATGGAGCTTATACTACTGTGTAAGACCCACCCTTTTTTTGAGCACTTAACATTGGCCAAGTATTTTATTTGCACTGCCTTATTTTTCTGCAGCTTTTTAGGGGAAAACTCTCAAATCTACAGAAAATTAAAAGAGTAATACTATGAACATTCACATACCCTTTGCTTAGACTCACCAATTGTTAACATTGTGTTTTATTGTATCTATTCTTTCTCTCTTTTCCTCCCTACTGATCTGCATATAATATGCTAATATATATATATATATATATATATATATATATTAGCATACATCTCTCAAGAGAGAGATATATATATATATATGCTAATATATATATATATATATATATATTAGCATACATATCCCAAGAACAAGGACATGCTCCTAATAACTATGGTACCACACACCCAAGAAATTTAATGGATATAATGTTACCCTATATTCCATACCCTATATTCCATATTCAAACCCTATATTCCATATTGCCCCCAGAATGTCCCTTATAGTCTTCCCCCCGCCATCCAGGATTCAATCAAGGATCATGCATTTTGTTTTCATTTTTGCTTTTTTTAATTTTAAGAGTTTATTTTTAAGTAATCTCTACACCCACTGTGGGGCTCAAACCCACAATCCTGAGATCAAGAGTTGCATGTTCAACCAACTGAACCAGCCAGGTGCACCAAGGATCATGCGTTTTGAATGTCATGACTCTTTAGTGTCTTTTAATCTAGAAGAGTCCCTCATCTTTTCTGTCTTTCATGGCATTGACAATTTTATTTTATTATTTTTAATATAATTTATTGTCAAATTGGTTTCTATACAACACCCAGTGCTCATCCCAACAAGCGCCCTCCTCAATGCCCATCACCCATCTCCCCCACCCCCCATCAACCCTCAATTTGTTCTCTGTATTTAAGAGTCTCTTATGGTTTGCCTCCCTCCCTCTCTGTTTGTGACTCTTTTTCCCTCTTCCCTTCCCCCATGGTCTTCTGGTAAGTTTCTCAAGTTCCACATATGAGTGAAAACATATGATATCTGTCCTTCTCTGACTGACTTATTTCACTCAGCATAATACCCTCCAGTTCCATCCATGTTGCCGCAAATGGCCAGATTTTATTCTTTCTCATTGCCAAGTAGTATTCCATTGTATATATAAACCACATCTTTACCGATTCATCAGTTGATGGACATTTAGGCTCTTTCCATAATTTGGCTGTTGTTGAAAGTGCTGCTATAAACACTGGGGTCCATGTGCCCCTATGCATCAGCACTCCTGTATCCCTTGGGTAAATTCCTAGCAGTGTATATCCCTTGGGTCATATGGTAGATCTATTTTTAATTTTTTGAGGAACCTCCACACTGTTCTCCAGAGCAGCTGTACCAGTTTGCATTCCCACCAACAGCGCAAGAGGGTTCCTGTTTTTCCACATCCTTGCCAGAATCTATAGTTTCCTGATTTGTTCATTTTAGCCACTCTGACCAGTGTGAGGTGGTATCTCAGTGTGGCTTCGATTTGTATTTCCCTGATGATGACATTGAGCATTGTTTCATGTGTCTGTAGGCCATCTGGATGTCTTCTTTGGAAAAGTGTCTATTCATGTCTTCTGCCCATTTCTTCACTGGATTATTTGTTTTTTGGGTGTAGAGTTTGGTGAGTTCTTTATAGATTTTGGATACTAGCCCTTTATCCTATATGTCATTTGCAAATATCTTTTCCCATTCTGGCACTGACAATTTTTAGGAGTCCAACTTTGCTCAATGTTCTATCACCTGGATCTTCTTGACTATTTTCTCATGAATGGATTAGGACTCAACTTTTTAGCAAGAATACTTCATGGATGATGACAGGTCTTTCCTATTTCTTCACCTCAGGAGAAAATAGCATAAATTTATCCCATTATCAATGATGCCAAGTTTGATCTCTTGGCTAATGTGGTGTCTACCAGATGTCTTATTGGAAAGGTACATTTTCCCCTTTGTACTTAATAAGTAATCTGTGGCCTTCAAGACTGAGAATATGTTGTTCCCCAACTACCTTTCACTCAGTTTTTAGCATCCTTTGGTAATCCTTGCATGGATTACAATGCTGGTGGTTGCAAAATAGTGATTTTCTAATTTTATCATTTCTTCCCTTTTTATTAGAGTGTATTCTGAAAAAAGGAGCTCTTCCATTTTTTATCTGGGTTATCACTAAGGACTCACAGATTCTTTTTTTATGTAATGTGTTTTTTATTTTATGTAAAACATATGCCCCAATGCCCCAATGGATATAGAACATTTCTATCACTCCATTAAGTTTCCTCATGCTCCTTATTGGTCAACTCCTGCCCTCCAGGCAACCACTGTTCTGATTTTCGTCATCATAGGTTAGTTGTGGCTGTTCTAGAACTTTATGCCCATAGAAACATACAGTATGTAGTCTTTGTGTTTAGCTTCTTTCACTCAGCATAATGTTTTTGAGATTCATATATATTGTTCTATGCATCAGTGGCCCAATCCTTATTGCTGCTGCAAAGTATTCCATTGTATGAATACACACAATTTGTTTATCCATTCTCCTGTTGATAGATGTTTGGGTTATTTCTAGTTTGGAGCTATTATAAATAAAGCTAATCTTATACGGGTTTATACAAGTTTGAACATTCTTATACAAGTTCTGGGGATATATGTTTTCATTTCTCTTTCATTATTCTTTTTAATGTTCAACTTGTCTCAAATTTGCCCAATGGTAGTCCTTTCAAGCCAGTTCTTGTGTCCTTTTGATATCTTCTGGGACCATCCTAATTTTAAATAGTCCCTGTGAGACTTGAACTTGTCCAGCTATGTAATCTGATCTGAGCTCATTAAATACAGTCACTCTAGACCTCTCTTTCAATCCCCACAGGTATAGATTTTTCCCTCATTTCCATAGCCAGTCACTCCTTAAACTGCAACAGTGGCTCTAGCCTTTTGGGGGCTTAGGACCTTTCCATGGTAGAAGCTTGAACCCTTTCTCCCCAAAAGATGTATATATGTACCACACCCACACACACCAACCCATACACACACACACACACACACACACACACACACACACACACATTTTGTCACAGGATTCTTGAATTGGCCTCCAAACTAGCTGTCTCAAGTCTGTTTACTGAACACTTACTATGGATCAGAAATTATGCTAGAAATGCAAAGGGAAGAAAGAAAAAAAATAACATTAAGAAAGACCTAGTGTGTGTGCTCCAGATACTGTGTCAAAAGTTTGTCAACAAAAAGGCATAAAATACGGGATTCATAAATGAACAAATTTTCATAGCAAATGAAATATATGCAATTATAAATAAATACATGTGGTCACTAAATTTTATTTATTTACCAAATCTTTATTGCAAACTTACTACATGCAGGCACTGTCCTAGGAACTAGGGATCCATCTGTAAATAAGATAAACATGATTTGTACCTTGTAGGGCCCAGAGTTTCATGGAGAAAAACAGATAAATAAGCAACTACAATCCTGGCTCCAATTCACACAAGCATCATAACCTTGAACAAATTACAGTAGGACACCTTAGCTATGGGGGATATTTTCCAAGACCCCCCAGTGGATGCCTAAAGCCAGGATAGATACCTATACATATTATGTTGTTTTTCCTATACATACACACCTATGATAAAGTTTAGTTTATAAATTAGGCACGGTAAGAGATCAACAACAATAAGTAGTAATAAAATAGAACAATTGCAACAACATACTGTAATAAAAAATATTGTATTATGCTATACTCACCCTTCCTGTGAGAATGTGAGATGATAAAATGCCTATGTGATGAGATGAAATGAAGCACAGTCACATAGCATCAGGCCACTATCAACCTTCCGATGATACTCAGGAGATTGATCATTTACTTCATGATCACAGTTGACCACCAATAACTGAACCAGTGAAGAATGAAACCAGGATAAAAGGAACTACCATACTTAACTTTCTGTAGCTTCAATTTGCTTGTGTGCAAATGGAGAAAAGACCTCAATGGGTTGTTCTAAGTTGTGTATGAGATAAGAATATAAAGCACTTGGCACTTAGGTGGCTCAGTTGGTTAAGCACCTGACTTCAGCTCAGGTCATGATCTCACGGTTTGTGAGTGTGAGCCCCCCATCCTGCTCACTGCTGTCAGCACAGAGCCCGCTTCAGATTCTCTGTCCCCCTCTCTCTCTGCCCTTCCCTGCTTGTGGACTCTCTCTCAAAAATAAATAAATTTTTTAAAAAAGAAAAAAAAGAAATATAAAGCACTTAACACAGGGCCTGGCACAAAATAAGCACTAAAAATTATTATTATTACATTATTTTTATCACATAAGTTTCCTGTCGAAGAATATGTAAATTTCAACAGCTTTGAACTGGCTCCACCCAATCCAGCTCTCCTCCTAAATATTCAACCCTAATCCCTCACAGCTCCTCCACAAGCCCTCCATGTTCCAGGCAGACTGGGATCCTCAGAGGCCCCCTGTCATGCTAAAGATAGGATTCTGCAAATCCCACATTTTCTTTAAGACTAAGTTCCTGCCGTTTTCAGAACTCTGGAAGCATTTCTTGTCAGACTCTTACAGCTTAACCCTTGCTCATGAACCTTTGTAGTATTGTTCTGTTATTAGTCCTGGTTGTTTCTTTCCTTCCTAGGTAGATTGCATCTGATGGAAGGATAAAGCAATCAGGTTACCACCCCCTCCCCAACATAAATATCATTCAAAACACATTCAAAGCCTAGTTTCCTTGAATTGTACAATTATTCCAATAAAATTGCAAAGACTCGATCCCTTTTTGAAATATTTCTTTGGAAAATAGCCCAAAAGAATGTCCAAAAGAGAGAAACACTAGGGCGCCTGAGTGGCTCCGTCAGCTAGGCCTCCAACTTCAGCTCAGGTCATGATTTCATGGTTTGTGAGTTCAAGCCCTGCATCGGGCTCTGTGCTGACAGCTCAGAGTCTGGACCCTGCTTTGGATTCCGTCTCCCTCTCTCTCTGCCCCTCCCCTGCTCACGCACTGTCTCTTTCTCTCTCTTTCTCTCAAAAAATGAATAAACATTTAAATAAATAAACATTTAAAAATGATGTACATATTAAAAAAGAAAGAAAGAAACACCTAAGTAAAATCTACTGTCTCAGCCTTTACAACAGTTCTTCAGAACCTCCTCACAGGTGACAAGTTCTAACTTTTGGGTGGATTTGAGCCTTATAAACAACCCAAAATCCTTCTGAGTGGAGCTTGATGAATATGTGGATGATTAATACTGTTTTCTGCTTTTTTTTAGCTTTTTATTTGGAATACTTTTAGGTTTAAAGAAGAGTTGCAAAGAGAGTACAGACAGTTCTCTTACACACTTCACCTGGCTTCCCCTAATATTAACATCTTATATAACCATCATTTTTGTTTTGTTCTTTAAGTTGCAGTACATGAAAAGAAATTTCAGATTGACTGTTGCACCGCAGTCCTAGAAAACAATCAATCCAACTAGAACAGACCTTATGAAGAAAAAAAAAAAAAAAAAAAGAATAGATTCCAGGGGCACCTGGGTGGCTCAGTCGGACTTCAGCTCAGGTCATGATCTCACAGTTCGTGGGTTCAGGCCTCGCGTTGGGCTTTGTGCTGACAGCTCAGAGCCTGGAGCCTGCTTCAGATGCTGTGTCTCCCTCTCTCTCTGCCCCTCCCCTGCTCGCACTCTGTCCCTCTCTCTCTCAAAAATAAATATCAAAAAAAAAAACACTTAAAATAAAAAAAAGAATAGATTCCAACCAGGAATTAACATCAAAAGTAGTAAAAGGGAACATCATTTCAGATTCTTTACCACTAAGAAGGTGCGGAAGAAGATATAAATAATTTTATGTCTATACATTTGAAAATTTAGATGGAATTGATAAATTTCTAGAAAAAAAAGACACACCTAAAGAAATAATCGAAAATTGGAACAATCGTATATAACTATTAAAGAAATTGAATCTATAATGTTGAAACCATCTCACAAAAGAAAATTCCAGTTGCAAATGGCTGTGAAATCCACCAAACTTTTTTTTTTTTTTTAATTTTTTTTTCAACATTTTTTATTTATTTTTGGGACAGAGAGAGACAGAGCATGAACGGGGGAGGGGCAGAGAGAGAGGGAGACACAGAATCGGAAACAGGCTCCAGGCTCCGAGCCATCAGCCCAGAGCCTGACGCGGGGCTCGAACTCACGGACCGCGAGATCGTGACCTGGCTGAAGTCGGACGCTTAACCGACTGCGCCACCCAGGCGCCCCGAAATCCACCAAACTTTTAAAAAAAATTTAAAGATTTCTTTTTTTTTTAATTTTCAAAATGTTTTCACTACTTATTTATTTTGAGAGAGAGAGAGAGTGCACACACACACACCAGTGGGGGAATGGCAGAGAGAAAGGGAGAGAGAGAATCTCAAGCAGGGTCCATGCCATCAGCACAGGCCCAATGCAGTGCTCGATCCCATGAATCATGATGAGATCATGATCTGAGCCGAAATCAAAAGTCAGACACTTAACGGACTGAGCCACTCAGGTGCCCCCAAATCTACCAAATTTTTAAGGAAGACATGATACCAACAATACACAATTTCTTCCAAAGACTGGAAAAAGAGGTAACATTCTCCGACTGACATTGAGAGACAAACAACACACAAATACCGACATAGGAGGTGAGATGCAACAAAAATCTCTAATTTTATTTCATTTAATTCAAACTGCTTTCATTAATAAAATCTCGTCAATTTGTTGCAGTGATGTTGGGAACATCTAGTACCCTAATTCCTATATTTGAGTTTATATCTGAGTTACCTAGAAGGCTCCTTTTTTTTTTTTTTTTTTTTTTTTTTTTTTTGACCTGGAAGTCTTTTAAAAACACACATTACGCCTCCCACCCTCAGAGTTTCTGATTCAGAAGGTCTGGGGCGGGGCCCAAGAGTTTGCATTTGTAGCAAGTTCTCTGGCAAATGCTGCAGCTGCCACTGCTCCAGGGACCGCATTTGAGAACCATGGGGCCAGTGGCATATGTATTGAAACCTTGCTGGCCACAGCAGTAATGTCATTTGGAAAGCTTGCAAAGCCTTCAAATACTGGAACAACTTTCCCACGAGCACTCTACTGAATTTTCTAAGAACGTTTTAAAAAACTCAGTTAAATAGGCTCACATTGTTACTCAAAAAACAACTTTGGAAAGATCTCCAAATGAGATCACTTTTCAGCTAGAAAAATAGGGATTTCATTATTGTATTCTTTTAACGTGCTTTTGACTTTCCTTTAAGACAACCAACTAACTAACTTTTACATGATAAACTTAATGGTGTGGTCAGCTCTAACTCCTGAACAAGTTGCTTTTGTTTTTCAAGGAATTGTCTATTTTTTTTTCAGCTTCTTTTAGTAAAATTAACAACCTCCACTGTTTTTTTTTAATATGTACGTGAATTTCAGCAGAATCTCTTTGTTGTCCAAAGATTTACAACATATAAGAGTGTGCCAAGTAACACTGATTTTAGATGCTTCTAAACAATATTTTATTTATTTATTTATTTATTTATTTATTTTTTAATGTTTATTTATTTTTGAGAGAGAGACAGACAGAGCATGAGTGGGGAAGGGGCAGAGAGAGGGAGACACAGAATCCAAAGCAGGCACCAGGCTCTGAGCTGTCAGCACAGAGCCCCACGTCGGGCTTGAACCCACCACCCATGAGATCAAGACCTGAGCCAAAGTCAGAAGTTTAACCGACTGGGGGCGCCTGGGTGGCTCAGTCGGTTGAGCGGCCGACTTCGGCTCAGGTCATGACCTCGCGGTCCGTGAGTTCGAGCCCCGCGTCGGGCTCTGTGTTGACAGCTCAGAGCCTGGAGCCTGTTTCAGATTCTGTGTCTCCCTCTCTCTGACCCTCCCCCGTTCATGCTCTGTCTCTCTCTATCTCAAAAATAAATAAACGTTAAAAAAAAAAAAATTAAAAAAAATAAAAAAAAAAAAGAAGTTTGACTGAGCCGCCCAGGCGCCTCAACTTGTAAACAAATTTTAAATAATTTCGTTACAGTTTCATTTTTGCAAGTTGATTTATAGTGACCAAAATTGCACTTTTCAATTCTGCAAATATTTTTCATCGAGTTTGTGTGAGGAGGTTAATTAAACATAACAAGACCCTCCTTAACATAGCCTTACTTAAAGTCATCTCAGGCACAATTAAGTGTTGTGCAAGTTTCAACTTGTCTTTCTCAAGTTTTTTTGGCTCACAAAATCCATACCACATCATAACAACATAATAAGCATTATTTCTAAAATTCTGCAACAGCACAGATTCAAGGAGAGATTCTTTCTTTTTTTTTCTTTTTTTTTAAATTTTATTTATTTATTTATTTATTTATTTTAATATATGAAATTTATTGTCAAATTGGTTTCCATACAACACCCAGTGCTCGTCCCAAAAGGTGCCCTCCTCAATACCCATCACCCACCCTCCCCTCCCTCCCACCCCCCATCAACCCTCAGTTTGTTCTCAGTTTTTAACAGTCTCTTATGCTTTGGCTCTCTCCCACTCTAACCTCTTTTTTTTTTTTTTTCCTTCCCCTCCCCCATGGATTTTTGTCAAGTTTCTCAGGATCCACATAAGAGTGAAACCATATGGTATCTGTCTTTCTCTGTATGGCTTATTTCACTTAGCATCACACTCTCCAGTTCCATCCACGTTGCTACAAAAGGCCATATTTCATTCTTTCTCATTGCCACGTAGTATTCCATTGTGTATATAAACCACAATTTCTTTATCCATTCATCAGTTGATGGACATTTAGGCTCTTTCCATAATTTGGCTATTGTTGAGAGTGCTGCTATAAACATTGGGGTACAAGTGCCCCTATGCATCAGTACTTCTGTATCCCTTGAGTAAATTCCTAGCAGTGCTATTGCTGGGTCATAGGGTAGGTCTATTTTTAATTTTCTGAGGAACCTCCACACCGCTTTCCAGAGTGGCTGCACCAATTTGCATTCCCACCAACAGTGCAAGAGGGTTCCCGTTTCTCCACATCAAAGGAGAAATTATTTCTAAGACATATTTTTATCGATTGATTTACCATAAAAACTGTACACACCAAAATGCATGCCAGAAGGATAATGGTGTTTTTTTTTGGTTTTTTTTTTTTGTTTTTTTTTTTCAGGAGCCCTTTGAGCAATTTTCTCCTTTGGCATGAATTCTATAACCCAATACAGTGATAATGAGGCTTTCTCATTGACAGTTACATCATGGCTCAGAAAATGTGCCCATCACATTGTATGTATTTTTTCTTTTTTTGAAGATATTGAAGGCACTGATTCAGTATGTCATGTTTCCCGGTATCTTTTTAAAAAATATTTTTAATGTTTATTTTTTGAGAGAGAGATAGAGCAAGAGTGGGAGAGGGGGAGGAACAGAGAGAGAGGGAGACCCAGAATCTGAAGTACCCAAGTGAGTCCTTTTTTTTTTTTTCTTTTTTTAAGTAGGCTTCACACCCAGTGTGGAGCCCATTAAGGGGATTAAACTCATGACCTTGAGATCAAGACTAACTGAGCCCCCTAGGCACCACCAACCCTCTCCCCACCCAAGTATCTTTTTTAATTTTGATGGCATTAAGCTTTCATTTTCAAGAATATTATTACAAGGGGCGCCTGGGTGGCTCAGTTGGTTGAGCATCCAACTTTGGCTCAGGTCATGATCTCCCGGTTTGTGGGTTCGAGCCCCCTGTTGGGCTCTGTGCTGACAGCTCAGAGCCTGGAGCCTGCTTTGGATTCTGTGTTTCCCCCTCTCTCTCTGACCTTCCCCTGCTCAGGCTGTCTCTCTCTCTCTTCCACAAAAATAAATAAACATTAAAAATTGTTATGGGAATGCAAGCTGGTGTAGCCACTCTGGAAAACAGTATGGAGGTTCCTCAAAAAACTAAAAATAGAACTACCCTACGACCCAGCAATTGCACTCCTAGGCATTTATCCACGGGATACAGTGTGCTGTTTCAAAGGGACACAGGCACCCCCATGTTTATAGCAGCACTATCGTCAGTAGCCAAAGTATGGAAAGAGCCCAAATGTCCATCGATGGATGAATGGATAAAGAAGATGTGGTATATCTATACAATGGAGTGTTACTCAGCAATCAAAAAGAATGAAATCTTGCCATTTGCAACTATGTGGATGGAACTGGAGGGTATTATGCTAAGTGAAATTAGTCAGAGAAAGACAAAAATCATGTGACTTCACTCATATGAGGACTTTAAGAGACAAAACAGATGAACATAAGGGAAGGGAAACAAAAATAATATAAAAACAGGGAGGAGCCAAGACAAAAGAGACTCATAAATATGGAGAACAAACTGAGGGTTACTGGACGGATTGTGGGAGGGGGGGATGGGCTAAATGGGTAAGGGGCACTAAAGAATCTACTCCTGAAATCATTGTTGCATTATATGCTAATTTGGATGTAAATTTTTAAAAATAAAAAAATAAAATAAAAAATAAAGTAAAATAAATAAAGTTGCTAAAATAGTAGATATTAAGTGTTCCCATTACAAGAAAAAATATTTGGAACTATAGGAGGTGATAGATATTAACTAAACTTATTATGGTAATAATTGCACAATGTATACATATATCAAATCATTATATTGTAAGCCTTAAACTTATACAATGTTATAAGTCAATTACATATCAATAAAACTGAACAAAAATAAAAAAATCTTTAGAAAAAAGAATATGATTACAAATAATACATTCGTATATGTCATTTTGTTAAGTTTTCATTTTCAAGAATATTATTACAGATAATACATTCGTATATGTCATTTTGTTGGTCTGCACACTTGACAAAACTGTATTTTTTAAAAGCGGTCTTACATTGACTCTTTTTAAATGATGCGCAAATGCTGCTGATTAACATCAATACTTTCCCTAATATCCTTATTCACTCATCCCATATTTTTCACCTTCTCATTCTCGTTTTTTGCAGCATTAAAACAACCCATTAAAGCGCAATTTGGACTAATTCAATTAAAATGCTGCATTTGTGACACATTCAACATTTTCCAGATTATGCACTTTCTGAAGAACCACACTGTAAATTCCTAACCAAAATCAGTTGAAAGTCACGACAATGCTGCCAAAAATGAAAAAAAATTCTCCCACACTTCAGTTCACAACTAATTTTCAAATTATGATGTAAAATTTAAGAAGGCTTAATTCTCCCATTATTGGGTGATGGTCATATTGACAATCATATACCAGAAAATTAAATTAGATGCCAGTGTGTTGAATAAAACAATCTGCTTTGAGCCAGTGTGTATATGTTTCACATCTCCTCTCTGTCTCTCTCCCACAACATGAAGCAATTAGCCTTAGTATTATGCCAATGTCCTTGGTTCTTGTCAAGGACCAATGTGATGTACTCTAATAGTTTCCAATGCTTCCTATTTCATTATTGAAAAAAAAAAATTTTAATGTTTATTTATTTTTGAGAGAAAGACAAAGAAAGACAGAGTGGGAGCTGGGGAGGGGCAGAGACGGAGACAGAATCTCAAGCAGGCTCCAGGCTCTGAGCTGTCAGCACAGAGCCCGATGCAGGGCTCGAACCCATGAACCATGAGATCATGACCTGAGTTGAAGTCAGACGCTTAACCAACTGAGCCACCCAGGCGCCGCAATTTCATTATTTTAAAAGTTAGTTGTTTGTATGGAAACCAATTTGACAATAAATTTCATATATTGAAAAATAAACAAATAAATAAATAAATAAATAAAAGTTAGTTTGACACAGTAACATTTATTTTCTTGACCTACTAAAGGGTCATAAGCCAAGTCTCAAAAACACTGCTCTAAGGCTCTAGCCTGTTAATGTAGCAAGAAAATTTGTTTAAACATATATAAACAATGGCTTGCCTTTCTGCATGCAGAATGGTTTTTTGGCGTTTTTTAAAAACATTTTTTTTCCAAGTATGTATTTAGACCACATTGTGTTTGCAAACTGCTGCTGCTTTGTAAGGGGATGTGTATATGTTCTTTATTTTTTCCTCTTTTTTGTCTTTTTAAAAATTAAGATATTCATTGCATAAAACTCCCCCTATTAAAGTGTACAATTCAATTGCTTCTTGGCCTTTTGGCTAAGATCAAATATAGTAAAGTGTACAATTCAGTGTTTTTTAGTATATTCACAAAGCTCTGTAACAATCATCACTATCTAATTCTATTACCTTGTTATTTCCCACCAAAAAACCCCCACCTATCCCACTAGGAGTAAATCCTCATTCCCCTCCCCCTGGTCCCTGGCAACTACCAATTTACTTTCCATTTCTATGGATTGGTCTTTGCTGGAGGCTTCATATAAGAGGAATGATACAATATGTGGCCTTTTGTGTCTGGCTTCTTCCACTTAACATACATTTTCAAGGTTTATCTATGTTGCCATATTTATCAGCACTTCATTTCTTTTTGCAGCTGAATAATATTTCATTATATGGACACACCACATTTTGTTTCCTCATGGGTCAGTTGATGGCCATTAGGGTTTTTTTCACCTTTGGTGTACAAGTTTTCTTTCTTTCTTTTTTTTTAAATTTTTTTAAAGTTTATTTATTTTGAGAGAGAGAAAGAGAAAGAGAGACAGCACATGTGTGTGCAGCTTGGGGGAGCAGAGAGAGAGAGGAGGAAGAGAGAGAGAGAGAGAGAGAGAGAGAGAGAGAGAGAGAGAATCCCAAGCAGGCTCTGCACTGTCAGCACAGAGCCTGATAGGGGGCTTAAACTCATGAACCGTGAGGTCATGACCCAAGCTGAAGTGTGGTGATTAACCAACTAGCCACCCAGGCGCCCTGGTGTACAAGCTTTCATGTGGACATATGTTTTTATTTCTCTTGGGCATAATATCTCAAGAGTGAAATTGGTGGGTCATATGGTTAAGCTATGGGTTTAACTTTTTGAGGAACTGCCAAACTGTTTTCCAAACCAGCTGCCCCATTTTACATTCCCACCAACGCATGAAGGTTCCAAATTCTTCCCCCTTGATAACATTTGTTTGTCCTTATTGTTTATTATAGCCATCTGTAGTGGACTGATTGTTTATGTCCTCCCAAAATTTGAATGTTGAAATCTTAACCCCCAAGGTGATGGTATTAAGAGGCAGACCCTCTGGGAGATGACTAGGTCATGGGGCAAAGACCTCATCAATGGGATAAATGCCCTAATAAAAGAGGTGCCAGAGACATCTCTCACCGCTTCTGACATGTGAGGTCGCAGTGAAAAGATGGCCATCTAGGCAGCAGGCTCTTCCCAGACATGAAATCTGTCAACACTTTGATCTTGGACTTTCCAGCCTCCAGAACTGTGAGAAATAAATTTCTGTTGTTTATAAGCCATTCTGTTTACGCTATTTTGTTATAGCAGCCCAAGCAGAATAAGGTGCCATCCTAGTGGGTATGAAGTGGTACCTCATTTGGTCTTGATTTGCATTTCTCTAACGACTAGTTATGTTGAGCATCTTTTCATGTGCTTTTGGGCTATCTGCATACCTCTTTGGAGAACCATCTATCACCTTTGCTTATTTTTTGATTGGGTTGTCTTTTTATTGTAATTTGTAAGAGCTCTTTACATATTCTGGATACTAGACCCTCATCAGATATTTTTATTTGCAAATATTTTCTCCCACTCTGTAGGTTATCTTTTTCACATTATTGATAATGTCTTTTGTTTTCTTTATTATTTTAACATTCTTATTTTTCTTTCCCCTTTCTAACAGCTTTAATTCAGCAAAATAAAACCAGAAGAGAAAATGAAATGCCCTTGTAAAACATTTAACAACGCAAAGCAGAAATTTTAGGTAGGAGTTACCTAATAATTTAGAAATAAAGGAGAGTTCAGAAATTCTAGAAAATAATAATCTAGCTATTAGATAATCAAAGAAGGCCCTTGTATACCTTCATTTTACAGTATAAATTTATGTAAAAGACCCACATTTTTTTCTACATGTCAGTACAAAGCTACTATATTTAGTCTCAAAAATGCATGATTTTATTTAAAAAAAAAATTTAAACCTCCACTAAAAACTGCCTTTGGATCTAAATACCAAGTTATCCAACACAGGAGAAATGTAAATTTTCCTTGGTTCAATGGTTCAAGAAAATAGGTGGATTTAGGGAGTTTATATTGGAAAAGAATAAATGGAGCTATGCATTTTTTAAGGGCAGTCCCATAGAAGAAAAAAATATACTTATTTTTGTCGTTCCAAAAAAGCAGTACTGGCACTAAACTAACAGACACACAGGTTTTGCTTCAACTTAAGGACGGTTGGAACAACTGGAGCAGTAGAAAAATGAGAAGGTCTGACTCTCAGCCAGTGTGAGTGCTTGATGGCTTGAAATACAAACAGATGCTAAATAACTCTCTAGAGGAGGGTCTGTTGGCAGTAAAATGACCTGGTAGGCAGAGCCTTCAGAACTGTGAGAAGTACCTTTCTGTTGTTTGTAAGCTATTAGTTGGTGGTAGTTTATTATAGCAGCCTGAATGGACTGAGGCAATATTGTATCCATCTTCCTCAGCTCTGATTAGAGCTCTGAACCGAGCTTGAATTCATGCATCTATCGCTTGCTGAGCCAGTTCCTCCAGTCTGACCAGGTGGGAGCCTTCATGGATCAGCAGGGCGTTTTAGAGCTCCCAGGAAGAGATGCAAACCACTAATTGGAGTGATGGAGCTTTATTTCTCTCAGAATAAATAAACATTAAAAACAAAACAATACTGTGTCTTCTAATCCATGGACATAGAAATATTTTTCCATTTATTTAGGTTTTTAAAATTTTAACAATTCTTCATAGTATTCTATGTATAAATTTTCTCATACTTCTTTTGTTAAATTTATCCCCAAGTAATTTACTCTTTTTTATGCTATTGTAAATGGAACAGTTTTCTTGATTTCATTTCTGGATTGTTAATTGCAATTGTACAGAAATAAACTGATTTTTGTGTATTGATCTTGTGTATCCTGAAACCTTGCTGATCTAATGTTTTTCTCTCATTTAGGAGAATGTGAAGTTAATGATTAACTTTAGACTTTAAATTAATAACATACACTAGTTATAATGGTCTCCAGGTGTATCAGTCAAGCACCTGAGAGAAAACAGAGAGCTCATTCAAATTAGGAAGTTTAGAGGGGGGTTTAATAAAAAAAGACTATATACAAAGGTATGGGCAGAGTGTAGGAGAACCACAAGGGATAACTCAGTAATCTGGGGCTAGTAATAAATAGCACGGCCATTACCATCCCTAAGCTGAGGGAACAAAGGAATTAGAAAGGTGATCATTACAAGAAAAGAAAGAGTTGAGAGAGAAGATCTTCAACTGAGAAACTAGCCAGTCTGAAGTAACCCTGCCAGAAAGGAGCCAGGGGAATAAATGTCTTGACCACACTCTACTCTCTCCCTCCAATCTCCTGTCTGGACACCCCACTGGCTGAAACTGGTTGGAAGGCAGAGAGCAAGTGAGCCCATTGATATAATTCATACAGGACTGCAGGAATAGAGAACAATTCACCCTCTTGGGGTGAAGAGGGTGGACAGTACATCTAGAGGGGCAAATGGAAGATATCCTACACACTAGGTTATGCCAGAGTAACAGCAACTTCATCAGAATCACTCTAAGAAAGTAGAAGGGAGGAAATAATAAAATAAAAGCCCAATGTAGGACAATAGAAAAAAAAACATATAACTGACAGCAATAACCAAGTCAAAAGTTCGTTCTTGAAAAAAATAATAATAAGGGTCAGCTGAGAAGATAGTGGAGTAGGAGGTCCCTAAGCTCTCCTTATCCCAGGGATACAACTAGATAACACTCACATCAGCATAAATAACCCAGAAAGTGACCTGATGACTGGCAGAATGAAACTCACAACTAAATGATAAAGAGGAGGCCACAGTGAAGAAGGTGGGAAGGGCAGAGATGCAGTCTGGGAGCAAAATGGACTGGGGCCATCCACAGCGGCATGAAGAAGGGTGGAAAACAGGGAGGACAAATCCCCATAACATTTGCCTTTGAAAGCTCGAGTTCCTACAACCTTTGGACTGAAAGCCTGGAATTTTAAAAATCTACCCATGGCTCTGGGAGAGTCAGGAGGCCTTAGGAAACAGAGTCTTTGCTCTTAAAGAGATAGTAGGACAAACAACCCATGCAGACACAGTGCAGAACCAGCAGTTTGAAAAATGCTAGGATCAGATGGCAGGGAGAGTGATTTGTTCATCTCAGAACATGCCCCAGAGAGACAGGGGTCACGAGAAGACCTGTCCATGAACAAAGGACCTGGCAGGAACCATTTCCCCTCCCTGCCCCCCAGCACAAACAATAGCCACCTGCGGGAACCAGGCCAACACAGGCACTGGCTACCTAACTTGCTTACACCAAGCCCCACCTACCCACACTATAGTGGATCTGCCCTTCCCAGTCACACTTGCCTTAGTCTCACACTGTGAGCCCCTCACCCAGAAGACCAGGGCAAACTCTACCAACACCACATCTCCCAACATGCACATTTTGTGGGATCACAATTCCTGCAGCAGTCAGGGAAGGTCTCATTTCTCAAGCTGACCACCACACAACTTGTTAAAACATGCTCCTGAGTGCCTGGGTGGCTTAGTAGGTTAAGCATCTGACTCTTGATCTCAGTTCAAGTCTTGATCTCAGGGACATGAGTTCAGCCCCGTCTTCGGCTCTGCACTAGGCATGGAGTCTACTTAAAAAAATATGCCTCGCTTATGCTGGGGACCAAACGCTGCCCACAATAGGTAAAAAGAGCCTCTGCAGACAACTGGACTGAAGGAAAAAGAAGCCAAGACTCAATAGCTAAGCACATGCAACATACATAGGAGACACTCCCTGAAGTGCCAGGCCCTGGGAAACAGGGGAAACTGTACTGTTCTTCATAAGGCTATTATTGTTAAGACCAAGATAAATAGCTAACTTTTTTAACATAGAGAAACAGACACAGAAAGACAAAATGAGGAGACAAAGAAATATCTCCCAAATGAAAGAATAGCACCATAACACAGCAAGAGATCAAAGCAAAACAAATATAAGTA